>NW_003852401.1:34410285-34461653 GCF_000181295.1 Otolemur garnettii
ATAAACCTACAACAAGCCTACCTTTTATAACTGGGTGTTTAGTGCTAAACAGCCAGAACCACAGAGACAGTATTGTATGACCAAAGCATTTGATGCCAAAATTTGACGTTAAAGTAATGATTTGATTTCCTGCCCTGGTTTTGAAGGTCCGCTTTTTTTTTCCTTTTACATTTTACTTACTTGTTTCCCCTTTGAGATGCCTAAAAATACCTTCCCCAAACCTCACCAGAGCATACATAGATCAAAATGAAACAGAAAGCTCTTACATCAGTCATTTTTCATGCTGGAGTCTGTCACGGGGGGAATGACAGGAAAGTGGACCTCAGGGCATTAGGAACATCCTGCAGAGTCGTGTTCCGTGTCGTTTGTTTTAGTATTCCACAGTGAGACATTGACAACGCTCCACACAGAATTGACTAAATGCATTAAGTACTGGGTTTTGCATTGTCCTCACTTGATAAGTCTGCTCCACTGGTTTCATCAGATAGACTTGCTGCTACTGGCTTTTCCATGGTAGATTGGGTTATTGTACACACAGTTCATCAAATGGGATTGCTCTGTATAGTCAAATTGGTGATGGACAGATGGGCAGAATGCAGAGATTCATGAAAGAGCTGAGACTGATCCAGCTTCCCTGAAATCCAGAATGTTAAATTTGTAGACCCTGCACAATCTCTTGGTGCTATCTAGCCATTATCCCCATAGCATTTTTTTTTTTCTTTTTAAAGAACATCAGAAATTCCATTTATCACGGTGGGAAACATTTGGGATATGATACAGAAAATTTCTTCCTGGAGTCAACAGTTTCTAACAGGTCCTGTATTTTTTAAGAAATGGAATTTATTTAAATAATATTTAAGCTCGTGCCCATGCTGGCCAGGCAACTTTTTTCAATGGTGCTTTATTAGAAGTATTTTCACCTTGTCATTTTAAGAAAATAAAACTGGAAATTAAATATGGGTGGCATGATTGTACCCTCCTGATTCTCTCATTTTCCCACTCCTCTGTCCCTCTATAACTGTGCCATGCTGTTACACACCTGTCCACCTGAATGTCATTGAAATCATCTATTTTTGTTTGTTTGTTTTAGAAATATTTTCACTGGTTTTCTATGACTCCCTAAGCATTTCATGGAAACTAAGAGCCTGAATTATGAGAAAACTGTTTTGGATCAGTAGTCAGAAACGATGTAACCTTCTAGATGTTTTTACAGTTTCTCTGTCCAGGGGAGGATAGACTGATAGCAGATGTCTTCATTTTCCATATCAAAGCTCCATTGGTGACCTCATTTCTTTGGGAGTAACCAGTCATCTTATAGGCTTTATGCTTCTGAGCGCCTCACTTCCAAGATGCCACTGGCTTCAAAGCTCAGAAGAGGAATGGAATCGATACAGATTATCCTGGGAAGGACATGGGAAGTGGATATGAAGGTCTCCATCCAAGCAGTAGTAAAAAACCTTCCTTGAAAATATCCCTAGACATCAAAGGTAACTTAGAATCCAAGGCGAATAGTAATTAAATAGTCCAATGACCCTTTTCATAGCCTTGCAGTGATCTTGAGTCACACAGTGTTTCATAACTGAGGAAACCACTGATTTTGCTAGACAGTTTTTCTCTTTATAGCACTGTGGGCCCCTCTGACATAAAGATGAAAGTTAATCCTGGGTCTGATATATAGTTTTAAATATAAAGGCACAGTCTTTAAATGGACAGACGTAAGCACACAAGCCTAAAGCAAGGTCAAGCACAAGGTCACTATAATAGGAAAGATGAAAATAGTGCCAGTGTTCACAGACAAGTAACCATCAACATGACAGCAAATTCATCGGGGTCTACCAGTTTGCGTTCCATTTCCCGCTACCATGCAGGTGCACATCGTGGAAATACTGGTTTAACTACTAGTGTGTTACTGCCTCATTTATCTACATAACATTATTAACTAGAACATAATGCTTTCAAAGTTTAAGTTAATGTTATATATTATGTATAAATATATATATTCATAATGAGATATATGTAATAGATAGTACAAAATTTGGAGACTTAACAAATGCTCTAACCTTCTAGAGACAAAAGTCCTATCTTCTGTTTTCTTTTGTCTTTTTATTTCAAATTAGTGACCCATTGTTAAATCCAAATCCACTTTTACTGAAAAATACTGTACATGTGTAAAATGTTCAGTTGTTTTTTTGTAAAATATAGTAGAATGGTTGTAATTGATACTGGCCAAAATCAATGTTATTCCATATTTTATTTTTTCTATTAAATTAACCTAAGTTCCTGTTTATTTGATCTGTTCATACCCATGTGCAAACATCTCTGAAAGGGTGAGGTCATGAGCGACTTCTCTGTTTCCACCTAGAGGCTGAATATGAAGGAAGGGTAGACATGAATGGAGCGTTTAAACGGAGTTGGAAGAGAAAGGGTGAGCAGAGGTGGGAATTGAAAAGGAGGATGAAAGAAACAGCAGTGTAAGGAAGGGACAGGTTAGATTTGGGCATGAACATAGGTTAAATCTCACTGTTGGAAAGCTGTCTGTGAAAAAAATCTACACAAGTTTGGTGTGGTTGTTAGCACAGTGTACAGATGCTGGTCCACAGTGCAGGGTCCTCTGGGCCCGTTCTCTGATGGACTTCTGCACACCTACCCTTGTGTGTGCATAGGCATGGGAGCCACGGGCTGGGGGCAAGGAGGTGGCCACTGGAAAAGCCACTAAAGGAGAAGATGACTTTGTTCAATGTCCTGACATCTCATATTAAGTCAATGGATGCCTAAAAGCTGACTTTATTTCAAGTAAACCTCCAATGCATACCACAGGGTGAGACCAAACAGTTAGCTAAAAATGGTGAAGTATAGACTTTCTTGACCCCTGCTTGAGATGCTATCTAGAAGTTTCAATACCCTGCCTTTTGGGAAAAGAAATAAGAAATCAGCCAAAGCAGCAAACGAGTTCCAACTAGTTTTAAAGACCTGGGGATACAAAAAGGTATTTAAGGGAGAGCCTCTACTGTCATGAAGTTGCATTGTGGGGATGAAGGAAAATTAGTCGTATTGACCATTTACTACATGGTACCCAGGTGAGAATGTAGACTGTGCGTACGTACATACCGATGTAAATATATCCTCTGCTGGTTCTCAGAAGAGCCACGTAGACTTGAAACAAATTGGGATTATATACCCAGACTCATAATAATAAAATTTAACAGTAGAAACAGTAAGCAGTGAATCCTAAATCTCAAATAAGCGAGACAAATGAGTTGTTAATTTTAGAACAGGCAGAGCTTCCTTTTATTTGAACCAGTTGGGGTAAGTTTCCTAGAGTGAGTAAAACTAGACCTGGTCCTTGAAGCATGACCGAGGCTTACCTAGGCAGGTGGTTAAAGAGCAGAAGGAATGTTACCAGTGAACATGCTGCATAGGAGAAGTTCAGGGAAGCAAGACGTGTCTGTGGGTTTGATCTAAATTAGTTCATTGCTACATAGGACAGTGATTCACCATTTGATGGATCTACCATTTTACCCTTTGTATAAGAAAGACGTGCACACACATCCATAGAAGACCTTGCTAATTGTCTGTATCTATTTATCTATCTGCAGATCAGAATTTTCGTACTTTTTTTTTTTTTTTTTTTTGAGACTCACTCTGTCTCTCTGGGTAGAGTGCTGTGGCATCTTCATAGCTTGCGGCAACCTCAACTCTTCAGTTCAAGCAATCCTCATGCCTCAGCCTGAGGGTTTGAGGGGTTTTTTTTTTTCTATTTTTAGTAGAGACTGGGGTCTCCTTCTTGCTCAAGCAAGAGTTTGAGGAGTTTTTTTCCATTTTTAGTAGAGACCAGGGTCTCATTCTTGCTCAAACTGGTCTCAAACTCGTTAGGTCAAGCAATCCACCCACCTCAGCCTCTCAGAGTGCTGGGATAACAGGTGTGAGTCATCCTGCTCTTATTCACTTTTGACCCCAGTAATCAGCAGCTTCTTATCACACTACTAATCTTTTCTGTCAGATTCATCATTTCCCATTCAACAATCTACTCTTCACTTTAAGGAACATACCAGCCAAGTACTTGGTAGAGAAAGGGAAGTGATTGTTTTCGTAACTACTAAATTAAAGTTGCTAAGCCCAAGTAGCCAATACTTTGAGCACATCTGAGTATGAAAATATATAGCATTTTGTCCCCTCACATACAAAGAATGTCATGAAGCTAAATAGACATGCATTTTTTTTTTTTTTAAAGATAAAGTCACACTCTCCTGCCCAGGCTGGAGTGCACCAGTGTCTGTCTAACTCACAGTAACCTCAAACTCCTGAGCTCAAGCGATCATCTAGCCTTAGCCTCCTGAGTAGCAGGGACTAAGGTGCTACCACAACACGTAGCTTAGACGTGCATTCTTAACAGCTTCCACATTCTTTCATCCTTGCCCAAGGAGAGCAATGGCAGACAGCAGCATGGTGAATAGAAGGAGCATGTTAGAGGCAAGTTTAAACTATGCCCCAGCCAATTTGGTGTCCTTCTTTCCGTCCTTTAGCACAAAATGGTAGATAGTAGAGGGGGAACAAACACCATAGCTGCAGCTCAACCTCACCCACCCCAAGTGGGGCCCTTGGCCCTAAACTCACTATGTGTAGAGGACAGAAAGCATAGACTTCCTTCTCTTCTCTGGTCAAAATCCATTTCCAAATGTTATTTTTCTTGCAAATCCATAAAAGCTGAAATTCTCAGAATATTTCAGAGCCTTGGCATAACCAAGGTGGACTTAATTTCACTGTGGCTCATTGGAGCTACTTGGCACCTAGAAATCAGGCTATAATTCATATAATCATGTTGCCTCTTCATCTTAAGAGGTGAAGACCAGGCCCAGATTTAGTTTTTGAACAAGAAGGATGCAATTGTGTAGCGTCACTAAGTCTTAGCAAGCCAGAATATGACTTGTGAGAACCAGCACGTCATTCTCATGCTCCGCCTCTAAGGGACTTGGAAGAATACTCTGTGTTATGACTGAAGGATTTTCTTATAAGTTCTCCTCTCTAATCAGCCATCATTTGGATGTAACTGTGGTTTTTCTCACAGCCAGGTGTCAGACATCAGAAGATATTCTGCATCCCACTTCCTTGCGAAGTCCAGAAATATTCTCTAAGGCCCAAGTTGTAAGAACTTTAGATATATATTTTTTTTTAATTTTAGAAATGAATACATTATTTTAAGAATACTGTGTTTTAAGGTTCACTGAGTTTTACTTAAGTGGTCTTTTTTAATCTGGCCCATGCAAAAATCACATCTATAGAGATTAACGTTCTGATGCAAGATTCAGAGGGGTGTGGCTGAGACAAGCCCACAGCTTCAAGCTTCTGCACTGCACTGCCTCCTCTGTAAGAGTGCCAGAGAAGAAGCTGCATCACACATGCTGTGAGGCAGGAGTAAGAGCCCTTCCCCAAGTGAAGATAGAAAATATACTGTGTCCCTGGGCGTGGCTTTTTCTCATGAGCTCAAATGAATCACATTCATGAGTAAACATTAAGTCCCTGCCATATACCAAGTTCTGGGGCTTTTCTTGCCCTCTTCAAGTCTATAGTCTAATCTGAAAAATGGACCTAAAAACACATGGTTATCAGAAGAAGCTATATAAGTGCCTTCTAAGGGGCATAAAACACTGTTGGGAGTCCAGGGGAGCAACCTTTGCCAAGTAAGCTAAGATCCTTTGCCCTTGCAGTCACTATAAGCTCTCCAAGGGCATCCTAATATAGCATAAAATATTAGAAATAGAGCTGGCTCTAAAAGGTACAAATAAAACTGCAAAGGTCAAAGTCAAGTCATATGTTAATTACCTACAAAACACAATGTTTCAAGCTAGTCAATTGCAACTCACTTGTACACAGTTATGTCTTTGACTTAACAGCTGGGACATGTCAGCAATGCACTGCCAGGCAATTCTACCCTTGTAAGGACATCAGAGAGTACGTTCCGCAGCCCACCACACGCCCACACCTACATGGGATAGCCTCCTAGGCCACAAAGCTATACAGCAGGTTACTATCCTGGATTCTACAGGCAATTGTGACACAATGGTAAATGTGCATGTAAACATAGAAAAAGCAAGGTAGAGAGATACGGTGTAATCTTATGGGATCACCATTGTGTATGCAATTCATCATTATCCAAAATGTTACGCAGCACATGACTGTAATTAAATTTAATGGAGGATGAAGGTGAATTTTAATGTTCAGTGCAGAGGTTGGAGAATCTAGGATCTGTGGGGATCTTAATACAGCCCTGCAAAGAAGGGAGACATTCACTGTTCACTCCAAGCAGGGAGCGGTCAGGGAGGTCACTAGGGTCAGGGGTGGAGTCCCATATGGAGGCAATAATGTTTGGTACCTTCCTGGGTCCTGGCTACTGCTCTTTGCCTTCTATTCTGTCTCTCCAGGGAGATCTAATTCAATCCTATGGTTTTAAATGCCATCTATATGCCGATACCTCTTAAGATGTATATATTCCTGGTCTCTTCCCTCAAGATTCACACCTGCAAATTCAATTAACCACATGACATTTTCCTTGAGACATCTCGTAGGCCTCTTAAAATGTACATGTCCAAAATAGACTTCAGACATCCCAGGCCCTGGCCATCTCTATTACCACATCTCTCCTATCACAGTGAATGGCCTTACAGTTGCTCCACTCAGCTGCTCAAAGTTCCCCTTTTTTCCTCCCCCAAATCCAGTCTAACCAATTTATCAGCAAAATCTCATCAACTTTATTCACAAAATATATCTCTAAAGATCTACTTCTGCCCACTCCATACCTGTAAACCTATAAACTCCAAACCAACAGTCTCACCCTCTTGGACCACTGTCTGAGCCTCTGAGCTGACACCTGCATTCTCCTTCATGTCTCCACTTTTTTTCTTTTTTCTCTCACTACCCCAGTTTATTCTCTACACAACATAGTATCATTACAGCTATGAAATTAGATTCTGTCTATTTACTCAGAACAAAATGTCCTGACGGTAGCTCACATCTGTAATCCCAGCTACAGGAGGGTGAGGAGGGACAGATTACATCTGTAATCCCAGCTACAGGAGGGTGCTTACAGGAGAGAGAGCAGAGAAAATTGCTTGAGGCCAGGAGTTCAAGACCAGCCTGGGCAATATAGAGAGACCCATGTCTAACGGTAATAATAATAATAAATCTGAACTCCTTACCTGAGATCTTTCTTTATTCACCTCAAGCTACCTTTCCCTGTCCCTCCCATCTTCTAGTCATACCAACTCTCTCTTTGTCCTTTAGACAAAATAGCTTGTTTGTACCTCTAGAGCCCTGCCCTTCATATGGCTGGCTTCTTCTCCTCCCACAGGTCTTAGCTCAAAAATAACTTTTCCTCCAGATCAGCTCTGTCTGCCACCCACCCCACACCTGCCCACCTTTTTGTGTCTTTCCATAGCACTTGCCACAACATGAGATTCTGTGTGTGGTTCAGTGACTCGTGTGTTGTCAGCCAGCTCCCTGAGAGCTGGGGCTTTGCCATCTCGTTCACAGCTGTGTCTTATATGTCCAGCACAGGGCCGTGCTTAACACATATTTGTGGATGAAGGAATAAAAAGACATCAGATAAAAGTGATATTTGACCTGAGTCTTAAAGGTTAGGCAAAAATTTGTAAATCAAATAAGGCTGGGATATCTAAGGAGTCTTGAGAAAGAGAGAGAACCTGTAGAAAGGCACAAAGCCAGGTGAAAGGCTTATGGACAAAGAAGGCAGGAGTCCCAGGCAGGGAGTAGGCAGCTGAGCCAAGGAGGAGGAGACCCATGAGCCCAACTTGCAAAGAACCCTTTACTGGACTGTTGCCCTTCCTCCACCGTCTTGTCAGCAGAGTCATCAACCTCTTTCAGAGAAGCTAATGGACTTGCCCAAGGACACCATCAAGTCAACTCTTGGCCTCCTGCCAACATATTTAGGAAGCATTCCTTCAGACAGAATGCTGAGGAGGTTGCCTATGCTTCAGTCCCAGGGATTGATGGCTACACTGAGCTGGCTAAATAAAAAGACAGGGTGCTAAGCAGAGCTCCGCTATCAGATGAGCTCACAGCTTCTGTTCACTGGGATGGCCATGGTCAGAGCATTTGGCAAAGCCTGTTTTTTAAGACTGGATCTGGGGCCATAGACCTGCTTTCTTTTCCTCTTAAGAGAATGCTCCCTTGCCCTCTAAACTGTCATCACCAGAGAAGAGTAAAAGGCAAGAAAGTGATATGCTAGCACCTCCCTTCCTAACAATGATAACAATAGTAATAACTCCCATATGTGGAACATAACTTCCTATATCCTAAGCTAAGTGCTTTCTGTTGGTTAATTCATTCAATACTTCTAATAGCCTGATTTTATCCCCTTTCTACAAAAGAGGAAGCAGCTGAGCTAAATTCCTATGGTACTCCAGTGGTAGACAGGAGGTGTGGGATTGATTTAATCTGATAGCAGTGCATCAAGAAGGAGAAATAGAAGAGTGAAATATATAACTATCCTGTCAAAACTAGCATCAAGTCATGACCATGGAGTATATATCAGGTTTATACGTTGTTCTCAGGTCCCAGGCACATGTTTTCTGTTATTAATAGAGCAACATCCACCCAGTGTCCACCCACAACTGTGGCCACATGGTTCTTTATGTGCACAAGGTAGGAGTCAGCCAGGTACAGTAGCTCACACCTGCAGTCCTAGCACTTCAAAAGGTTGAAGCAGGAGGGCTTGAGGCCAGGAGTTCAAGGTCAGCCTGAGCAAAATGGGCAAAACTAGGCTGTACAAAAAAAGGGGGGGTCTCTTCATCTGTAACCTTTGTAATAAGCCAATAAAGAAAAGTAACCCTAGGGAGCAGAGCAACATGGTGGACCAGAAGGATCATTCACCTGAGCTCTCCTAGATGACTGGGGAAAAAGAGAGAACCAAGCCATATCTGGCACAAGGACCTTACCCAGAGTCATAGCTCAGGGAGCACAGCAAGGAGGTGGTGAGCTGGCTACACCATATAATCTGGGGCAGTGGCAATCCGATGAATTAGGCAAGTGATTGTGACCAGTTGGGACAGGCTACCCCCACAGAGGACAGGGATAAGAAGAAGCCTTTCCAGAGTTTTCAATTATTGGGGGAAGCTGTGCATTGAGTGGAAAGCTTGAAAGAGTGGGCAGACTTAAGCAGTATACAGCAACCAGAATGCTGATGGAGTGGATTTGCCAGAGGTTTGGTGGCTGGTGAGGCAGCCATACTGAGAAGGTCTTGGCGGCCAGGGGCTGCCATTGTAGGAAGGTCATGAGAAGATCTTAGCAGGGGCCTAAAGCACAGCCTTCTTGGGATCAGATCTCCACTCTTGGGACAGGTTGAGGGATTCCCACACTCCATAGAAACTAGAGTCAGGGGCCACTGTGAGACCTGCCCTTGAAGGATTCTTGTGATCTTTAAAATCCCAACCGGGCAGGGTCTGAATGCTGAGGAAACAATCAGGCAATCACTGAAAGCATAAGGGCCATAGAGGTTATTGACTGTGTTCTCTGTCTCCTAAAAAAAAAAACCTACAGAGCCATCTGGTGTTCCAGTGACATATTGCCACATACTATCATCAAGAGAAAAGATTTCTATTTGAAGCAGAGGAGGCAGTGAGAAGTAAAAAGGAGGACAAGGAGGGGAGGTGAACAAGGAGAAAGAACATATGAGGAGGAACCAATAGAAAAATTCAGACAAAGTGAAAAACCAAAACAGAGGAACTCCCCCAAGGGACCATGAGGCAGCTATTACAGAAGATTCCACCTATAAAGAATGAATGGACTTGACAAAAAGGGAATTTAAAATATGGATGATAAATAAAATAAAAGAAATGAAAGAGAAAATGGAAAGACAGAACCAAAAGTTGGACAAGAGATATGTAGAATAATAGAAAGGATATGGCAGAGCTTAAAGAAGTGAAGGAGACAATTAGGGAATGGAAAGATGCAGTAGAAAGTATCAAAAATAGGTTAGACCAGCAGTTCTCAACCTGTGGGTTGCAACCCCTTTGTAACAATGAAAAACATCCTGCATATCAGATATTTACACTGTGATTCATAACAGTAGCAAAATTACAGTTATGAAGTAGCAACAGAAATAATTTTATGGTTGGGGGTCACCACAACATTAGGAACTGTATTAAAGGGTCACAGCATTGGGAAGGTTGAGAACCACTGGGTTAGACAATGGAGAAGAAAGAACCTCAGTGCTACAGGTTTTCAAGTTAACCCAGGTAGTTAAAGAGGCAGAAAAGAAGACAGAGAAAGCAGAATAGGCACTTAGAGAACTACAAGACTCTATGAAGTGTTCAAACATACAAATAATAGGGATTCCTGAAGGGAAAGAAGATTGTCCCAAAGGAATGGAAGCCCTACTGGAGACTATCATAAATGAAAACTTCCCAAGTTTTACTAAAGACCCCAACACACTCCTTTCAGATGGATATTGAACCCCAGGTCATCTCAACTCAAACAGAGCCTCGGCAAGACACATTATAATGAATCTTTCCAAAGTCAAGATGAAGGAAAAAATTCTGCAAGCAGCCAGAAGTAAGCACTGACTGAACTAAAAAGGCAGAGCCATTAGGATGACAGCAGACTTTTTAACTGAAACCTTCCAAGCCAGTAGAGCATGGTCATCCATCTTTAACATTCTTAAACAAAACAATTTTCAGCCCACAATTCTGTACCCTGCTAAACTAAGCCTCAAAATTGATGGAGAAATCAAATCTTTTGTGGATATACAAGCACTGAGGAAATTTGGCATAACAAGACCAGCTCTATGGGGAAATACTAAGATCTGTTCTCAACACTGATCACCACAATGGAGCACCAGCAAAATAAACACCCAGAAGCTGAAGGTCAAAACTTAACTTCCAAAATGGTGTAAAGGATAAAATTACACAATGGACTTTCACAAAATAAGATGAATAGAACTCCACCACACTTACCAATTCTCTCACTAAATGTCAATGTATTGAATTCACCACTGAAGAGACACAGGTTAGCTGACTGGATTTAAAAAAAAAAAAAAAAAAGCACAAGCCATTCATATGCTATCTCCAGGAGACACATCTAGCCTCGAAGGACAAATCAAGACTCAGGGTTAAGGGATGGAAAATAGTATTCCAAACAAATGGAAATCAGAAGAAAGGAAGGGTTGCGATCTTATTTTCAGATACAAGTGGATTTAAAGCAACTAAAGTTAAGAAAGACAAAGATGGACATGTTATACTTGTCAAAGGAACAATACAACAAGAAGACATTTCAATTTTAAATATTTATACACCCAACTTAAATGCTCCCAGATTTATGAAACAGACCTTGATGTGTCTGAGCAATATGATATCCCACAACACCATAATAGTTGGGGACTTTAATACTCCTCCAAAATAACTAGACAGATCCTCAACATAGAAACTAAACAAAGACACAAAGGACTTAAATGCAAACCTAGGACAAATGGTGATTAATAGACATATACGGAACACATCATCCCAAAGCTAAAGAATATACATTTTTCTCATTGGCCCATGGTACATACTGTAAAATCAACCACATCCTACAGTACAAATTAAACTTCACCAAAATTAAAAGAATAGAAATTATACCTTGTATCTTCTTAAACCACAGGCAATAAAGGTAGAACTCAACTCCAATAAAAATGTTCATCCTCACACAAAAACTTGGAAATTAAACAACCTTGTGCTTAATGGTAGTTGGGCTCAGGAAGAGATAAAAGAGGAAATCATTAAATTCCTCAAACATAACAACAATGAAGACGAGGTAGCAAAACTTGTAGAATACAGCAAAAGCAGTCTTAAGAGGGAAATTTATTACATTAGATGCCTACATTTAAAAACAGAAAGAGGCACATCAACAAACTCATGAACCATCTTATGGAATCGGAAAAAAGAAGAACAATCTAATCCCAAACCCAGCAGAAGAAAAGAAATAACAAAAATTAAATCAGAGATTAATGAAACTGAAAACAAAAGAATTATTCAGAAAATTAATGAAAGTGCATGGACATGGTGACTCATGCCTATAATCTCAGCACTCTAGGAGGTCAAAGCAGGTGGATCACCTGAGCTCACAAGTTCAAGACCAGCCTAAACTAGAGGTAGAACCTGTCTCTAAAAATAGCTGGGTGTTGTGGTAGGAGCCTGTAGTCCCAGCTCCTTGGGATGCTGAGGAAGTTGCTTGAGCCCAAGAGTCTGAGGTTGCTGTGAGCTATGATGCAATAGCACACTACAAAGGGCAAAAAGTGAGACTCTGTCTCAAAAAAAAGAAAGAAAGAAAGAAAACTAATGAAATAAAAAGTTGATTTTTTTAAAAAGTAAATAAAATCAATAAAACTTTGGCCAGATTAACCAAAAATAGAAAAGTAAAATTGCTAATAACCTCAATGAGAAACAATAAAAGGGAAACAACCGATGCCATAGAGACACAGGATCTTCTCTGAGTACTATAAGAAACTCTAAGCCCAGAAATTTGACAATGTGGAGGAAATGGACTACTACCAGGAATCACACCCTTTCCCTAGACTTAAAAGAAATAGATCTCTTGAACAGAACAATTTCAAGAACTGAGGTCAAAAAAATATTAAAAAAATCTCCCAACAAAAAAAATGCCTTGGTCCAGATGGCTTTACACCAGAATTCTATCAAACCTTCAAAGAAGAGCTTATTCCCATACTGCAGAAATTATTCCAAAAAAATTGAGAAGGAAGGAAGCTTCCCCAACACTTTCTATGAAGCAAACATCACCTTCATACCAAAACCAAGAAAAGACCCAACTAAAAAGGACAATTTCAGACCCATTTCACTAATAAATATAATGAATATAGATGCCAAAATTCACAGTAAAATCCTAGCCAAAAGATTACAGCTACAAAATAAAAAAATCATTCAACACGATTAAGTAGGTTTCATCCCAGGAACACAAGACTGGTTTAACATACACAGGTCCATAAATGTAATTCACCATATCAACAGAAGCAAAAACAAAGACCATATGATACTCGCAATAGATACAGGAAAAGCATTCAATAAAATCAAGCATCCTTTTCTAATTAGAACACTGAAGAATATAGGCATAGGTGGCACATTTCTTAATCTGATTGAAGCCATTGACAACAAACCCACAGCTAATATTATTCTGAATCTAGTAAAACTGAAAGCTTTACCACTTAGAACTAGAACCAGACAAGGTTGTCCTCTATCACCACTACTATTCAACATAGTGCTTAAAGTTCTAGCCAATACAATCAGGCAAGGGAAGGAAATAAAGGGCATCCAATTGGGTGCAGAGGAGGTCAAACTCTTACTCTTTGTTAACGATATGATCGTATACTTGGAGAACCCCAAAAATTCAACCATAAGATTCCTTGAATTCATCAAAAAATACAACAGTGTCTCAAGATATAAAATCAATGTCCACAAATCAGTATCCTTTGTATATGCCAAAAACAGCCAAGATGAAAAGTTAATCAAAGACACAATTCCCTTCACTGTAGCTTAAAAAAAAAAAAAGAAAGAAATACCTAGGAATATACATAACAAAAGAGATAAAGGACTTTTACAAAGAAAATTATGAAACCTTATGAAATAAATAGCAAAAGATATTAACAAATGGAAGACCATTCCATTAAAATGCCATCATACTTCCAAGCTATGGAAAAAAATAATTCTTCATTTTATGTTAAACCAGAAGAAACCCCATATAGCCAAGTAGTAAAAACAAAGCTGGGGTATCACCCTATCAAACTTGCAGCTATATTACAAGGCCATAGTGATCAAAACAGCATTAGATTAGCCCAAAAATAGAGACAATGATGTTTGGAACCAAAGAGAAAAACATCAAATGAAACTAACATCTTATAGCCACCTGATCTTTGATGAACCATATCCTGGGTGAAGAACATATGCTGGGGAAAAGAATCCCTATTCAGTAGATGGTGCTGGGAGAACTGGATAACCACCTGCAAAAGACCGAAACTGGACTCACACCTCTCACCACTTACAAACATTGATTCAAAATGGATAAAAGATTTAAATCTAAGGCAAGAAACAATAAAAATCCTTGAAGAAAGTGTATAGAAAACACTTGAAGCCAGGGGAAAGATTTTATGAGAAGACATATGTGGCAATTGCAACAACAACAAAAATAAACAAATGGGACTTAACAAAACTGAATAGCTTCTGTGTAGCTAAGGAAAAAACAACCTTCAGAAGGGGAAAAGATATTTGCATATTGTAAATTGGACAAAAACTTGATAACTGGGATTTATAGAGAACTCAAATTAATCAAAACCCAACAATCCCATATATCACTAGGCAAGAGACATGAATAGAACCTTCTCTGAAGAAGACAGATGAATGGCTAAAAACCATATGAAAAAATGCTCATTATCCCTATTCATCAGAGAAATGCAAATGAAAACTACCCTGAGCTATCTCCTAACCCCAGTGAGAATGGCCCACATCACAGTCTCAAAGCTGCAGATGTGAAGAGAAGGGAACACTTTTACATGGCTGGTAGGACTGCAAACTAATACAGCCTTTTTGAAAGGAAGTATAGAGAATCTTCAAAGAACTCAAATAAGAATTCCCATTTGATCCTGCAATCCTATTATTAGGCATCTACCCAGAAGAAAAAAAATCCTTTTATCATAAGGACATTTGTACTAGACTGTTTATTGCAGCTCAATTTACAATCTCCAAAATGTGGAAATAGCCTAAATGCCCACCAACCTAGGAATGGATTAACAAACTGTGGTATATGTATACCATAAAATACTATTCAGCCACTAAAAAAGATGGAGACTTTACATCTTTTGTATTAACCTGGATGGAGATGGAAGACATTCTTCTTAGTAAAGTATCACAAGAATGGATAAGCAAGAATCCAATGTATTCTAATATGAAGGCAGTAGATGAGCTAATACAAGGCGGGGAGGCCAGAGCAATGAGCACGTGGGGAGCGGGGAGTTCAAGAACAAGGCAGGAATCAAAATCATTATGAGAATTAGTGCCCATTAGCCATATGGGTAAAATCAGTATAGACCTATGGCCAATAGACCGTGGATATTATTAAAAAAAAAAAAAAAAAGGAGATGATGCCTTCTTTTTTCTTTGTTCAGAAGTCATTATTTGCCTTCTTTACCTCTAGTCAAAATGAGGAAGAAATAAAATAGAAATATTGGGAACATTGGAGTAAATATTAGAATGCTGAAAGTTACCACATAATACACATTCTGTAAGTTCCTTTGATAAATCAGCTAAAACATCAATTCCTTCAGGCGATTATTAAACAGTATTTCTTGCCATCAGAATCATAATGACTATAATATACTAAAAGCTAACCTACCAAGAAGATATAAGGTTTTTTTTATAAGTAGGTATGTGATGTTTAATTGACTTATGTTATGAGAAAAGCCACAAATATAGCAGAAGCTAGAAGTCACCTGGACATCTTCTCTCTTCTTCCCATCCTAGATCTGACCAATTACCAGGTCAACACAATTGCATTTCCAAAATCTGTCTGAGAGCCATTTTCCATTCTTCACTGCTACTGACCACATCCTAGTCCACAGCACCCCCAATCAAGCTACTCCTCACCCGCGCTGTTGGGACATCTCCCAGTCAGCCTCACTGAATGCCCCCATGTGTCCACAGGCTTGCGTCTTCACCTTCTTCCCCATCCATTCATCTCAGCAGCCAGATGAAGCTTTTTGTAAAAAAAAAAAAATCAAAGCTCAGCATGAGACTCTACCCTACTGTGGCTTCCCATTTCCTTAAATAAAGTTGAAATTCCTTCCATGACTAGAAGGCCATGGTCAACCTGACCCACCCTACCTGTCTAAACTCATGCTATTCTCTCCCTCCCTGAGTATTTTCCAGTCTTACTGATTCTTCCTGATTCTTCTATTCTGCCCTGCACCCTAGAACATTCCCACATGCCATTCCCCTTACTTGACATCCCCTTCTCTCAACTTCAGTTGTGTCTCCCTCTCTCTTTCTCCTTCTGTTCCCTGCATCTTTTCCAGCCACCCTGGCCTTCCTTCAGCCCCTCACATTAGCTAAGCCTCATCTCACTGGACGGACCCTCGGCAGACATGGTGGCTGGTTAGCTCCCCCCTCAGACTGTGGAGTCTCAAGTTCACATTTGCTTTTGTGATCCCTTGACTGATGGCTATTTCTCACTCCAGACTGTAAGAAGGAGGGCAAGAATTTCATTTACTATTTCTTATCATTGTATCCCCCATATTTAGTAGTTACTGGCACAAGTACTGCCTCAGTAAATAGTTTTTGAATAAATGAAGGAAAATACTGTTTCATTTGAAGAGGCAGAACAAGTAGGTTGTTGGTGTGTCTTTTTTCTTTTTTTTTTTTTTGAGACAGAGTCTCACTTGGCCAGAATACCATGGCCTGAGCGTAGCTCACAGCAATCTCAAACTCCTGGGCTCAAGTAATCTTTCTGTCCAGAATAGCTGGGATTACAAGCAACCGCCTCAATACCCAGCTAATTTTTCTATTTTTAGTAGAGAAGGGATCTCGCTTTGCTCAGGCTGGTCTGAAACTCCCGACCTTAAGTAGTCTCCCACCTTTTCCTCCCAGAGTACTGGGATCGTAGGCCTGAGCCACCCATTCCCGGCTCGATGTTGGTGCTTCTGTTGGTTTGACTCCTACTTGGGGTGAAGGAGAGTGAAGACTAAACTATATCAGATCAAAAATAGCAACTGACTGGATGGCTAACAGCTGGGTGTATACAACCTTTGTGGGCATGTTGAGGATCATGTTGGAAGTAGCCGAGCACAGAAGGAAGCAGAAGCTGGTGCATAAAGGTGTCCTTTTAACTACACTGCCAGTCTAGGGGTTAGATAAAAACCAAGAGATGAAAAATCATCTTTCCACACTCTCACCTCTCGATACCTATTATTGCAACCTAGAAACATTTATCTTCAGATTTCTCTCCACCAAAATATATACACATTAGTTTGCGACTATCCCACTACTAGGTTGGCCCTTGTTGTCCTTTATCCTTAATCAACCCACCATCTCCTGCTGCCAGCTCTGTGGGAGAAAGACACGATGATCCAGAGCAGGAGAATGAAGAACCGCCTATGTTGTTCCCACAGAGGGCGGCGCGAGGGCGTGGGGAGACATTCGCGGACCAGAGAGGGCCCCTCGGGGGTGGACTGGGGCAATTTGACTTCTGATGTGTATGCCAGAAAAGACACTGACTAATAGATCTATCGTCCAGGAATGTCCAAGCTGACAAATCCTCTGTGAGGCCAGCAGAATATGGGGGCGTGAAACCCTCCCCCAGAACCTAACGCAGGCCCTGCTCCATGCTGTGATACATTGGGTTTCTAAACACTAATGGTTCATTTCTCTCTCCCATAAGCTCTAAAAATATGGGCACCATATCCAGCACTGAGAGGTCCAGAGATAGGCAGGTGCCTTAAAACTGTAGCTTAATCTGGTGGTTGTCAACAGAGTCATCAGTCTCCTTATGTTGTCTCCGGCTAATTACCAGACAACTCTAAAATGGAACAAAGATGTTGTTTATCCTTATCTTACTAAGTGTTTCATATCAGACTCACTGTCCAGGCTGTCAGCAGAATTTCTGACTCTGTGCTGGATCCCTCCTCCTCCTCTTTCCTAAGCCTTCTAGCACAACGCTTACCCTTCTGGATGGCCAATCTGGGAATATCCTTGCAATATGCACACTGACCACTTTCTACAGCTGGCGCTAAACAAGGGCTCAGAGCAACAAGCAGCCTGAGCCTGGGCTGAGATGAAGAATGTCCTTCCAAAAGACGCTAAGAAGACCTACAGAAGCAGTGGCTCCATTTAAGCGAGCATCGGAATCACCAGGATAGCCTGTGCAAACAGAGTCCTCTCTGCCACTCCCAACTCAGAACTTCTGACCCAGTAGGTCCAAGTTGGAACCTGAGGATTTTATGTCTCTAATAAACTCCCAGTTGATGTCAATGCTGCTTGTCCCACCTTGAGAACCACCGACACTGATGTTAGGCACACAGACCTGAAGCACAGACTAGGGATTAGACTAGAGAAACCTAAGTTCAAGTCCCAGCTCAGCCACTTGCCATGTAACCTTGGATAAATTATTTAATATCTGTAATTCTCACTTTCCTCACCTATAGAGAGCAAGTAATGACAGCTCTGATGTTGAGAATTATAAACCAGATGATGCATGTGGGCGCATGTGAGGCACCCCCTCTCCTGGAAGACAGAGCCCTCCCCCTGGGTGCAGGTTCCACTCTCCCTGGCAGGGCGGCTGTAGGAACTTTTGGGAGGTAGGCAAGACTCAGCCAGTTCAGTCTCTGGGTGACTCTCTCCGGAGTGTCTTCTCTCTATGGACAACGCTCAGATGAGTGTCCGGGTGACTTGTGACATAGGGTGTCCCACATAGCTTTTTGTCCTGAGACCAGGAGGTTAACTCGTCCACAACCATACAGATAATAACAACAGAGCTCAAAGTTAAAACAATGCAACTCTCTCATACTGGCTTGCCTTTGTAATCTTGCTGCATTAGTTTCCGGGGCTGCTCTAACAGAGAACTTTAATTTGACACTTTAAAACAATACATATTTATTCTCCTATAATTCTATAGGTTGGTAGTTGGCAATGGGTCTCACCAGGTCAAAATGAAGGTTTCAATAGGATCACCCTTCCAGAAGGGCCAGGGAGAATCTGTTTCATGTCTTCCCAGCCTCTAGAGCTGCCTTCCTGGCATTCCTGGGCTCCTGGTGCCCTCCTCATCTTCAGAATCAGTGATAGCACCTGTAAATCTCTCACTCTGCTGAGATCTTTACATCACTTTCTCATGCAGTAACATTTCCTTCTATTTCCCTTTTATAAGAACATTTATGTTTACAATGCACCGCCCATCCCCCTAAGCCAGAAAGATGTCTCTATCTCCAGCTCTTTAACTTAATCACATCTGCAAAAATCCCTTTTGCCACATAAAGTAATATTTGCAGGGATGAGGACCAGGATGTCTTTGGGGGATCATTATTCACCCTATCACACTTGGATAGATTGTCTAACTCTCTGAACAATGATTTTTTCATCAGTGAAGTAGAAATAATAATATATCCTCATGGGAAGTTGCTGCGTGGCACATACCAGTTCACTGCAGAAACGTCCACTGGATGGTTACAGGCTTCCTGCTGTATGCTTGTGTCTACCTTACATCAGTGTATTAACTCTATTTACTCTCTTATCTTTGTTTTTCAAATTATTATGAGGGTACAGACGATAAAGTTACAATGTCTGCATTTATTGGGTAAGGTCCCTGTTGTAGTTGTGCCTATCACCCAGGAGGTGTGCCACATACCCTTACATTGTGTCCACTGGGTGGGAACACACCAATTCCCTTCACGCCTCCCCTCAGTCCCTCTCTCCTCCCCCTAACTTTTATGAAGCACTTACTATATGCTAAGTGCTGTAGGCACAGAATATCATATGATGAGGAACAGAACATACTTCCTCCCTTTACAGACTACATACTTTAATAAAGACAGATGGGGGAGAGAAACCCCAGATGCATTAACATGTGCTTTGAGAAGAAACACGGTACCAAGACTCTCAGGGAGTGTAAGGGAGCAGGTTGTCAGTCCCCTGGCCAGGAGGTAGGAGGAAGGACAGAGCTGGAGACAGAAGGCTGCAAAGGGACAGGGATAAGAAGGTCTCCCTGTGGGAGCCTTGGATGCTGGCTTAGTCCATTTTCTGATGCTGTAACAGAATGCCACAGACTGGTGATTTATGAACAATAGAAGTTTGTTTGGTCCATAGTTCTGGAGTCGGAGAAGTCCAAGACTGGTCTGCTGAGGGTCTTCTTGCTGCATCATAAGCTGCCAAGAGACATCACACAGTGACAATGTGTGTGTGCACACGAGAGAGAAATGGGAGAGCCCACTCCCACAATAACTAACCCATTCCTGCAATAATGGCATCCATTGGCTCCTAAGGCAGAGCCCTCATGACTTAATCACTTCTTAAAAGGCCCACCTCTTAATACCATCACAATTAAATTCCTGTGTGAGTTGGGGAGGGGGGCGTTCAAACCACAGCAGGTGCCAAGGGCTGGGGCAGCTGAGAGAGGTGACTAACAATGCCAAGAGGGGTCTGATTGTCATGACCCTGAGTGCCACGCAAAAAAGTCTGGATCCAATTGCTCTAGGAGCCACTGGAAAGCGTAAAGAAGCCCTTCTCAATATCCCATCCCCTGCAGGGGTCCAGAGCTCCTGGCAGGAAACCCTGAAAGCCTGTTCTCCTTATAAATATTTAAATACCACATTCACAGAAAGTTCTCTGTGAAGAGGCAGTGGTTTCCTTAAGTGCGTCTTGCCTAGCTTTGTCATTGAGACCCTTTGTGATTTATACGTTCAGAATTTTATTTTTAGAGCCTCTTGTTACAGGGAGCCATCATCTCCCTTAGAAGCTCTGTCAATCCCATTTTTAAATCATTTGCTCTTAAAAATATTCTTGTACCCCAGATTCTACTTAACCCCCTAATCTTTGCAGTTCTTTTTATACAAGAAGTTTCAAAAGGCAAATTCAATATATTAACTGCTAGTGTGCTCTAGGCAGAGCACAATGATTCTGATTGCTCGTGCAGTATTTTTTTCCAATCTGGGTGGTTCTGCTGAAAAATGATGTGATGGTAACAATGATACACATATGAATTTAGCTGAAAGTGTTTGCCTTCCTGGATGTGTAGTCCCTGATCTGTTTCATCCCTCCACTTTTCTTCCTGAAACTTAGCACCCCTCTCCAATACACTTTTGTCAACTGATATCATTCTCTCCATGAACTTCAGTAAATTGGCAGTGAACTTCTGTGCTGGAAAGACATTTTACATTCAGAACTGGATTCACAGCAGGCAATCTGCCTGGGGAACACATGTCTAGGAAAGCAGTCATTTTTAACTAAGGGTATTTCAAGCCTGGATAGAATAGGGCTGGTGTGCTCTGAAGCCACAAATGTCTAGCCTACTGGAAGCAAAATTACTATATGGCATGTTGGTAATTAACCTTGTCAACTAACTTTCAGAACAACTCCAGTGTAATACCCACACCCTCGCCTTGGGATCTATTGCTGTGATTTCTGGATCCTATTATCTCCTATTGCAACCTGCATTCCCATCACGACCCCTTACCAGCACTCTCTGATCTGCTTGCCCTGTTCAACTTTTTGGCTTGTAGTATTTAGTTGCCTCTAACCATACTAAAATTTAGTAGGCTGTTGTGTTTATGGTTTGCTATATATCTCCTGTGTTACAATGTAAGCTCTACCAGGAAGAGGTCTGTTTTGCCTGCTGGTATATTGTACCCCACAGACCTAGAATAGTGCCTGCTATGCAGAAGAAGTTCCCTATCTATATGTTGAATGAATTAACAAATGCCTTTACATGAACCTTTCAGCTGTCAGGTAACTGGTTTTTGCATCCCTACATCCTAATGAACTCATTTATTTACCAAACTGTTCAGATCATTTTATCTGTTCATTTTGTCTGTTCACAAGTAGTTGTCTCGATCACAGGAAATTATTCATGACTTTAAAAAAGCAATTAGTCCCGTGGAGAAGACACATATGTGCAGAATCACCTGTTGATATGTAGAATAAATTAAAATATGTACCAACTACTACAGAGCACAGTAAAAAGTCAATGCACCTGCATAATGAGGTCACAGGAAAGATTCAAGGACTGCTTCACAGAGGAGGCTACTTTGAGTTGTAAAGAATGAGTAGAAGGTCATCGGAAAAAGGAGTAGGCAGGATCTTCTAAGTGGGAGAAGGCACTATGGGCTTGGAGACTCGGAAGTGTTTTAGAAAGCACAGAGCATGGGAATTTGTCTTTGCTGGTCTTCCCAGAAGCTGACCTTGAGATAGAGATTCAAGCGCAAGATGATTTTTTTTTTTGGAGGAGGGGGAGGTGAAAGAAATTGCCAGTAGAGCAGGAGAGTAAGCTAGGGAAAGGAAGGCAGCCAATGAAAGAAGGAAGGAAGGCTTATGTTTTCACACCAGCTACTGGAGGGTACTAGGGGGAACTGGAGTTCTGTGCCAAGGGGAAACTCTGCACAACAGTGTATAACACAGGCAGAGCTGTTTCACTGGGGGGACAATAGAGCTGCACTATTCATATACTAAATCCCTGCTATTGGTTGAGGACAACTCCTAGGGCTCAATTCCCTCATTCTGTGTGCCTGATAGAGCAGCCTTTCCAGGCTAGAGAAAGCCCCAGGCTAGTACAAGCAGATGCTCCCCCTGGACAGTGGTTTTTGCACACCATGAGTCCAAGGGATATATTCAGGGCACCAGAAGAGCCAGCTACAGTTGTCAAGAAGCACAGCAGGGAATAAGGCTAGAATTTGCAGCAAAGGTGAGATTTTAAAGGCCCTTGTGTATCATTCCTTAGAGCTTTATTCTGTAATGAGGGAGCAACACTGGATGATTTTAGGTAGGAGAGTGGGCACATAAATTTGAATTTGAGGCCAGGTGCAATGGCTTGCACCTGTAATCCTAGCACTCAGAGAGCCTGAGGCAAGAGCGTCTCTTGAGCTCAGGAGTTTGAGACTAGCCTGAGCAATTGTGAGTACCTGTCTCTACTGAAAATAGAAAAAATAACCGGTCATCGTGATACATGCCTGTAAACCCAGCTACTTGGGAGGCTGGGGCAAGAGGATTGCTTGAGCCCAGGAGTTTGAGGCTGCTGTGAACTACGATGATACCACTGCACTCTACCCTGGGTGACAGAGTGAGATTCTGTCTCCAAAAAAACCCAAAAACTGAATTTGAGAAAGACCATTCTGGCTGTAGAGTGATGGGCAGAAGGGCAGATCACGAGCCCAGGAGACCAATTAGGAAGGTAAGTTCCCATGTGGGAGAGGAATGATTGGACGAATCATTGGTGGTGCTTGAGGAGGATGAGCATCATGAGGGGGACAAACGGCTGGAACAGAGACATGTCTCAGAGATAGAACTGATGGAAATCACAGGGATCAGATGAGAGGAGAGGCCTAAGATGACTGCTGCCCCTGGCTTCCCTGAGCTGATGCTGGGGCCACTCACCTAGATAGGCAGCACAGGAGGGGTGTCCGGACTGGGCAAGATGATACAGGTCTCGTTGAACATGGTAAAGCACCCAGTGGAGAATCTGGTGGATGTAACATTGATAATGAACTCAAGAGAAAGATCTGGACTGAGAACTGTTAGAGATCACCACTCTATAGAAGATAAGGAGACCAGAGAAGCCGAAGAAATCCCAGAATACAAAACTAGAAATTTGCCGTGTGGGATGAGTGAGTTAGATGTCACTAGCCACATCCCCCTACTGTCTAGTCCTTTGCCAGCCTAGAGATGACATAGCCTCTATTATCCCTGGGTAATGTTTGCCATGTTTCTCTTTACATCTTCCCAAAATGATTACTTTTCTCCCTTTGCCTAGCTGGGTATGGAGCATGAACAAGACCAATTGTGTGATATGGGGCAAGCCGTATAAACTCTAATTATCAGCTTCTTCATCTGTTACAGTGAAGAAGATCAGCTTGTATGACAGTCAATCAAAGAACCTTTCGTGGGAGACTTTGCAAAGTTCAATCTCTTTCTCTCACTCCTGACCACAAAAGATATCAAACTCACGCTCTTGCTTTAAAGCAGTCGTTCTCAACCTTCATAATGCCACCGCCCTTTAATACAGTTCCTGTGGGTCACGACCCACAGGTTGAGAACCACTGCCTTAAAGGCACTCCTCAGATACTCCCCAGTACAGCCCACATGTACCTTCCCTCTCCTAGCTCTGTGCCTTGGACCTGCTAAGACCAGCCCATCTCTCCCCTGAGACTTGGTAACTGATTGAAAAGCAGCTGCCCATCTTTCAGAATAGTCACAAAATCCAAGTCACTGAAACCACTGTGATGAGAGCCCTTTGTAACAACTTACCTTCCTTCCATGTGGGTTATATGCTGAGTGTCTTCAGAGCACAGCTCTTCTGCCAAACACTTCTGCTGGCCAAGGACAGGACGGCCCTCCTCAGGAATGCGTAGGTGATGACATTTCTTTCACCATTTGGGCATCTAAACATGATACTCTATCTGGCACAATGAATTGAGCTCCCAATTGTTTATGGCATGGCTCTGGGCAGAATGGGCTGTGAACGCCTGCACTGTATTTTACTCCATCAACTCTTATTATGTGTGTGTCAGAGAGAGAACACAGCCGTCCAACACTGAGCAGGCCCAAAATACGGCCACTGTTAAAATACTGCCTGTGGCAAGTGCAGGAACGCACAGAGCTATGCCAAGAGTTGTGTGGTTTCAAAACATCTGCCTGATGGCCCTGACCAGCTTCCCTTACATCCTGGGGTCCTGGCAGTGCTACTGTCACTTCTACACTCAGCCAAGTCCACATCCATTGATTTGACTGCTCTCTCCACTCGTCTCCCCTATGCCCACAGTAATCATTTATCAATAACAATAGTATTGATTCATCATTTATTATATTCCAAGCAAACTCTGTGCTATGTGCTTTAAAATACTTTATCAAACTTAGTCATGATTACAACATGATTAGGGCTCTATTTACCTTATTTTGTAGCTATGGAAATGAGGGTTAGAGATGTTAAATAGCTAATCCAAAAAGTCACATGGCTAGGAAGCAGCAGAGCTGGGATGGGGCTCTGGCTTTGGCTGCCCCAGCCTGTTTGATATTCCTTCCCATGGTGCCCTAATAATCTTATCTGCCCCTCCTTTATGCGGCATCCTGAAGTTTCCAGTTATGGGTTACGTTGTCACAAATTGTATCATTTAATCCTCCAAATGGACCAGAGAACGAGGCAGGACATGTGTCATCCCCATTTCCACAGAGGTAATGAAGACTCACAGAGTTTCGCTGACTTGCTCAGAGCTACGCGTCTGAGCCTTGAACTCGAGCCTTCTAACTCTTTTCACTGTTCCCACAAATACCCTATCTTTCCTCAGAGCAGCTGCTGTTTCTTTTGAAGTGACCAACATATGAAATTCCCAAAGAGGCCCATTTTGGCCTATTACAACAGTAATAGTAATTCAAGTAGTCAGAATTTTTCAAAACTGGAAGAGGATGTGAAGGGTTCTCCTTCCCTTTCAAACCCTGGGCAGTCTCTGAGCTAGAAAATCATCAGAGGAATTCAGCCAGTCCTTAGGGGAAGGGAACAGGAGATGAGCTCTGAGACCCTTCCATCCTTGAGAGCGGATGACTGTTTTCTAGGGGCTGCCCAGAAACCGTTTTCACCATTTGGGTTGCTGTAGTTCAGTTCCTTCCCACCTGACTTACTGCAGCCGTCTCCTGGTTGACTCCTTGGACTGTGTCCAGCATTTCACCCCGTCTCCCTTGACAGGGGTCATCTTCCCCCAGAATCGTGCCTATCATAGACTTCACCTCTTCTGGCCAACCACACCGATTTGATACACTTCTGTCTGATATTTCTTTCATTCACTGTCTGCATGCTCTGTCCAAAGGCACTTATTTTCCCTAAACCCAGTTCCACTTCTGCCAACTCAGTCCTGCACCTGCTTCAGAGACCATACTTCTTCTAGCCTTTGATCTGTTGCTTTCCTTGGTTCTCTCTCCTTAAATGTTCTCCACTTTCCCTTTTTCCCACCTAACTACATCCATCCTTTCAGGCCCAAGCCAATCTTATCTCAGTTCAACAAACACAAAATTTTAATGAATTCCTCCTAAAGAACACAAAACAAGTCTAGGAAACAATCTACCACTCATGCAACGAGGCCATGGGGACCCAAAAATAAACAAGAAAAGGCCCTGTCTTCGGGGAGGAGCGTAATTAGAACCAGCTGCTCTGGGAAACCCTTGTGTGTTGAACACTTGATTCTACACTGGCTCATGTTTTTGGTATTTTATGCAAGCTGATTCTGTTTGTCCCACAAAGCGTAGACCCTAAGCCTTCTGCCATCCTGCCC
Organism: Otolemur garnettii; assembly: GCF_000181295.1. Taxonomy (NCBI): domain Eukaryota; kingdom Metazoa; phylum Chordata; class Mammalia; order Primates; family Galagidae; genus Otolemur; species Otolemur garnettii. The sequence goes on from NW_003852401.1 coordinate 34,436,294, forward strand.
CCAGAGAATGGTAGGCAAGCAGATAGTTATGGGTTACATGAATGAGAGCCTAGGATTGCGTGTTTTGACTTTATCCGCACGTTTACTCATACACACACATGTGCATGCGGCCCCCTAATTATTTGACTATAGCATATTGGGTGGAGAATGGCATTTGAAGGTAAAATCCTTTCTGCAATATTTTCTGAGAAAGAGGTGTAGCAACACCCTGGTTAGAGAAGAGTTTGAGGTCTGACCTCTTCAGTTTAACTCACAGCTCTGTCAACAGCTGAGTGACCTGACAGGTCACTTAATGTCTCATTGCCTCATCTTTTTAAACAAAAAAAAAAAAAAAAATGAGGATGATAAAAAACAGAAGTACACAGTACCCTCCTCCTACAGAGTTCCTATAGTAAGGACTAAGTGAGCTGATACGTGTAGGGCACTCAGGGCCATTCCTAGCATATGCTAATCTCCAAATAACTGTTAGCCATCCTTATTATTACAAATCCAATGACTTTGGACAGATTGGTAAAATTTCCTGAGCCTCACTTCCTTCATCTGTCAGATGAGCAATGCTGACCTCCAGAAGAACACTCGAGAATTAAATGTAAAATACATCAAGAAAGCTTTTTCTAGGAAAAGGCCCCTTATCTGTGACCCAAGGCCTGGATTTATAACCCCCAAACACCACAATTACATCTTCCTCCCATCACTGCTCCTTTAGCTGTTTTGTAAGTTTATCACTGATGCTACCGTAGTAAGCCAGTTGTTTTTATTCCATGTTGGCCTCCTACAAATTCATCTTTAGAAAATTACAACCTAAATTACACTAGATAATTGCAGAAGCAATTATGCAAGTGCCCTGAGCCCATGGGCGGCTTTTCCACAACACATCCCTGCCCGTTTTGGCAAACTGTGAACAGCAGAGAGAGAAGAATTGGCCCTGTCCAGGAAGATTTGGGGCCCCAGGCACATCACACTGTGTAAAATCTGGTTAAGATAAATATCAAGAGCAGCCTTGAAAGCAAAAAGGAGTCAAAGCAGGTCAGACAGCAGCCAGAGGGAGTTTGGGAGGGGGAGGAGGGCCTGAGTCACCAGCCCTGCCCAGAGGATGGCTGGAACTCAGTTTCCAGGGAGCAGCAGGCTTCCTGAGTCCCCGAGCTGGGCTCTGACTCCCCTGAAGGCTGCAGACCTAAGCCACAGACTGGACTCTAAGCCCAGGACCCCCTAAAAGGGAACCCAGAATTATTGAGCTGGTTTCCTGTTCCCTAGAAATGACACTGAAGCCGCCCCATAAGGGACTAGCAATATAACTAGTAGCTAGTTCAGGAAGGTACAGTGGCCTCCAGGACAAACACTGAGGGCCTGCTTGGGGTGGCCTTGGTAATACCTGGGAGTGGAGTCAGGCCCTAGGGAGGAGAGTTTAAATGCACCTCAAAGCAGCTCTTCTACCAGGAGGCTTGAATTGTTCTAGAGAGGTTTGTGTAGGCTTCTAGCCCTAGAGTGTTCAGTTTCTGGTGAAGTCAGGTGTTTGGGGTTTTTTTTTTTTTGCAGTTTTTGGCCGGGGCTGGGTTTAAACCCACCACCTCCGGCATATGGGACCAGCGCCTTACTCCTTTGAGCCACAGGCGCCGCCCTGAAGTCAGGTGTGTATGCAAGCTCCTCCTCTGTTCTCTCCAAGTGTCTACAGGACTTCTCTGCATGACTAGACTGGGAAGGCAAGTGTCCAGGTCCTCATGGTGGAGGGATGCAGGGGCTACAATGTCACCAATGGAACCAGGCTGTGCAGCACATATGGGGTGGGAGATGCCTAACAGAATCTCAAGGAGATAGCAAGGTAGTAAGGGAAAAGAGAAAGGGGCAGGAGCACTGGGGCTGTACTATTCTGAAATGTTTTGACGAGTCAAGTATCCTCTCCTGATATTACTAATGTCCAAGAAACAATGCCTTGGGTTTCTATTGAGGTTGTACAAATTAGCACATACCCACCTCCTGACCACTGTGTTAAGAGCTGGGCGAAGCTCACTTAAAGTCACAAACAATGTTTTATTATTCCTAAGAGCTTTCTCCATAAAGCAACAAGAGGCAGAACGTGGGACAATAAGAGCAATAGCTGACCTGCCTTCCTGTGAAGTATTGGCTCGGGGTGCCCAGAATTTTTTACCAAGTTAATAATTCTAGAATTTGTGGATTTGGGGTAGGAGCTCCCATTTTCCTGAACAGAATTTTAGAGTCAAACAGCAACATGCTTGTTGAGTTGTTAAAAGTTAATAAAATTGTTAATGAAATTGGAATCCACTGTCTTAAGTGGTCCCTGAACAGTTGTGGAGGAAGGAAATCTTTTAGAGATATTTTATTTATACTTACCATGCATTTCTAAATCAACCACAGAAGGAACATTACCTGATAGCAAGCTAAAAATAAACAGGGAACTGCAGAGTTTGGAGATATTGATCTTATTTTATGAAGCTGAAGAGAGAGGTTAAGTAAGTTATTCAAAGCCACCAGGCAAAAAAAGTGAGTTGAGCTTTGAGTGTTTCCACTGGTCTTTTCACTCTCTGGTATAGCTTGTCCAAGGGACCTGGTGGTGCTGATTGGGGTAGTAAGAGTTCACTGTTCTGGAGAACTTAGTAGTATGCTAGCACCTTCCAAAGCACTGTGCCTGAGTTAACAAATTTAATCCATCTATTTTAAGACACAGCTGTGGCATTACCATGTTACAGATAAGCTGACTGAGGTTCAGAGAGGTTATATAACTTGTCTACCCAGCTAGCCAAGGCAGAGCTGGGATTCACACCTAGGCTATCTGGCTCCAGATACAGGCACTTCACCCGTCTCCTGCCTCTTAAGGGAAGGCTTGACTTTGAGTGGGGAGAGGAGAGCTCACTCAACAGAGAAGCAGATTTAGTCTAAGAGCCGTGAGCAGTCAAGAATTACAGTTCTGAACCTGACTTGGTGAAACTCTCCTGGGAAGAAGGCCCCTCTGACAGAGATTCATACATTTCTGACAGACTTCGACCTCAGCAGCCTGAGAAGGGCATAGCCATGGCTTTGGAATTTTCCACAGCAAAATTCAAGAAAAGCTGGTTTAGCACGGGGATAGGGAGGCTGTCTCCAAAGGGATGCTAATGTTATAAAATAACTTGTGTAGGTTGCAAGGTCATTGTTCTTGGTCCATGGGGTCATTAATTTCAGTTGCCTCATTGCCACCCACATATGCAGTCAAGACATTCTTCAAGCACCCTCAGGGGCGGTAGGAAAAGCACAATTTGGGAGCCAATCCGACCAGAGTTTGAATGATGTTCACAGAGCTAACATTCCGCTGCTTTAATACTTTACTTGGTCAGATGAGGCTGATCCCCGTGTCTACCCAAGGTTATAATTGGAGGTTTAATGAGATAGCATAATTAAAGTACACGATAATTATAACTAACCTTCTGCCATCCATTGTGCTGGTGCTATGGGTCTGTTTTCTCATCGGATCCCCACTACAGCCCATGAGAGAGAGATTATTATCTACATTTTACAGAAGAGGAATGTCCAGGAAACATGTGATTTGGTTAATTCCATACTGCTGGAGATGGAAGGGTGCCAAAAATCAGACCCAGGACACGGGTTTAGATGACTCCAAAGTGTACGCCTTACCCACACAGTGCCCTTGCTATGCCAATGTAAGTAGGCACCTTATGTCACACTTAGGCTTTTGGAAAAGCACAATTGGGTCACTCCCAGGAAAGCACTGGGCGGCCTGACTGATCCAACCCTTCCTCAGTTGCCAAGGGGCTGACACATTGTGGGTGCCACGATCCATACATACACACACCTGTCCCCAGACAAACCAGCAGATGTCTCAGATAGAGGTGTTAATGAGGACCTCACGGGAGACTAAATTGTCGAGTTCTGAAGCCGGGACCAGCTACAGCACAGCTGCAGCCTCGGCCTGGGAACGCAACGCCTCCTCTTTCCAGGGGCTTCTCTTTGCTCCTAATTAGAGGTTTGGCTGAAATGTTTGCGCACAAAAGGCAGGACCTAGGAAAGCCGAAAGGAAGCGTGGGCGAGGAAAGATGAGTCAGCACTTTCTGGGTGCTGATGCAGAGGAAGAGAGAGACAGTGATTTCAGGAAGTTCCTTCCCAGGGCCAGTGGAAGCGCAGGTGAGGAACTTTAAAGAGGTTCAAGGGTGAGTTATAAGGGAGAGAAGCTGACTGGGACTCTGTAGGAAGGAAAAGTGCCTGCTAACGGGTCTCATCCATGTGCCCGAGTTTCCGAACTGAACAGAGTGGCAGGGAACATTTTGACCATATTAAGTTTTAACCACCTGCATGCTTGCCCTCTTTGTTCAGTTCAGGTGTGTGAGGGCCACACTCCTGAAAATTTCACCTGCCATTTTCATCAATTCAAGGACCTGATAGGGCTGTGCTCTTAAGACCTGATAGGGCTGTGCTCACTCAAAGTAGGTTTATAGGTTTATAAGGAAGCTCTGTTCAATGCTCACCCCCTTCCAGTGTGAAGCTCACCCCTTCCTCCTGGGCCTCAGCACTTCCAAGTCAGTCACTTTCTAAGGGCGACCTGCGCCAGGTAGGCGGAGATGCTTTCCAAAGGTAAATGAGTTAGTCTGTCAAATCATGGTAGTTCATTTCTGTCATTATGTGTTAAAACTCAGATATCCCAGGCCAGGCGCAGTGGCTCATGCCTGTAATCCTAGCACTCTGGGAGGCCAAGGTGGGTGGATCGGTGGAGCTGAGGAATTTGAGACCAGCCTGAGCAACAGCAAAAAAAGGAGCCAGGCACTGTGGTGGGCACCTATAGTCCCAGCTACTAGGGAGGCTGAGGCAAGAGGATTGATTGCTTGAGCCCCACAGTTTGAGGTTGCTGTGAGCTATGACACCATGGCACTCTACCAAGGGCGGCATAGTGAAACCCAGTCTCAAAAGTAAACAACAAACAAACAGTAAAACCCTCATATATCCCCTCATTGGGAACTCTGTATCTTTGCCCCCATGAGAGCAGGCCCTCAGCAGTCGCAGATAGAGGGGACATTTGGGGATAAAATAGCAACTCTGATAAGCAAAGAGACTGAGTGCACCAGCAGACCTGTAGACCTTTCTACGGTCACTCAGCAAAGGTAGCCCAGTAAAGAAAGAAAGGGTCCAGAAATTTCACGCATCTAAGATGGGCTATGAGTGGATGTATGGCTACCATACTCTGCTTTCAAAAGCATTTTTGTGATTTTCCTCATCCACAGGTTCAGTGAGAGGTTTTGTAAATTTATTTTGTTTAATTGGACATAATAATCACACTCAGGCCTTTTTCCTCTCGTGTCGGGCCCTGCAACCAGCTGTTCAGTGCCCTTTTTTATGTTAATTGACACCAAAAAATCTTGTGTATTTAAGTTGTACAACACGGCGCTTTGAAATATACATACACTGTGGAATGGTTAGATTGAGCTAATTACCATATACATTACCGCACATATTTTTTTGTGGTGAGAACACTTAGTGTCTAATCTCTTAGGGATTTTCCAGTATACAATACATTATTATTAACGATAGTTACCATGTGGTAGGCTAGAACTCTTGAATTTATTCTTCCTGTCTAACTGAAATTTTGTATTCACTACCATTCTACTCTCTACTTCTGTTAGCTCAAGGGTGTTGTGGTTTTTTTGTAAAATTTTATGGATATGCAATTGTTGTACATTTTTATAGAGTAAATGTGATCTTCAGGCACACTCATACAGTGTAATGATAAAATCAGGGTAATAGGGACATCCAAAAACCTCAAACATTTGCCATTTTGGGGGTGTGTGTTGTAAACATTCCAAATCCACTCCTCTGTTTATTTTGAAAAAATGCAATAAATTATTGGTTTGCAGAGTCTCACTTTATTGCCCTTGATAGAGTGCCGTGGCATCACAGCTCACAGCAGCCTCCAACTCCTGGGATTAGGCTATTCTCTTGTCTCAGCCTCCCGAGTAGCTGGGACTACTGGCGCCCGCCCCAACGCCCAGCTATTTTTGTTTGTTTGTTTGCAGTTTGGCTGGGGCTGGGTTTGAACCCACCACCCTCGGTATATGGGGCCGGCGCCCTGCCCACTGAGCCACAGTCGCCGCCCTTTTATTGTTATTTTTTTCGATTCCACATATAAGTGACGTCATATGGTATCTGTCTTTCTGTGACTTTTTAATTCTTGCATACTCATGCTAGGATTTAGAGTGACTTTTCCCTAACATGGCCGCAATGCAAAAATCTCTTGATTGAGGAAAAGACATTTCAGAACCAATCTGTGTAATTAGATTGTCATATAAATGGAGAGTCAGAGAGCTGTTATCATAATTCAGGTTATGAACTATTTCTAAGAAGCTAGTTCACTTGTTTTGTGACAGAATGGAGCAGTATAGAAAATCCCTGTCCAGAGCCCCAACCCATTCATTTTATTCGTTCAAAAAATGTTTTTGAGGGCAGCACCTGTGGCTCAAAGGAATAGGGCGCCAGCCCCATATGCCAGAGATGGCGGTTCAAACACAGTCCCAGCCAAAAACTGCAAAAATTATATATATATATATATGAATTCCTCTTAGGAGCTTGTAGCCTACCAGGCAGAAAAGCAACTTATAAATTCTCAGTTTATGTGGATCATGGAATTGCCTTTTAATGAATGGTGGCCATTTTATCAAAGAAAACGAATTTGGAGGGTCAAAAAAATTTAAGATATTTTATCACTTTACGGAACAAGCCTGCTCAAAGTTCATTTGTCTTCCCAGTAAGTTCCTTTTCGATACCCTGACCTCACCAAGTAGGTTAGATGATGCACATACTCAATTCTTTCTTTTCATAGATAGCAAAGCTACTGGGAGTGCTCAAAGGGGATATGAATCCATACCAGAAAATACTGAAAAAGTGTGAGCTCAGCCACAGACACACCTGGGTCACAGTACCACTTGCCTCGCCGATGTAATTTTTGCAAGATGTTTTAATCTCCCTGAGCCTCAGTTCCTTGTTTATAAGGGAGGTTGTTGTGTGGATTAAATGTTATATAGAAAAGCACTTGCAATGTGGTAGGTGTCCATGAATAGGAGCTTGTGTGATTGCTGCATCACCACTACATTCAGGTTTGTGAGCCAAGATGTCAATTTGGATATATATATTTTTTAACCACCTGACTGCAGTCAGGGGCCAGACAGCGGTGGAAACTAGAAAGATCAACTTTTAATTCTGCCCTTTGAACAACACATAAGCTGAAGGAAATGAAATATTTACATGTGTGTTAGATCCACAATTTATGATCCACCGTTTTTGAGGTAGTGCCAACCCACGAGCTGCCAGAGTAGCATTCTAGAACATGTACACACACCATGAACGTCAATGTCAAGCCCTAAGAATGAAAAAGCAGTGGGACCAGGAAGGATGAGCTTGTCCATCAAAAAGAGCTTGTGCGGGCCGGAGCTCAGAGGCTGACGCCTGTTATCCTAGACTCTGGGAGGCCAAGATGGTGGATTGATGGAGCTCAAGAGTTTGAGACCAGCCCGAGCAAGAGTGAGACTTCATCTCTACTAAAAATAGTAAAACTAGCCAGGTGTTGTGGCGGGCTGTAGTCCCAGCCTCTTGAGAGGCTGAGGCAAGAGGTTTTCTTGAGCCCAAAAGTTTGAGTTTGCTGTGACCTATGATGAAGCCATAGCAACAGAGTGAGAATCTGTCTCAAACAACAAGAACAAACGAAGCAAAAAGAAGAGCCTGTGTGGAGTGGAGGGGACAAGGGCAAGTTGTCCCTGAGAGGACAGGAGAGAGAAGTAGTGTCCTCCAGACACCTACACCTACATCTGGGCGTAGGGCTCTCTTTCTCACTGCCTAATGTTCATTCTGCCTTCAGTGGATCCTGAGGAAAGGAAGAACCCAGAGCTTTCCAACTGACATCTGTCTCCCTCATCACAAATTCTGTCCACAAGCCTTGATTTCCATTATCACATTAGGTGTCCCAAGCCTCACTTCAGCAGACAGGCTCCCCAGGAGGCTTCATGCTTTTTGCACCCTACCCCAACAGGCAAACAATACTGAAAATTATGGATTGGCTAAAACTGAGTATTGGCCTGCTCGGGAACACACTCAATTGTGTGGACTTCTTTATTAATTGTGGCAAAATACAGGCTGGCCGTAAAGGTCATATGCAATTTTAAATAGCTCACTATTTTAAATTGCACCCAAACTTTATGGCCACCCTATATATACCACATAAAATTTACCGTTCAAACAATCTTCAGTGTGCAATTCTATGGCACTGCGATCATTCTCACACTGCTCTGCACCCATCATCACCATCCACGCTCAGAGCTGTTGCACCCTTCCCCACTGAAACTCTGTACCCTTAAGCGATGACTCCCCATCTCCCCCTCTCCCAGTCCCTGGAAACCACCATTCTTCCTTATCTGGATAAGTGGAATCCTACCATATTTGTCCTGTGGTGACTGGCTTCTTTCCCTTTGCATGGGTCTTCAAGGTTCATCCATGTTGAATGTAGCACTTGTCAGAATTTCCTTCCTTTTTAAGGCTGAATGATTCTGCAGACTTTCAAGGAAAGATGTTGCCGTCTCAACTGATGGCCTCACATTTTGAGCCTGGCTATCAAACTTCACACTTAATGAGGCTTTAAAAATGGACTTAGTTCATTAGCATGTATTTAGTGGAAAGTGTTGCTAAGTGTTTATTGTAGCTGGTGGAAAGAAAGAAATGTATAGATTATTTTTTGCAAAGATTGTCTTCGCATAGTGATATCTTAAGTTAGAAACTGTTTTGGCCTCCCTGCAAAGAGATAGTATTATTTGATTAGCCCTTGTGATGTTAGTTACTCAGTGAAGTCCCACTTGATGATTCCTGGCGTCTGAGTGATAAGGCACATGAATAAGGCAGAAGTCGACAGATACTTTACTACTCCAGGGTTGTTCACTGAAGGAACCAGATCAAACACCAAGCAGCTGAATCTCTTCCAATGTTCCTTCCACCCTCTCTTTCTAATCACCTTGTTAAAAAGTTGTTTTGAACGCATATCACTCTAAGAAAGGGGAAGAGTGGAAGGAGGAGTGGGGGATAATCATCTACCTATTGGCTACAATGTGCGCTGTTCTGGTGATGGGTATAACTAAAGCCTTGATGTCAGCATTACATTATAAAATTCTGTAACAATCCATGTTACAAAAATATTTGTACCACCAAATCTATTGAAAATTTAAAAAGCAAACCCATGTCATAACCTACCTACGTCTCTGTTTATTAATTTGTTTAGTGTACATATTTACTTATTTGAATTCTACAATAAATTAGGCTCTAATTAATAAAGAATGCTGTGGTGGGACATGGTGGCTCACACCTGTAATCCTAGCACTCTGGGAGGTGGAGGCTGGTCAATTGCTTGCGCTAAGGAGTTCCAGACCCCCTGAGCAAGAATGAGACCCAGTCCCCACTAGCTGGGCATTATGGTGGGTGCCAGTAGTCCTAACTACTCGGGAGGCTGAGGGAAGAGTTTGCTGTGAGCTATGATACCACGACACTCTGGCACCCTATCTGGGGCAACACAGTGAGACTCGGCCCCCAAAATAAATAAATACTAAGAGGGGGCGGTGGGGCAGCACAGTGAGACTCTACCCCCAAATAAATAAATAAATAAATACTAAGAGGGGGCGGTGCCTGTGGCTCAAAGGAGGAGGGCACTGGCCCCATATACCAGAGGTGGCAGGTTCAAACCCAGCCCCGGCCAAAAACTGTAAAAAAAAATAAAAATACTAAGAGGTATAAAAGAAAACATTGCTTCATCAGAAGAAAAGAGGTCCTTCTGGCCATGGAAACCTAAAAATTATTATGTTTAAATCATATTTTGCAGCTTTGGATAATGTGACACGTTTTCCTATTTGGGATGACTTCATCAATTTTATTTACAACCTAGACTTCTTGATAACATTCTGCAATATTATCAAGAGATGGAACAAGCAGATCAAGCCACTCATTTGTAAATAAGATTTACAAATATTTCAACTTTTGGGGTATCATTCTTCTCCACGTGACTCTATCTTCTCAATGTACTTTGAACGATTATAGGATTAGAAAGGAACTAAAAGGGAAATAGAAACTTTTTGATCATAGGAGAAAGATAATTTGGACATCAGAATAATGGATAAGGTGCCAGAAAGAAGAGTTTATTGGATGAGGTGGAGAACAGAATACTGGCCCCTGAAGTCTCTGCTAAAAGTGACTTTTTCTAAAGCTTTTGTATATAATGCCTGTCATAAACATTCAGCTTTGTTGCGCAATCAGCAGATGACAAGCATTTGCTGCTCCAGCAACCTCCTGCCCCACCCACCCCCCCAGAAGCAGCCCTGTGTCCTTGGGATCTGGCTTCTTCAGTTCCAAATGTGCAGCGGAAAACTGGTGCCTTGGGGCCGCAGACGGTTGTTTATATAACTAATTAGGCACCTACATAAATATGGGAATGGGGGACCTCCTTCTATTCTCTTCTGTTCTAAAGCCAGAGCTTGCTCTCAAGCGCAAGAGTTGTGCAGACTCGGGAGACATGCACAGTTTAGCTGTCCTGTGCTGACTCTCTTACATAAGCTTCAAGGTCATGAAGCTTTCTCTGTTTTGTTCCCAGATGGTAGGAGGGAAAAACAAGTTTTAAGAGTCATTTATCAGGGAGGGAAAAGGCTTGATTTTAGGGGAGAACTTTTGTAGATCAGGCAATGATGGGAGATGTTTGGAAGATATTGAAGACAGAGAAACTAGATGGAGAAATAGTCTGAGGAAAGAAAATTAATAACATTAAACAGAGAGTTGACAATGGAAAGAAAGACATACCCACATACCTTCTTTAGAGACAGAAAACAAGTGACCGGTCAGGAGAAGATGGAAGGGAATTTTGACATTGAGAAAAAGGAAGCCAAGGGAACTCATGTATCTCATCAGCAATTTAACAGGTAGTGTCTCCCCTGAGAAAGAATAGGGGTAGAACCTGGGCTTTGGAATGGTTGACCCAGCCCAAGTGGGGATACAAAGTAGATATAGAAAGAAGTGAATGAAAAGATGGCCATGTAATGGTCAGGAGCCACTGGGGGTGATACAGACTCACAGTAGGGCATAAGGAGGTGTGTTTGGAAGGCATATTTGAAATATTGGAGGCTGGGTGCCATGGCTCACATCTGTAATCCCAGAACTTTGAGAGACTGAGGTGGGAGGAATGCTTGAGCCCAGGAGTTTGAGGCCAGACTGGGCAACATAGTGAGACCCTAAAAAAAACATAAAGAAAAAAAAACCTAGATATATCAATGTGCATCTGTGATCCTAGCTACTCTAGAGGTTTCACTGAACTATAGTGATGCCACTATACTCCAACTTGGGTGAAAGAGCAGGACCTCATCTCAGAAAAAAATCTTAGAAATGGGGTAATCCCTGGTGTTTGGTGTATCTAAGGTAGCACTTTGAGGGTGCCAATAGAGGCCATTACAGTGGAGTAGGTCAAGGTATTGAAATGCAAAGCCAAGGTATTAATGCCACCTACTGGCATATAGAAGCCAATGAGAATGCAAGCAAGAGATACAGGGGAGAATTTAAAAGTTTCACACTTACATCCTGATAGCCCTTACCTAACCTAGCGATGCACCATCATCTGTAATTAAAAAGAATTTGGATGTGACTATGGTATAACTCTCAGAACCATCTAAATAGCATTTGGTTTAGCAGAGCAAGATTTTTTTAATTTAAAATATTTTATCCTTTGTATGTCTCTGAATCTCTCCTACTACCTGGCATGTATGTAGATTTTTTTAAATCCATGTAATGAATGAGTGGATATACCATGCTCTCCATGAGCCCACATTTCTCTAGAATATACTTTCCTTGGGTTTTGAAGCTTTTATGACTCTCCTCTGTGCTTTTTCCATTCAGTGTATATTTTTTGAAAGATATATAGGTTTCATCCAACTCTGTAAATACAAATTGTTCGCATTGGCCTCTGCAAGCAAGATCTACTTCTTCCTACCACATTTGCCCTGGATCCTCTGCTCTTAATTTTGCTGGTGCCTGGACTGATAATCACACTTCCTAGTTGGTTGTGCCTCCTACAACAAAAGTAGAAGCACTTACAGCAAGGTTAATAAGCAAGGGGTGGAGTGGGGAGCCTGAATAAGTTAAAAGGCTGCATTAATATGATGCCTCCTAAAAGCAAGATAATCTCAACTTGAAATCACCACCCCATCTTTCTTTAGGGCTGCATAATATTCCATGGTGTACATATACCACAATTTAAGAAAATGACATGAAGGCTACGTTAACCAGTTTGATGAGAGTATTTCAAATTGTATATGTAAACACCACACTGTACCCCATGATTGCATTAATGTACACAGCTATGATTTAATAAAAAAAGAAAAGAAAGAAATCACCACCCCTGCTAGACAGAATGATACTTACCAAGAATACCACCCATCTATTCTACACCTTCATCTGAGTTCACGAATGATGATCCCCACAGGGGCAGAGGCAGCCAATGTCACAGCGAGACGAACATGTCCTGGATTTCAGCCTCCACATGACGACATAGGCAGGCAGGAGTCTTGTGCAGTGAACTACTTGCTTATCTGCATTCTTTGTTCCTGCTTGTTGGGCCCTCGTTAGGCCCAGCTCTCCTGGGATGTCCCCAACTCATTCCTGAGTTACAAACCGTACTAAAAGATTCCCAGTCCAGGGTGTACCTTAGTAACCTGAGAAGACTAGAAGACAGATTGTCGGGTGTGTGAATATGCTGTTCTTAGACGCTGGCACCACTTTCCCTTTCAGCTAACAAAACAAACAGAACAACATTACACGAAAGGCTTAGTCTGCTATGTGAGAGCAAACTCTGATAGTCTCATCATGTTCATCTTTGTGGTTTAGTGCTAGCAAGTGGGACACGCATGAGTATATATGTAAGGTCTACACACATATAAACTATGTCAATTCAGTAAAGCAATGGGGAAAAGGCCAGAGGATGGGTTTCCTTCCATCCCTGACCAGTCGGATCAAAGTTTCCATAGCTCTGTTCAATGCAACTACAATAAATCAGACAGTAAATCCTAGAGTTCCACTGAGACAACTTGATTAAACTCTGGGCAGGTCCTGCTGCATCACCGCACCATCTGGATCTCAGATTCATGATGTTCAGACACACTCAGGAGGCTGTTGAGGTTGGGGAGGTGGGTCCAGGGAAGGTTGTGACTTTGCCAAAATCTGAAAGTATTGTTTCTGAGCATGATCAGGTTTCAAACTAGAAAAAGTGGCTCTTTGGATCTGACTGAAGACGTCTGTGGGCTTTTAAAAAGATAATGGCAGGGAGGATGAATGTGGTGTAGGTAGGAGGCTGGGGGTCAATGAACGGGAGCCCATCCTTGGATTATCACCTTCTGGGAGGCTGGCCTCTCTCTCCCCTCTTTGCCATATAAGTCATTTCTTAAAATGTTCACAAGAAATTTGTGAGTCTGGATGCACTTCTGTGGCAAGGCCTCATTTGTGTTTTTCCTCGGGAAAGATAAACTTTCCAGTTAAAGGAGAATTCTCTGGCTGTCTCTCCAATGTTACTCTTTCAGGGTGACACGTAGCTCACATCTGCCACATGTCAGCCAAGACTCAACTCCCATTCCTGACCAGTAACCGCAATCCCCCACCCCCGACCCTGTGGGGTGGTAAGACAAGATCTGGGTTTGAACCAAGTCTATAACTGGGGTCTCCGTGGGCCAGCAGGCCTCGGCTTTTAATGGGAAAGTCAGTAGGAGCTCAGGAAAGGGGTGCAGCAGGAAGCCCCCCTTGGCTCTTCTACTTAGAAAATGTGTAACACATGTTGACTAGATTCAGAATTATGTCATTGCCTCATAACTTTTTGAGGTTCCAACTTCTGGGGCCCCTGAGAGAGGAGGGGCAATTGTTAGGATAAGGTCGAGATTTAGGACTGGCAGCCGAAGCCATTTAGGGCCTCTGCTCCCCATGCTGTCCGCATTGCCTTCAAGCGGCTGCAGAGAGCTCTGGCTGCTCTCAGACTGACAGCACAGGCAGCCTCACCATGTAGAAATGAAGTAAACAACTAGATTTTGTTCCGCAGGAGAATTCACTGACCAGCACGGCCATTGCCAGGCCTGTGACACCTCGTGTGCCCGTTGCCGGGGGCCAACCCAGGAAGACTGCACAGGCTGCCCCATGGCAAGGTGAGTGGCCACTCAGTGCCCCCTAGTGGGGAGAGGGAGAGGGAAGGAGGAGGTGCTCACCACCCCGAGGGGCTACAGAAAAAAAGCACCACACTCCAATCTGTGGTACAGGTATTTTCCTTGGTCTGACCACAGACCACACCTCTGTCTCATCCTCTCTCCAGGATGCGTAGGACCGACTGCAAGGACCAGTTCCCTGGACACTGAAAAGATTTACTTATCAGTTAATATGATGCTACTTTATGGGAATCTCATCCCTTCTTCACATCCATCCCTCAGTCAGCACTTCCTTCTGCTGGTTAAATACATGCTCATTTCCAGAGTCATTTGTAGAGTGTAGATGGCATTGCTGACATCTTCCCAGGAGAATTAGCCTTTCCTTTTTCTATCCCCCGTGCTCTATATAAACTTCTGTGAGAGTCCTGTGAAGACATTCATTTACAAATCCATTTCTTCCTTAGACTGTAAGCCCCCGAGATACTCGTCTTCATATCTCTACTACCAGCCACAGTGCTAAGATATCAGCAGGTGCACAATCAATGTTTGGTAACCTGGTGAATGAAGGAATACCAAGTATGTGTGTAGGATGAGCATCTCTGAGAATTTCTGATGAAAGAAGGTAGAGGTTGGTTGTATTTTTAGTCAACGCTCCTCTGATCCTAGCACTTAGGATCAGTTGGCTGAGTGTTTGAATGAATGGCCCCATCACTGCCCTGATAAATGTGCGGGAAGCAGGGTCTCTCCTCTGACCACGACCAAGAGGCCGCCCAGCAGCACGCGCTTCACATCTCTAGTCTGGACATTCCCTTTGCTTTGCATGATGGTCATTTTATCCTAATTCTTCCTTAGGACTGTAATACCCTTGCAAGCAGGGGCTGTGGGTTATCTGTCCCTTTATTCGCCAGTGACCAACACATAATAATTTAGTAAATGTGTTTTGTAGAACTTGGTAAGGTGTGCAATCAGTTTTGTAGGTTTGGCTCTCAGAAGGAGGAAGGAAGAAAGGAAAGAAGGGAAAAAAAGAAAAGAAAGAAGGAGGAAGGAGAGAAGAAGACACAAAAGAATCATCTTAAGAATTTTTAATGCTAACTGTGAGAACCCTTTTCCAAGGTCTCTTTAAGAAATCCATCCCTCTAAATATTGAATTTGTTTGTAAACAGCTTCAGGGAACACTATAAGATACAGATGACATTCCCAAAATGAGGTCCTGTTTCTCCTCTAACTTCCCACCACACCGACGGTTAATTCTCATTGCGTGTTTGAACATCTTGAATAAGGGGGACAATTTAGCCTTTGGCAGCTACCATGATTCCTCTCTATTTCTATAAACCCTTGAGTTTAGCGCCTTCAAGACAATTGACAAAGCTCCCTTTGCTGTGTGTTTTCCATGTAAAGCCCTGCAATGCTAGGGTCCTTGTTGACCAAGCTGGTTTCCCACCCCAGCCCTGAAGCGCTTAAAATGATTTCTGTTCTGACTCATCATGTTTTATTTGATCTGTTTCAATAAATTTCAAGGAAAAAAACTTTTTTTTAAACCAGATTTCATCCTATCAGAACATTAAATCACCAAGAAAATATATTAAGTGCCCTGTGGTGGTTTTAATTAGCCCAAGCCAACAGTTAGCATAGAAGACCGGCTAACTCTGACTTGCCGTTCCTTCCACTGCAGTTCATTTCTCTCTCTGTCACACACACAACTCCTAGGACCTCCTGGAATATTCAGTGCCAACATTAAGATCATCTCAGCCCCGCTCTTTGGAGCTGAACCATCTCTCTGTCGGCTGTGTTGGAGCCGGAAGGCTTCACTACCTGGGAAAAGGTCAAGAGCAGGCATGAGTAGGGAGAGAAGCTCTTCCCCTGTAGAAATGAGCTTTCCTGGGTGTCTCAGGAATCCATGAGTTAGATGACTGGTGGTCCTTGAGTTGGCTTTAAAGAAAAGAATCATCAGCCTCCTTTTCGGCTTTCATGGAGCAAATTCTCTATTCTCCTCCATCAGGGAGAAGTGTTGGTGTCTGTTGAAAACTATGGCCATTTAAAATGGGGCTTTTCTTCAAGTTTCTTAGCAATTTTTCTTGAGGAGGATGGAGAGTATAGGCAAGTGATGTACTTCAGAGCCTTCGTTTAAGTTATCTTCCGTACTGTTCTATCTTTCAAAAGAATCATGCACTTATAAAAATTGGGTATGTCGCCTAAGCTATCCTTAGGAGGACCAGGTGGTTTAAAGCACAATTATGTGCTTGAAACTTTCTTAAAATCAAATCAGAAAGGCAGCTGTTTTCCTACATAAACACAGAAGTGTTATACTGTCTACTTCCTCCTCTGTTTCTGGATGATTTTAGATGGTTCCCGTTGAGAGAATTAGATCACCTCTCCCAAGAAATGATTTCCCCCCAACTCAATCTGTCATCTCTTCCTAAGGACAAGATGACGATGTACTTTACATCCCTTTCTCACCTGGATTTAGCGAGAAAATGAACCCTAGAATAAACTTGCCACATTCTCTTTTTTGCAGAACATTGAGTAATCTTGATTAAATTCTTCAGACATTCTTATGGGAGTTTTTCTTATAGGAATTTTTAAAATATATATGTATAGCGCCACATCCAAATTATTTTCTTAAAAATCTAGCTCTGAAACCAGAGCCTCGGTGGGCCCAGGAAATTCCCCGCTGGCACTAGTGCCATCAGCTAAAGTTCTGGGCGGGGAGAACAGGCATCTCCTTCTGTGTCATAGTGCAGGGGGCCTGTGGCCTGTTGCGACGTGGACAGCCAGATGTGCGTGAGTGTTGTTTAGATCTGGACTCCACACTCTGCAGTGGGCCAAAAGGATCGTTCATGCCAGTGGTGACCAGAACTGGCCAGGCTGGGTATACTACACTTAGGTGGCCTTCTGTCACGTGTTGTTGGTTTGAATCCCATTCTGTTTCCAAACTATACAAACAACACAGACTTTCAGGGTGTGGGAATGACAGAGATGGATGGCTACAAGTGCCATACTATTCAGGACGCCTTCCCCTGGCCCCAGTTTCCTCCAGTCCTGGGATTGAAATGGCCCACCCTCCATTGAAGAGTTGACTCTAGCTCTGCAAAAGTGGAGTTTAAACAAACCGAGGAACAAGTAGCTGGAGGCCTACACCCAGCCTGCCTTTTGTATGGTGTCTGGCCTGAGTGGAGAGAGGAGCTAGAGAGAGAAGGAAGTCCTCCCCTTTCCTTGCAGGCCCACTCAGCTCTCCTGGGCCCACTCAGCTCTCCTGGGCAGCATTATGCCCATAAGAGCTTATGCCAGATACTCAGTTAAACTGCACATCTGGTGTAGTAACTCCTGTTCTAAGGGAGCTCACCTATACTACTTAGGAATCATTTAGCGAATTCCAAAGTAATCCAGACTGTCACTAAGCAGCGAGGCTCAGAGAGTGCTCTTCAAACCAGCAACGTTGGCATCATCTGGGAATTTGTCAGAAATGCAAATTTTCAGCATCTACTAAATTAGAAACTCTGGAGGGTGGAGCCCTCATCATCTGTTCACATTACCTATCTGACTCCTGAATTGTTTTTGTTTGTTTGTTTGTTTTGAGACAGAGTCTCACTATGTCACTCTCGGTAGAGTGCTGTAGCGTCACAGCTCACAACAACCTCCAAACTCTTGGGCCTAAGCAATTCTCTTGCCTTAGCCTGAGTGGAGAGAGGAGGTAGAGAGAGAAGGAAATCCCAAGTAGCTGGGACTACAGGTACCCACTACAATGCCCAGCCATTTTTTGGTTGTATTTGTCATGATGTTTGGCAGACCTGAGCTGGATTTGAACCAGACAGCTCTGGTGTATGTGGCTGGTGCCCTAACCACAGAGATACAGGCGCTGAGCCCTGAATTTGTTTTCGTTTTTGTTTTGAGACTGAGTCTCACTTTCTTTCCCCTGTAGAGTACTGTGTCATCCTAGCTCACAGCAACCTCAAGCTCTTGGGCTCAAGTGATCCTCTTGCCTCAGCTTCCTAAGTAGCTGGGATTATAGGTGCCCCCCACAATGTCTGGCTATTTTTTGGAGATGGGGGGTCTCACTCTTGCTCACACTAGTCCTGAACTCCTGATCTTAGGCAATCTACCTGCCTTGGCCTCCCAGAGTGTGGATTACAGGCATGAGTCACCACGCCCAACCCTAGAGCTTCTTCCTTCTACATTTGAGTCTAATTATGATATCTTGTTCACCTAGAATTTTTGAGTCAGTGGATAAATAGAAATAAAGAGTGGCCAGACATCGGGGCTCACAGATTACCATAACAGGCTCCTGCCACAATTCCTAGCTGTTTTTTAGAGATGGGGCTCTCATTCTTGCTCATGCTGGTCTTGAACTCATGAACTCAAGCAATTTACCAGCCTTGGCCTCCCGGAGTGTTAGTATTACAGGCATGAGCCACCACACCCGACCTCTGACTCCTAAATTTGTTTTTGTTGTTGTTTTTTGTTTCTTATCCAGACAGAGACTTACTCTGTTGCTTTAGGTTAGAGTACTGTGGTGTCAGCCTAGCTCACAGCAACCTCAAAACTCCTGGGTTCAAGTGATCTACCTACCTCAGTCTCTGAAGTAGCTAAGACTACAGGTGCCACCACAACTGGCTATTTTTTATATATTGAATAGAAATAGGGTCTCACTTTGCTCAGGCTGGTTTTGAACTTCTCATCTTAAGTGATCCTCTTGCCTTGGCCTTCTAGAGTACATATACCTACTACAGCATGAGCTACCCAGCCCGGACTCCTGCATCTGCTAAACATTTTGTATTTTTCTGAGCAGAAATCATGGAAACAACTTAATCACATCTGCTCTTGGGATTACTTTGCAAAGAACAAAATGAAGCAAAACTATAAAATATTAACCATGACATTGTGATAGGTATTGTGGAGTATATATATATATATATATATATATCACCAATGCCCTTGTACATGTTCACAAGTATAGTCAGAAAACAGAGACTGCAGTACCCCATAAATCAGGAAATGCTTGCCAAAAAAATGGCCCTCAAAATCAGAGTTCATTGATTACTTGCAATGTGCATAGGCCAAGTTTATAAGTAGCACCTAAGCTACAGAATAGTGCTTTGTCTACCCTTCAAGAGCCCTTGGAGTTCCCATTTCCCTTGCAAAGTACGAGCATACTGCTAGATAAAGGAAAAATATTTTTTCCAAAGTTTCTGGAATCAGAGGCCCATTTCATGTATGCAGAGGTTACAGACCCCCATCTGAGTGTTGGCTAGATTTTGCTGGGGTCTACAATTTGGGTTCAATCCCTGTGGGCACAAATTAACTTGTTTGGAACCAGAATCTGGACTGCTTTCCCATCCTATTTCTGGCATGCCTGGTGTTGAATCCAAATCTTGGGCCAAGGATTGGTACAGGACTAATAGTTCACACGTTCTAAGGTGATCAGACCCGGGCATCCCCTTTGTCTTTGGAACAGTGAAGTCAAATCTGTGGGGTGAAACACAAATATCACATGTTCAGATACTTAGGACCATTTGAGAAAGTCTTTGATCAATTCTAACACTCTGCTTTTCCTCTAGGATTTTTGACGATGGCCGCTGTGTTTTGAACTGTCCTTTCTGGAAATATGAATTTCAGAACCAGTGCCATCCATGCCACCACACCTGCCAGAGCTGCCAAGGAAGTGGGCCTGCCAACTGCACCTCCTGTGGCTCAGGTGAGGCCTGCTGCTCCTCGTGCATCCTGACCGCAAACCTTTTCTTCTCCTGCTGGGCACTCTTGCCTCACTGGCCTTGTCTCTGGGGTTGAAGGTTGAGATTAGACAGCTGTTCATTAGAGAGAACGCACAACCTTGAAGTTCCTGCTTCTTGTCAGGACACGAAAACCTTGCTCATTATAGACCCAGACTCACTGCCCTTAAAAAGATGAGAGAGAAGTGAAGTGAGATCTTCCCAGGGAAGGAGGAAGAAAGGTGTAGAAACATGAGTCGGACAGAGATAGACAGGGAAGCCAAGAGCTGTTGAGATAAAGTGAAAAGCGAGGGAATTAAGAAAGACACCTAACATCTCCGAGAGAGGTATCATATTAGAGGCTGTGTCAGGGTCTTCTTGGAGCTGAGCTTTGCCATGTAGGCTTGTCAGAGCCTGCAGGAACAAGATCATCACTTCAAATGATTACAAAGGAGAACTTTTGTGTCCAGCTTTTCCTCCTCTGCAAGTTTTCTTCTGTCACTGGATTGTATTCTGTGGTCCCAAAGGTCCTCCTCAGCCTGACCTGTGATTCTTCTCCAGCCTCAGTGTATATGCCTGTCCCCCACTTGGAACTCATGGGATAGATTCATGCTTGGCCTACATAATTCTTTTTATTTGAACCAAATCTCAAAATTGGGAAATTTCAAATAAAAACTTGTATTTCTTATTTCTCTTAAAAACTTAGAATATTTGATCTAGAAGCAGATTTTCGCTCCTTCTCAAATCTCTGGTTTGGCCCACCTGCCTCTACTCCAGTCTTCACCATGTCCATCAGGGTTACCCGAAGTCCTACAAAGTGTCCACCTCTGCCCCACGGGCTTCAGCAGCCGCTCATACAGCAGTGGACCCAGTGCCCGCATCAGCTCCTCATGCTTCCCTTGGGTGGGCGGCGGCAGCTTCCAGCGTGGCCTGGGCACCAGCCTGGGTCTGGGTGGAGGATACGCTGGGGCTGGAGGTATGGGGGGCATCACAGCCATCACAGTGAACCAGAGCCTGCTGAGCCCGCTCAACCTGGAGGTGGACCCCAACATTCAGGCCGTGCACACCCAGGAGAAGGAGATCAAGACCCTCAACAAGTTTGCCTCCTTCATCGACAAGGTGCGCTTCCTGGGGCAGCAGAACAAGATGCTGGAGACCACATGGAACCTCCTGCAGCAGCAGCAGACGGCTCGCAGCAACATGGATAGCATGTTTGAATGCTGCATCAATAACCTTCAGGGACAGCTGGACACACTGGGCCAGGAGAAACTGAAGTTAGAGGCAGAGCTTGGCAGCATGCAGGGGCTGGTGGAGGACTCCAAGAATAAGTATGAGGAGGAGATCAACAAGCGCGCGGAGATGGAGAATGACCTCATCAAGAAGGATGTGGATGAAGCGTACATGAACAAGGTGGAGCTGGAGTCCCACCTGGAGGGGCTGACTGACGAAATCACTTCCTCAGGCTGCTGTATGAAGATGAGATCCGTGAGCTGCAGTCCCAGATCTGCGATTGGATTTGGACCTCCATGTGGTAGATCGCACGACAAGTGAACACTAGAGTCTGCTTGTTCTGGGTAACACAGATCGGCTGCTCTTTTGAGGCAGCAACACGCTGGAAATCTGATTCAGAGAAGATGGCTATCTGGAGCACACTCTCCATAAAAACTCTAGGAGAGCGGAAGTAGTCTAGGTGCACCTGTATTAACCCCATTATTGATTGTAAGTGAAGGAACCCTCAGGAAGGCATCTGAAGGAGTCAAAGAGGGGTGCTTGGTCTAGGGCTCCAGTAAGGCTGCCCCGATGGGAATGGGCTGAACGTAGGTGGTTGATACAAGGGTATGATTTTGATAACTCAAAATCATTTTAAAAGATTGCACTTTCGTAAAATGTGTGTATCATTAAGCATCTGTTTATTATCATGGGATCTCCATAGCCCCCGAGTCCGAGAGCTTTTGCGGATACCAAAAGGAGCCCTGGGGAAAGTAAAAGACATTTTGAATTGTAGTCATTCACTGAGCACGGCCTGTGGTTTTGCAGGGTTATCCCAGATAGTAGTTGCTGTTCACTCAAATATATAAAAAATTAGAAAATCATTCCCTGCAAGGAAAAGTCTTCAACTACAAAGATATAGATATCGCACTTTTCATTATATCCATTCTTATATTCCTGATTCCCCAAGAGCACAAGCACTCACTCATATCTTTTTTCAATAAAATGGTTTATAATTTACTCGCTTCAAGGCTAAGATTGCACATTTTCTCTCTTTTGGTTGCCCCTCTCACTGTTCAGACAAGCGTGGCCGAGAATACTTCCTGTACCAGGGAGAGTGTCGAGAGAGCTGCCCAGCAGGCCACTACCTTGCCCAGGGGAACAGCTGCCTGCCCTGCCCGGACAACTGTGAGCTTTGCCACAGCCCACATGTCTGCGTGAGATGCAGGGGTGGCTACTTCGTGGTGCCCGCCAACCACACCTGCCAGAAGTTAGAGTGTGGACAAGGTACTGCTGCTCTGGGGCCCCTGCCCAGCCCCCGCAGGTGGGAGGAGGGGTTGTATCCTGCATGTTCTGGAGAATGGAATTGCCTTCTGGCTTTAGTGTCAGTGCTTGAGATGACTTTGCGTGACTCTGTATGTCAAGTGGGGACGGTAGTACCTACCCCCCTCTCTTTCCCCACACATCCTTTTTCGAGTTTTCCCCAGACCCAATCCAAGGTCACAGGAGTGCAGTTAGACATCAGATGGACATCATTTTGAATGAGGGAAGGGGAGATTGTGGGAAAAATTAGATTAGAAACCTAAAGTTCTGACCAACACTTGTCTTCTTCCCAATTACTAGATATAGGACACCCTGGGTAAAACCTATCTCATCTGCCCCACCTTAGTGTCTTCATTTGTGAAAGGAGAACATAGTTCCAAACTAGAGTTGTTGTGAGAAGCAAATAAGAATCAGCCTGCCCAAAACTACTTGAAAATACTGAAGTCTCTGTGACTCATATGTGTTACTGTTATCGCCCAGTTTCTTTTCGCATATTGGAAGAAGGAGCTTTAAAAACAATACATAATTGTGGCTCTCTTCTGTGTAAGAATTGCCACAGACTGTCTCTCTGCTCCATAATATCAGAATTATGCCTTGCCTGGTGCAGAAAAGAGCTCCAGGACTTGTTTATAATTATTACAACACATGCCTGTAGCTCAGGGGTTAGGGTGCCAGCCCTGTGCCCTGGGACTGGTAGGTTCAAACCCGGCTGGGGCCTGCTGAACAGAAAAAGAAAAAAAGAAAGAAATATATCATTCATTTCTGTCTCTCCTTGATATTTAGCAATGTGAAAAAAGACTTAAAACTTAAAAAAAGAAGTTTAGTAGGACAGATAAAAAGAGAGAGAGGACCTGTCCATGTACACACTCAATCCCATTTTCCCAGAAGCAGAACAGATTTCCTTAATAAACAAAATCTACCACCTTGACTTCATAACTTAATAGAGTTCAACGTGGCTCTGTTTGTCCCCAAGTCGGCTGATACAATCTATTAAATTAATAGAAAGAGATAAAAAAAAAAAAAGTAGAAGCCACACGTATGCTCAAGGATGGTTTTAGGCTTCAGAATTGCTCTGAGATTTACTTTAAAATAAGCTACACACCAACACATTTTTACAGCAATTAATGTGTCTCTACTCACTAGAGTAGAAATGATTTCTGGTTTTCACTCCTCACACTGTGTAGGTGAAGTCCAAGACCCCGACTATGAAGAATGTGTGCCTTGTGAAGAGGGGTGTCTGGGGTGCAGCTCAGGTATGTCCTCTTCCTTGGTTACTTAAAGAGTTCAAGGAGCTGTGTCCTTCCCCACACTTCCTCATCAGAAAGTGTTACTGTTCGGCAGGGACTCGTTTCATTGCTGTCAGAATCAGTGTCTCCATCAAATCCATTACGTAGGCTCGCTCCGATACAAAGAGGGTCATGGTGACAAGGCGCTTGCTTTTGAGGCAACAGAAAGGTTTCTTGTCTTTCTTCAGCTCAAGTTTAGGAAAGGAGATGGTGACACCCTTCCCTTTGGTTGTTATCTAGTTGGCAGGGGATATCTAACAATGACCACGTTTCAAGGGACCAGGGGACTCAGCTTCTCCTTAGCTTTTCAAGGTGACAAATTTTGAACACGAACAATGAATAAACTCAAGTCAGAAATGCCTGATTAAACACAAAAGCTGGTGGGTACAGAGATCAAGGATTTTCCTTTATATAGTGACTCTGTTGCTTGGAGCCTAAGACAGTCCTTAGAGAGTAAAGCAGAGCGGGGACAGTGGAGTTTGAATCCCCATCATGCTGGGCAGTGCTGTGACTCAAAGGGTAGGGTGCCAGTCCCATATGCTGGAGGTGGTGGGTTCAAACCCAGCTCCAGCCAAAAACTGCAAAAAAAAAAAAAAAATCCCCATCATGCAATGAAAGCCTTTGAGTCCTCTATATCATTCAGTTTTTTTTTTTCTTTTGAGACAGAGTCTCACTTGTCACCCTCAGTAGAGTACCATGGCCTGTGGCATCACAGCTCAAAGCAACCTGAAACTCTTGGGCTTAATCAATTTTCTTGCCTCAGCCTTCCAAGTAGCTGGGACTACAGGTGCCCGCCACAATGCCCAGCTTTTTTTTTTTTTTTTTTTTTTTTTTGGTTGCAGTTGTCATTGTTTAGCTGGCCCCGGCCAGGCTTGCACCCACCAGCCTTGGTATATGTGAGTGGTGTCATGACCACTACACAACAGGCGCCAAGCCCTCAATACCATTCTTTAATGCAGATCAGTGCCCCTCTTTATCCCCCTCTCACGTGCCTAGTTCTTGAGTGGAGCAGGTGATGGGGACAGTTTGTAACACACAGCACCATCAGATTGGCTATAAAATGAAAAACAGGGAGGTCGCCGAATCCTGGGATCGTATCTTAACATAAGTTTAGGTAAGATATAGAAAATAATTAGCATGTAGAATCTTCACAAGGAAACTAAGTAAAGGTTCATGGAATAATTGCTGTTTGTGGAGCTTCTATGAACGCTGTGATTGACTAGTGCTTCTAAGACTTCAGGGTGCATATGAGGATCAGATCATATGAGGACTTTGTGATAATGCAGATTCTGACCCACCAGTTGCTGTTGGGCTGGAGAACTGGCCTTTCTATGAGCTGCCTGATACTGGTGTTCTGTAGATCATGCCCAGAGTTGTGAGAGGTTATATTGTGCCAGAATAAAGTAGACTTTTATTGGCTTTACTTATTGGATTTTATTAATTCTTTTTTATTCATACATAAGAGTTGTACATATTGGCTCGGCGCCTGTGGCTCAAGTGGCTAAGGCGCCAGCCACATACACCTAAGGTGGCGGGTTCAAATCCCCACCCCCGGCCCGCCAAACAACAATGATGGCTGCAACCAAAAAATGGCTGGTGCTGTTGTGGGCACCTGTAGTCCCAGCTACTTGGGAGGATGAGGCAAGAA
>NW_003852401.1:34462471-34561610 GCF_000181295.1 Otolemur garnettii
ACAGCTTGTCTCAAAAAAAAAAAAAAAAAAAGAAGTTACTAAAATAAAAAATAAAAGCGAATTCTAGTGTCTTTTATGAAGCTATAGGAGGTGATTTTTGCAGAGAGTAATGATTAATGTTTTGACTATCATTTTTATTTCTTTTTGACTCCATGATCATGATTAGCCACAGATATCTGGATTTCCCTTTTTGCCCATTTCAAACTATGATTTTTATATTGGGTCTCACACCCTAGGTAACTTCCGTGGTCTCCTTTTGCACTTTTGCTGTTATACAGGGTGCCCATATAGTTCATGTGCAATTTGTAACGGGTGGCCACGCTAATGTCTTTCTGCATCATGGCAGGGTGTGTCTGTGTACACATGTGGGCATGTGCTTGTATGTGATATGTGTGACCCTAAACCTGAGATCCTAAACCTGAGCCCTCTTGGCTCTGCTCAGTGATGGCATTGGGACAAGTCTACCCCACAAGTTAAACCTAGAGAAGGCGTCCCTTTCATATCTTCAAGACATCTTGAAAGGAATATATGAATGTGTATGAATTCATTCAGGATGAGAGAGGGTCTTAACATTAAAGTGGAAACTATGACAAGACAACCATGATCACTAGGGATCTGTGTGCTCCCTTTCGCCTTAGTTGACCCAGCCAAAGATGAGACCAAGGTGAAGCCACTGGAAAATGAGTCACATGGCATACACTGGCCACCAGGGTACTCAAAATCCCAAAGAATCCACCATTTGCAAACAGATAAATTAGACATTTTGATTCACATTACAAAGTACTATTAAAATATTCAGTGCATTTGCTCCTCTAAGAACTGTGTATACTATGTGCCAAGTGCTTGTCCTGGCACTGGGCTTCCAAAGGCACTATGGCCCAGACCCTGATGTACAGCCTCCTCTGTTATAAGTGATGCATCTGCAGTGATGTCTTTGATGAGGCAATCTGCCACAGTAGAGACAGTACAAAGGGCGGGGGGCTCTCTGGAGAGGGTGACAGGTGCATTCTAAATGCTGCTAATTTCTCTTAAAATTCTAAAATCTCTCTTAATTTATAAACTCTATGTATTAGGGCTTCTGTATTCTTGGATTGACTTGGCTGAACTTAATGATCACCTTATTTCTGAACCCTTTATTGATCTTTCCAGTAGGATAAATTCTCCCCTTTCTGTTTCCCGCTATTTATAGACCAATGTTAATAGTTTTTACAGGTGACTAGTGGAAAATGTGGTATGTACATATCTTTCTGCTTAGACACTAAACTACTTATGACTTGTATGCTGTGATCCCATAAGAACACGCAGTCTGCCAAGGACATAATAAATGCATAATTAATATATAAATGTTTGTTGAGTTGAATTTGAGAATCACTCAAATTCAAAGCAAAGATACATGGCTCAGGGTACCCAGGGACTGAGTTCTGATGCTTTCTCTAATCAAACTTTGCCTACGGGCTAGGAAGAAGGGAAAATAAATCATGTGATATAAAGATAAGTGATTTTTTCATGAAAAGTTAGAACAATAAGGCAGATTTGAATAGGACATGGTTTACTATATTTGATAATTTTAATAAGATGATCATAAACTTTAAAAGATGTGAATAATTTATTGTAGATTTCTTTGAGGTTCTTCTCGTGAGAAGGGATGCCATCCTTTAGAGAGGACTCAGCTTTATTCCATTTTAATACTGTAGATTCATCTTTGGACCAGGTCTAGACAATGTCTAGGGGAGTTAGAGAAAAGTGAAATCAGTCTTTTCAAGACATTTTATCTATGTAATAATTATTTTTTGGCAATTTGGCATTTTTTTCTGAGTTTTGTATTCCTTTCCATATATCTAGTGCACAATTGATTAATATCTACCTTTTACACCAAATTAAAAAAAATCAAATTCCAGATTGACTGGCATCTCTTCTAGTTCCTAGGTGGAACTAGCTGTTTGTCATTCCAAAGAACGATCACCAAAAAGGGCCAGAAAACTAAACACATGACCGTAAGTGATTGTTTTGTCTGGAGAAAGATATTAAATTTGATACTCTGGAATGAAACAAGGGTGTTTTCATTATTATGGGGTTAGATTTTTCTTTTTTTTTAAATCAGACTGTAAACAAATAGGTAACATTTTATATAATATCATTTTGCTCCACGAGTATTCGTGTGTCAGATTTTTTTGTCTTCCTAACCAATATCTCGATTGGAAATTTTAATGAAGGCAAATCTATGTGTTCTAAATTATATCTCTTCCCTAATTGAAGGAAGCAGTAAATAGAGTATTGTTTTGAGGCATCCTTTTTTGTTTTATTTCAGGGAATGTAGCCATAGTTACAATACTTTCACTGTTAGTATAACCCAGGATTTGGAGTCCATATACATCACCACCCACTTGATTAGTTTGAATCAAATTGCTAAGATCGCTTTACTTCCTTATCTCATCAGTGAAAGTGGTGGTTAATGTGCCTGTATTTTAACTCAGAAAATGGTAATGAAAACCCATTAATATTTGCCCACCGAAATGACTATTCTTACTCTTAGGGGAAAAAACACACAAATTTTTAAAATTTAAATAATTGCCAAAAAAATGAAAGAAAGAAAGTTATATAAGTGAAATGCCAAATAAGGAGACACATATATGCACCAACAGTTTAGAAAAGGGGAAACCCTCTGAACATTGAAGTGGTCGGGGAAGACTTCCATGAAAATGGGACTAGAGATGAGCTGGAGAATCTCCATGGAACGTAGGCAGAGAAGAGGGAAGCATGGCACTGGGAGGATCTTCCAACCTGGAAAACGGCAGGAGGAAAAGGCTGGGGGGAAGAATTGCTGCCATGGATTTTAGGACAAAGAGTGTGCTAACTCTGCAGGAGAAATAAGTCGATTATAAGGGAATAGCAAAGAGAAGTTTGGACAAGTGGTTGAAAAGCAAATCTTAAATTCCAGACTCATGCGTTTAAAAGTAGTGTGTGGCTAAAAAGGCATAATCGAAGTTTCTTTAGAAAAAGAGTGGGGGAGAGACAGTGTTTTGAAGAGGTGTTTTAAGATGAATTTGGTTACTACTCATCTGTTGACTGTATTCAGGGTAATTGGAAGGGAGAGAGATGGTAGGAAGGAAACCAGCTAGAAGATGATTACAGAAATCAGACTTAAAGTAAAAGCAGCCTGATCTAAGCTGATAGCCAGGAAATGATGAGGAAAGAGTTGGATTTTTAAAAATCACATGAAACAAATGGCCTTAAAGCGTAAGAAAAGTTGCTGGTTCGTTATATGGGAAATGCAAATTAAAACTACTGTGAGACGTTATTTCTCACCTATCAGATTGGCAAAACTTCAAAAGCTTATAAGCGCTACATGCAAAGATGCAGAAAAGCAAACACACTTATTTCCTGCTGTGGGGGAACAGAATGGTCTGACAACTGCTGAAGGAAATTCGGCAGAATATATGACACGGCTCATGTGTGTCTGCCCTTGGACCTCACAACACTTCCAGGAATTTACCCTGAGAACACACGTTCACAAATTCAATATAGCACATTCACAGAGCTATTCATTGTGCTATTATTTCTGGCAGCAAACTATTGGAAACAATCAAAATGCCTGTTCATAACAGGCTGCTAGAATAATTAAGGCACTACACACAATGGAATACTTTGTAGCCTTTAAAAGAGCAAAAAGATCTATGAGAACTGATACTGATTTCATGAAATACTGTTAGGTAGAAGGCAAGGTACAAAAACCGTCATCGGTATACTCCTTTTGGGGTAGAAAAATGGCGAAATAAAATGTGGATGTGTGCATCTACATTTTTAACTTATTTTTGCAAAAAGAAACAAAGGCAAGATAGCAGGGAACTAATCAAAATGGTTACCTATAGAGAAAACTGAGCAAGGGGGACAGGAAAAGGGAGTCAGACTTCTCTACTGTGTAAGTCTTGTTTACATAGTTTTGATTTGAATCAGGTACATTTTTATATATTCATAACAAGTGACACAACAACTAGTGTGAATAGGCTTCAACTAGCCAAATTTGGGACAATCTGAGCATTTAAAGAACTTAATAAAAATCTGTGCATCAATGGTGAGATTTAAAGAAGGGAAATAGAATAAAAGGAAAATCACTTATGTTCAGAGAAATTTCAGCTGGCACATATGTAAAGGGAAGAATTGGAAGTGTTATCATTTTGTGTCCCCTAGTACGTTGTCTCCAGGGAGAATCATAAAAGCATCAGTGGATGTTAAACTCATTAGGTGGAAAATTGTTGGGGGACAGGATAATTGCACAGAATCAAAGTGCCACCACAATTAACCGTTAATTACAATGGAGAGATTTGCTGATTACCAACCTAAACAAGTTATTACACTTAGAATCACTATTATTAGTTCCATATGACCTAAATTTATGTGTCCTCTGTTTCGATGCTTTAACAAGTACATAATATGACCTAGTATCCTTGACAAAAGTGTCTAGATCAGTGATTTTTAACTGAAAGCAATTATGCCCTCATGGGACATTTGTCATTGTTTTGAAACATTTTTGATTGTCACTCCTGGGCGGTTTTTACTTGCATCTAGCAGGTAGAGGTCAAGGAGGCTGCCACACATTCTGCAATGCAGGGGGTGGCCCCTCACAATGAATAATAAGACTGAGGTTGAGAAAACCTTATTTAGCCTGAAGATAATCATAAGATAAATCCATAATGTGGACTTTCTATAAAACAGCTGCCCTGCACCCTTAAAGAAAATTCAATATTGGGGGTGGGGGAAGGAATGAAAATAAGAGCATTAAATAAAAAAGAATAAAGAGATAAAACATCCAAGAAAATACTTAAACACTTATTTGGGGGGTATTTGGATGTTTGTTTGGATTTTTCCCTTCCTCCCTCAGCTTTATCATGGTATAATTGACAAATGAAATTGTATATACAGCTGGGCTCAATGGCTCATGCCTATAATCCTACCACTCTGGGAGACTGAAGAGGGTAGATTACCTAAGCTCAGGAGTTCAAGACTAGCCTGAGCAAGAGTGAAACCCCATCCCTAAAAAATAGCCCAGCATTGTGACAGGTACCTGTAGTCCCAGCTACTTGGGAGGCTGAAGCAAAAGGATACCTTGAACCCAAGAGTTTGAGGTTGTTGTGAACTATGATGCCACAGCACTCTACCTAGGGCAACAGAATGAGACTCTGTCTCAAAAAAAAAAAAAAAAAAAAGTCGCATATACTTAAGGTATACGATGTAACTTTTAAATATATGTTTAATTGGTGAATGAAAATGGATATATCTATGACATACTACATAATTTTTTGAAATATGTACACATTTCTTCTTCTTAAATAGTTCAGAAAAAAGGATCCAGGTAAATCATGCAAGGTTGTTTATTGTACTATAATCTCAATCCTTCTATAAGTTTGAAAATTTATTTTACTGGCAGCGCCTGTGGCTCAGTGAATAGGATGCTGGCCCCACATACCAAGGGTGGTGGGTTCAAACCCAGCCCCAGCCACACTACAACAAAAAAATGGCCGAGCGTTGTGGCGGGCACCTGTAGTCCCAGCTACTCGGGAGGCTGAGGCAAGAGAATTGCCTAAACCCAGGAGCTGGAGGTTGCTGTGAGCTGTGATGCCACAGCACTCTACCAAGGGTGACAAAGTGAAACTCTGTCTCTAAAAAAAGAAAGAAAGAAAATTTATTTTACAATAAATTTTTTAAAAGTACTTCATGGATCAGACATGGTGACTCATGCCTATACTCCCAACACTTCAGGAGGTCAAGGGCAGAGGATGACTTGAGCTCAGGAGTGTAAGGCTACAGTGAGTTTTGATCACACCACTGCATTCCAATGTGGGCCACAGAGTGAGACCTTGTAACTAAAAAAAACAAAACAAGGAAGAAGAAGAAAGGAAAGGGCTTAAAGAAGGAAACTCAGCAATGATGGGGGTTTGTCAAAGAAACAAAGGGGCACAAGACCCAACTGAGTGAGTTCCCAATGGCTAAAGCTGAAACAATTTGAGCAATAATAAACTAAAATAATATTAGGTTATAATGTAAAGTATAAAGTACATATCCATTAGGTCACGCAGATTTAAATAAGTGCTCAAATAAATAAATAGGGAGCAGGGGATAAATCTTTCATGGTATTTAAAAAACTTATTTCAATACCCCTCTCTTAAGAAAGAGGAGCATTACTGTCTGCTCTTAAGTGTGGGCTGTGTGTAATGACTTTCTCCCCAGAGTGCAGCACAGAAAGGGTGAGGGGAGGAGGGCTCTGCAGTGGAGAAGCCTGACAAACACTACCTCATCCAGGTGATCAAGGTCGGCATCCGCAGTGATAAGTCAGGTCTACTGTCTGTATCCTTGATATAAAGTATGAGAGTGGCACTTTTCCTCTGTGGTCTTTCCATCTAAAAACCATGACCTCATGACTCCAGTCTAATCATGAGAAAAATATTAGGCAAATCCCAGTAGAGGGACAGTTTATAAGAGGTCTGATTAGTATTCCTCCAACTGTCAAGTTCATCAAACAAGTAAAGTGTGAAAAACTGTCACAGCCAAGGGGAGCCTATGGAGACATGATGAGTAAGCAATAACGTGGGATCTCAGATGGGCTCCTGAACTAGAAAAAAAGACCCTTGTTAAAAACTGAGGAAATCTAAATGAATTATGGACTTTAGCTAATAATAATCACATTATCGTCAAAATGAAGGGCATAAGGGAACTACCTGGGGTGTTGGAATTGTCCTATATTTTGATTGTTGGGGAGATTATGTAACAGTATGCATTTGTCAAAATTCATAGAACTGTACACATATGAGGGCAAATTAGACACTATGAAAATTATGTTTCAGTAAACTGAACCTAGGGAGCCCGAGACCAAAACTCATGCATTTTGCTACACTCTCACCGTACCACCTAGTGGTCTTCCCTTCGGCTTCTAGAGCAGAATGTTATGCTTTTTTCAATAAAAAAAAGATAAAAGAAAGCCTTACATTCTGCCTTATTCCTCAGTTGCACTCATTGTAGCCATTGCATTTAGCTGCCTACTGCTTTAGGCCCAGTAACAAAGCTGAATTCACCAAACAGGACAACTGTTCATCACAGTCTTGCAAATTGACTTGGGGCCACTGCTCACCCGGAGAAGTCAGCCTTGAGGGCCTACATCTGGAAGGTTCTGAGATAGGCGGTAGCCCCATAGCAGCAAGACCAAGGAGGAGTGAGCACATTCCCAGTGAGCCCCAGCTTCCCCCTGAAACTTTACCCCTGGGTTTCATTCACCTCCCCAAGGCATTCTTTTGCTCTTTCTGATAAAGTGGGTTCTATTTTAAGAGTGTAATTGGCAGGAGATGCTGCTTTTTCCTCCATGCAAACCCACATTCAATGTAAGCTTCAAGATGCAGAAATTAGCACACTCACCTTACTTACTCCTGCTACTCTATCTTTCTGTAAGGAGTGAGACCCTAGTGTATAAAAGAAAAAGTATTAGAGACATTTGAGACATGAATTCCACCCTTTACTTTTTTAATGGAGCAGATATGAAGGGTTTTCAAATCAAATACTGTAGTTACAGGTTACTATTTCACTTCTACCCAGATCTCCCATTGGGCCTTTTCCACATAATTTCAGGGGAATGAGAACAGGTTGGCCAGACAGTGTTGGTACCTTCCAAACCAAAGGCATCATAGAAAAAATTTATACGAGCATGCTGCCTCCTTTAAGTTGGGAGGAAGCTGCAGATTTCAAAACTGAAACTCAGCACTCATAAAGAACCTTCTTTTCAGGGCCATACTACATCCCCCCTTGTCTAGTCAACCATCACGCAGTGACCCAGGTGGCTACCAATTATCATCTCCCTGGACAGATGGGAGAAGGACACTCAGGAGGCCTCTTTTCTTTAAAAGGCTAAATACTGAGCCAGCTTCCAAGGAAAGGATTAGAATATGAACTGCACTGTTAAGAATTTGCTGAAGAAAAGAGAACCGAGCAAGTGCTATTAAACAGTCATGTCTTAAGAAACGTCATAAATCGATTGTATTTTTTATTCATCGGGACCTCTCTGTGCCCTTCTTGTCTAAATGGTACCACATCTTGTATGTAGAGGTTAAGGAGATGCAAAAATTTTTAAAAAGAGGACACAGAGTTGGCAGAATTTGCTGCTGTTAAGGCAGTTTCGTTGTCCCCTACTTCTCCTGGCTTTCTTCATTAATTCATTTCACAAGGATGCACTGCATGCTTTTTGCTTTCCCATCATTTCTTCAGTTTCTTCCACCCATAATAGGGCTAAATAACCTAAGATTTATCAAGCGTCTCCATTCACTCTGCATCCTGCTAAACAACGTAGAGGATGTGTTTTCACATCCACAATCCAACAATTTATTTTTACAGATGGGGAAACTGAAGATTAGAGTATCATTGAAATTTGACTAGTTTTAGGCGTATGGGATGTGAGAGGGTAGTTCAGAAACGCCATTTTTGAGCAATCTTTGTATAACTTTGTTGACTCTGTCTTTACAGAGAAAGTAGTTGACTTCGAAGCTCTTTGTTGTTGCTATAACAGACAACCTCGAAATCTCAATGACTTCAAACAGCACGGGATTATTTCTCTCTCCGGCTACATACTCACTGAGAGCTCTGCTTCTCAGGGTTCGCAGTGTAGGGGCTGTCTTTTACTGCAGAGGCAAAGCACATACTGGCTCTGATAGTTTTCAACAGGATGTGGCACTTGCGCCTCCTACTCATATATTTTTGGCCAGAGTAAGTCACGCGATCATGCTCAAGATCAGCGTAGAGAGGTGAAGTCTTACCAAGTGTCTGATAAAGAGGGAGAAACTAATAATAGTAAAAACAAAAAAATGGTAACAATCTCACTGTGGTAATGACTAGAAGGATTATGAATATATTATGTTTGTACATTAAATAGTTACAAAGTATGTGCGCTCTCAGTTTTACTAAATGATTTCTCCCTTCTGTGAACTTGTCTATTATGTTACATTGGCAGTGTCTCTCCCTTTTTTTTTTTTTTTAAGTGACAAAGTCTTGCTCTGTCACCCCAGTAGAGTGCAGTAGAGCTCACACTACAACCTCCAACTTGTGAGATCAAGTGATCCTCCTAGCTCAGTTTCCTAAATAGCTATGACTACAAATGCATGCTACCATACTCACCTAATTAATTTTTTTGTAGAGATAGGGTCTTGCGGTTTTGCCAAGGCTGTTTTGAAACTCCTGGCCTTAAAATGATCCTCCCCACCTTGGCCTCCCAAAGTGCCACTATAGGCATGAGCCACTATACCCAACAGCAACGTGTAATTTTTTCCTTCTCTCAAAAAAAAAAAAACTCTTTTGAAGAAGTCACTAATTTATTTAAAAAATAGATAGAATTTCCCAAGTATCCTGCTATCTCACTTGTTTGATCTCTAGCAACTGATGAGTCACAAAGAGGACCAGTGTGAAATGCTTACATTGAACTAAGTAAGCAATCCTCTTGCCTCAGTTTTTTCTATTTTTAGTAAAGATGGGGTCTCAATATATGCTCAGGCTGGTGGCGAACCCATAAACTCAAGCTATCCACCTGCCTTGGCCTCCCAGAGTGCTAGGATTACAGGCATGAGCCACCGTGCCCTGCCAGCATCAATTCTTCTTAAAAATTCCCTGATTCTGGGTGGCACCTGTGGCTCAAAAGGGTAAGGCACCAGCCCCATATGCCAGAGGATAGCTGGTTCAAACCCAGCCCCGGCCAAAGGAAAAAAAAATTTCCCTGATTCTAATGTGCCTTTACAGGTCAGTTACACAACAACCTGTGAAGTCACCCACTTATATTGCTGTCGTGATCAGTTGAAAACCACTGATCAGGAAGTGGGTAACTTCAACATTATATTTTAAGCACTGGGCTGAGGATGGAAGCTGAAACAGAAACAGATACATTGATCCCAATTCATTGTTCATTCCATACTAATTGCTGGGTAGGCACTTGACAAACATAATCCCTCAATTCTCAATGTAACCCTCTCTGTTCAAAATCTTTCTCTTCATTTATACATGAGAAATCCAGTGCCCAAGGAGTTTATGTCATTTGCCCAAAATTATGAAATGTAGCTAGTAAGTATTAGGGCCAAATTAAAACTTAGGACTGTCTAGCTCCAAACCTATAGCCCACCCAAATATTTTCTCTTTTTCCCAGAGCAGCCTGCAGTCATATGCTACTTTCCTAGAGTCAAGCATGTCGATGAAAACTGTGGAAAGGGTGACCTGTTGCACTTGCTGCATTCTTGGTTACACTCTCTGTTCCCTAATTGTGTCTCCTGACGTTTCTCTTGCTGTGTTCAAGCTCCCGCTCTGCAGAGGTATCCCGAGTTCAGTTCTGGAGCAATTAGCTCATCATATTAGCTCTTCATCTTTTTTCCCCCTGAGCTGGGTGGAGTCAAAGTCCCTCCTACTCCTTGTGTAACTGACCTGTGAAGTCGAGCTGTGAGCACCACGTCTGTCTGGATCCCGTAAGCTTGCAGAAGGAGCACTGAGCCAAGTGCTTCCAAAACAAGCCTGGTTAAACAAGAGCGCAGGCTGTGGTTGAGCTCAACACACAGGGCGGAGGGGTTCAGAAGACGGTCACTCCCCAAAGCAGTGTGGCGTCTGGGACTTTAAACTTCCAGTGACTGGGGACCGGGGCCAGTTGGGGTGACGGGATCACCTTGACAGAAGGGAGAATCTCGAAACTGACAGGAATGTTTTCACATGTTTAAGAATAAAAGGCTGGGAAACCAGTCAAATTAATTCCCTTTTGTGAAATAGCCTTGGTGTCTCTGAAATCCTTAGGCGACCGAGACTCAAGTTCCTATCTATCAAATGTGAGCAAAAATAAAAGTGAGCCCAGCAGTGGTGACCAGAACTTCAGATGGTTAGGTTTTATCTGGTTTAACAGGAGTGTGGAAATGGAATCAAAAATCGTCTCATCTTCATCCTCCGCTACCACAGTGAAAATTGTAGGGAAGTCCCATGAACTTTTTCTTTTAATCATTCTATCCTGTATTATACAGGAAAACATGCCATAGTCGCCCTCCTTGGGTTTCCTAACAGAGCTCTAGTGATAACAGTGAGAACTAGAAAGATGATCCTATCTGACCTCTTGCAGAGAGAAGAACCAAGAGGCTCTGTTATTAAGGTCCAAATAAAGTTTAATTTGCTTTCTTCCCACTTCAACCCTTTTTCCTTCCTATCATATCTGCCATCATTGTGGAGCTCGTTGATGTATCCCAGTCCAGGTGTCTAACCAGGGCACCACTGTGTCACAGCACCTAGCCTGGTGCCTGTCATGGGCAGGCACTCAGTAAATATCTGTGGCTCCCATGCCTGTTGCTAGCTGTCCTCATCTCCCCACCCACTCTCCATCTCCCTATGCCACAGCCAGACTGCCATTTCATACTCCTCTACCAGATGGTAGGAAGAGCTTCAAGTTCCACTGGTTGAGGAGAAAAAAATTGATTTAAGTCACAGAGCAGCCGCCAGCTTGGAGCGAAGCTGAGGGTGGCTGAGGCGGGAGCGTCTGTGCAGTGATACCCAGCTGCTCAACAGGCGGCCTCCCACCGAGAGAGAGCTGGGCCAGTGAAGAGTGTCAGTAAATTGCCCCTGTGCCTCTGAAGCCTGAACTTCCCGCTTTGCAAAAGACAACAGGAGGGTCATTTGGTAAGAGTCCAGACTCATCCTTTCCACAAAGTCTCCCTGCAACCCCCGCCAGGGAAACCTTGGCTACAACCCTCCCTACAGCCTTCAGCTCAGCTTCCAGCACAATGGGCCAGCCCAGGGCATGAGGAGCAGAAGGCAGCCCCACACTCAGCAGTACAGCAGGCTGGAGACAGGATCCAGGCAGGGCTATGCCTCCTTATCAGCCACTGGCCAAGTGCCCAAAGTTAAAACATTCAAAGGCAAGGGGTGTCCATGCGGACATCTCCAAATACCTCGTCATGTTCTCACTGATGATGAACTAGGACTATCAAACTTTCTTCTTCCCAGCTGTGCCTGTCGCCACCTGCCACAGCCTACTTTACTTTTTTTTCCCCATATCTTGTCCATAAAGATGGTGTGTTCTAACTAGCTATAAACTGTCTGCCATTAGAGGAAACAAGTGAAAAATGTTTTGCATGAACCAGGCAGGTATCCCAGAAATGTCTACCTCTCAGCTTCAAAGGGCAGGAAGCCCCCAAGAACACGCAGAGAGAAATCCCCATTCAATCAGATCATCAGGACAAGAACAAATCCAAGAACACATGTAGTATTGCCTCCAGAGAGGAAATAAGTATAATTTAGAGATGCAAATGGTAGAATATTAGAGTAGAAAAGATTCAGTCCTCCAGTCTCGGATTTGGACCAGAAAGAGCTAACAGCTTGATTTATCATCAAGATAGAATTTTATGCCCTCAAATAATTGCTAGAAAACTGGATGTTCCACTAGAAAAATAAATCAACCTAAAACTGGAGATTCCCGGTTACCAGGACCCCAACATTTGAATGATGACATTGAGACCTTGGGTCAGGTTCGGAGGTGAGTCTTGAAAGAAAAAGGAAGTTGCTCTGAAGGGGGTGCTTGTTGGAGAGCCGTGAGCAATCGTGCTTGCTGCCCAAGCCAATTGTAAAATTGCAGATTTATTGTGTTTAACAGAAACGCAGCCTGTACATTTGAAATATCATCCAAATGACCTGGCTTCAACTTACAAATCTTACACGAATTGAAACAAGTGAATTAGGGAGGCCTCTTGCCTTCAGCACTAAAGGGTCTGTGGGAGGTGAGTCAAGAACCATTTATAGCAGTGATAAAATACTATATTTAAGGCTGTAAAAATTTGGCATACGAGGTCTCAGTTCAGAAGTAAATTCGTTTTATGTGCTCGGCAAAGGAGCAACTGGAAAGTTTTACAAATGGGAAGTTTGACCTACTGAGATTTTAAAGATAAAATACGTCAATTATTTCTTGGGATTGAGTTTGATAATTACCCCCCTCGAATACTGAAATGCAAATCGGAACCATGAAGTCAGTAACAGCTTAACTTGACCATGGTACACATGGCTAATGACCGTTACCCAAAGCCATTGTCCAACTGACAGTCACATCACATGCCAAATGTGCGTTAATGGGATGGGCCACCTGGGAACTTAGCAAGTAACTGGGAAAGCATCAGAGCCCTGCCCAATTAACAGACACCTCATCTGATAGGGCATTATGCTTTTGCTCTGCCAAGAAGCCAGTGATCCTTTACTAGGGAAATCTATACTGGCTCAAGCTAGGACTAGTAGACTTTGCTTAACAACTGACAGCTGTGTGCTTATTAACTTTGGTCTCCGAGATACCTCTAGTGCGTTGTCTCCCTCCCTCACCCTTACTGTCCAGCTGCTCTGCAAGGTCCGGGTCTTGATTGCTTCCAGCCTATTCTTGCCCCAGGGCACTGCACAAACTCTTCCCTCTACCTGGAATGTTCTTCCCAAGAATTAATCTGGCCAGATCTTTCCTATCATTGCCTCTCTTTTTAAATGAACCCAATTTAGCCTTTCTCTCTCTCTCTCTACATACACACACACACATCGATCACTCTATTTTAATTCTAGCAGACCATATGTAGTTATCTGATATCTTAATATTATATTGACTTAAAATTAGTGTGCTATTTTCCTCACTTAAAATGTAACGTCCAGGCAGGCGGAGACTTTATCTGTTCTATTTTCCGTTAAGACCTCAGTATCTTGAACCATGCTTACCACACATAAGTGTTCAGTCCAGATTGTTTGAACAATACATGGCAGCGTCCTAACAAGTAAATCTGTGGTGAATGATTGGAAAGGGCCCCTGAAGAGACAGGCTCCTAACTCAGCTCAGGGAAGGCATTTTACACTGGTCTCCAGACCTCATGTCTTCATCTGGGGGGGGGGGGGGGGGGCAAGGTCAGATCAGTGGTCTGCCTCATCCATTCCGTGATGCCCTTTCTCTCTCCCATAACATTGCTTTCATCCTTTTTTGAGTTTCTGATTTGTGAAGTAAAATGTTAAATTTAACTTTTAAATTTTTAATTTAATGAAGGGTGAGATAAACCCTTCGGCTGAAAGGTAATCCTGGCCCAGCTGTCAAGGGCCAGTTGTGTGCCGATGAGAAATTCATCAAGCTTCAGTCTCCTGGTATAAATGGGGGACAATGTCAGGACCTACCTCACAGCATGTACAGGCATGAGCCATCTATGGTAAGCGGAATAATGCCTTCACCCCCAAACGCTCGTGCCCTAATCCCCAGAACCTAGGAATACATAGCTTAACATGGCAAAAGGAACTTTGAAGAGGTGACTAAAGTTAAAGGTTCCTGAGATAGGGAGAGTATCGTGCATTATCCAAGTGGACCAAGTCTAAGCACACAAGTCTTTAAAAGTAGAGAATGGTTTCAGCTGTGGTCAGAGAGAGAGATGAGACAAAAGAAGAGAGACCATCATTGCTAGCCTTGAAGTTGCCAGACGGTACTCCCCCACCTTCCCACCAAGCCAAGGGATGCAGGAGGCCTCTAAAAGCTGGGGACAACCCTCAGCTGGGAGCCAGAAAGGAAAGAGTTATCACAGGCCTACAACTGCAAGGAACTGGGTTCTGCCACAACTCGGATGAGCAAAGATGGAATCAGACTCCCCCAGAACCCCCAGAAAGGAACCTAACCCTGTTGTCACTTTGATTTTCGCCCAGATTTACAGTCAACAGAACTGTAAAATAATTCATTTTTATGTTTTAAGCTGCTAGATGTGTGGTAATGTGTGACAGCAGCAATAGGAAACTAATACAGCACTTAAACTGCCTAATGAAGGGCTTGGCACATGGAAGGTCTCAATAAATGTATTTCTTATAAATGGCGTATTTATGAATATTGTTTCATTATCTCGAAAACCTCTTCCAACCTTACTGCTCAACTCTGAATTTTGAAACTCCACTTTCTGCCTCTCCTGTGCTGCCTCCTAGTTGTCTGAAAGGAATTATTTACCACCTTCAGGATCCTGGGTTGAAGTGAGAAGAAAATTTTGGAGATGCAAAACCAAGAGAATAGATTAACAAGCACTACAGAGACCAGAGAGACGTGGCTGTTTCCTGAGATGAAATTTTAAGAAGGACACGACATGACCCATGCAGCATTTAGGCTGAGATCACTTAACCTTCATCTAACTCCTAGGAAATATCAAGCAAATCCTAAAAGAGAAACATGCCATTAAAAAGTAAACTGTTTCCTTTTAAAAAGCATCAGTGTCACCAAAGTCAAGGAAGAATCAGGAAACTGTTCCAGATCAGAGGAAACTAAAGAGACAAGATGACTAGATACAATACGTGATCCTAGAAGAGATCCCTATGGAACATTATCGGGTCCATTGCAAAAAACTGAAATATGAACAGTCGAGTAGATAAATGTATTTATTAACATTAAATTTCTGGAAGTTGAAATTTTCTGAAGTTATGACTCTCCTACGGTTCTAGAAGAGAATGTACTCGTTCTTTGGAAATGCCCACTGAAATGTTTAGGGGTAAAAGACCACACGTATGCACCATAGGGTTCAGGAATAAAATACAGTGCATAGATTATACACACACACACATACACATATAGGTTTACAGAAAGGAAGAGCAAGGGAGCAAATTATAAAGCAAATACGGCAGAATGTTAATAATAGGTAAATCTGAGTAAACTGTAGATGTTTTACTCTTGGAACTTTTTTGTAATTTTCAAGTTTTTTTTGTTGTTGTTGTTTTGTTTTTTAGTTTTCTAAAAACAGCCTAGTTGACAATTCTGTAAAGGGAAGGACTGGTTAGTTCTTGATGCCCATTTAAACCACACGTGTCCCCCCTGATTTATAATTCCATCTGATACCTATCTTATCATGCCTGCCTGTCTTTTGGACATTTAGAATGCATAATTTTTGAAATTAGTATAAAGACAGAAAATTCTTCAACCTTCTTAGGTGCCTTAAATGTAAGCCCTGGTCAAAGAAAGCGCAATTTTCAAGTAATCCACTAGTGTTAGTTCTTGGACACAGTAGTGCTAGCACAGTGCTTAGAAATATTCATCTAGTAGACTAAATAGATATGTTGCCTCAAAAAAGGTGACAAAGGTGTCAGCAAAACTGTTAGATGAATGCAGTTAATCGTCCATTGTGAAAATAATTACAGGTACTGACTACGCGTAGACATAATTGGCAATAATAGGCGTAGAGATCGTGATGGCTTGGGTAAATCACAGGTGTCTCCAAACATTTCTAAATGTGTGCCTACTTAATTCCCACTGCGGAATAAGCCTTTTCATTTTCATGGCATTGATAAAGAACATTAGTGTTCATAGTGGTGTTTTTATGGAAACTGAGTCCTGTTCCCTTTTATGTACATGCCGAAATATATGTGCCTCCTGTATTCAAGTGTGTCCTTCTTCCATCGGTGCCAAGCTTCTTAGAAATACTGGGGATTTCTAAAATGGATCAACACTCTGGAAAATTGCCTCGTCCCGGAGAATGAACGCTCAGGCACTTAGCCGGCCACACGTGCATCTGTCATTCAATAGCGTCTCCAGCTCCAGGAATGAACGTAACAATGGCTATCCTACGAGGCCATGGCTTCTCTTAAAGCAGAGAAAGGCTGAGCGTTATCATCCAAGTAATTTGCGACCATTAGAAAGATGGGTAGATGTTCTTTCATCAATCCCTTTGGACTAACAACACAGCTCATCTGGAGCACAAAAGCTCTGAACCCAGAAAAAAAAAAGAACATAGACCAGTTAGTGGCTTCCGCTGCACCTTCCCCATTCAGAGGTGCTAATAAGGAAAAATGCTAAATTACTATGATTACTCAAGACTTGAAAATAGCTTATCACCTGCCAATATGAATGAAGGCCCCTGGGGGGCTGTGAAAGGCCGGGAAGAACAATAGACGTGGAGAAAGAGTCTTTGTCGCCTCTCAGAGAGGCATCTGAGCAGACTGCCAAGTGGCCAGCCTTATAAAACGGAGCTCTTATTTTAAGTGAACCCTGCAAACTGGTTCTGGGGTGTACTCATGCCATAAAGAAGGGAAATAGAAGAGCTTTCACAAAACAATCAGGCCCGTAAAACGGCAATGAAAGGGAGAGATAGCCAGCAATTATCCAAAAGAATCATATACTAGATAAGCAGCCAATTTAAGGGTATTTCACGGTAGAGCAAAGCTCTTCCCCAAATTCAGCAGATAATTGTTAGGCTGAATTCTGCTTTATGTGTTATTGTGTAGATTCAGTCATACTGTGAAATCCCTCTTGTCTTGAGACCTAAGTGCCACTGGAATGCTCTTAGAATGGTCACATGAGGTTCATTAGGAAGAAGAGCTTGGCTTTGTAGAGACTGGATATTTGGCTGTTCTCTGGAATCTTTTCTCTGTTTTCACAAAGCCTGCATTAAGGCCATTGTGGGCACGATAGCAGAGAATCTCTCAGCCCAGCAAGACATAATATCTCAGAGGTGGCCTGCCTCATTGGCAAGTGCTAAGCTCTTATTTTTATTATTATAATGCTTTTATTTCCCCATGAATCATTTAGATTAAGTATTACCACAGCCTGAGTCCTTGTTTGTGGCCAACTTTTTCTCTTTATTTACCGTGGCATCAAAACAACCAAGATTTATTTACGAATTTTTGTTCTCTTTGGGAACGGGTAAAAGGAGAAGGGCTCTCAAACACTGGAGAGCATTGCCTTTTTCTGTTCAGTAATGCATTGTCCACCTTTATAAAACCCACATACATGCTTGTGAGTGGGTACACACACTCACGTGCTTGTGAGCCTGCCTTCCCAAAACTGTTCTAACACAGGACTGGAAAGTTGGCTAGACTGATTTGTGCTAGACACCAGGACGTCTGCCTTTAATAGGTGGGGAAGCAAATAACATAAAAATACAGAAGACCCTCTGTAAGTTGACCACCCAAAGGACTGTAACTAACTGGTTCACATATAGAGATGGTCAACATAAGGAACTGGGTCTACTGTGCTGATATGTACATGTGGTGCATGTCCAGTCTATAAAAATTAGGCCAACCTTAAGGAGGTGGTCAACTATGAAGGTTCAACTGTGTTTGTGATCTTGCATTACCTCCTCCAGATAAATCAGCTTGGGCTCATAGTGCTCCTTCTGACTTTCTTTCATCTCATCCTAATCCCTAGCTCTCAGATGAATAC
The DNA here is from genome assembly GCF_000181295.1 of Otolemur garnettii. Lineage (NCBI taxonomy): Eukaryota > Metazoa > Chordata > Mammalia > Primates > Galagidae > Otolemur > Otolemur garnettii. The sequence continues at coordinate 34,480,647 of NW_003852401.1, forward strand.
ATTCCTAATTTAAAAATCCTGAAAAGTTGCCAGTTTAGGAGGAGAATGGGCTGAAAGGGTCATTCCCCTTCATGGCCCACGCTCCCTCACACATACACACCCAGACTTGCTTATCATGGGGTGATGTGTCTCTCTATACCTGAATCATAATTCCCTTCTTATTCAGAATTATACAGTATGTTTTTTTAAAGGCCCACAGCGACAGAGGTGCTGTCTTGTTGCCTGGTGGAAACCTGCATGGATTTGAATAGTTTTCAGTGATAATCAGTCTAAAACAGATTTCTGGATTACCTGGTGTGTCCCTCATTCTGGAGGCTAAAGAGATAGAAGAAGATACAGTTTTGATCTTCACGGAAAGAGAAGCACTGGGTTGATGGTAAAATTGGATTTGGTTCTCAAATCCAGGTTCTCAGTCCTTGGTGGTCTCAAAATCTCTGTTTAGTTTTGGTGAAGTCCCTGAAAATTTCTAGGTCTTGGTTTCTTTATCTGTAAAACTTGGGAAGGGGGTGGAAATCAAACAAGAGCGAGAGCTCTAAATTCAAATGTCTGCAGGTGCCAGGAGGTGGTCAAGAGCCACCTGCAAGTGAGTACGGAGTCCCACAGGGGTATCACCATCTATAGAAAACACTTGCAAGCTAGCCCTACACGCAAAACATGAAGTAACCCAAGTTTTGTGAAAATCATTTTGATATCTTTAAATATAGTTTGAGCACTGTCTATGAGGGCCAAACAAATCATTTCTGCAACCCAGTTGACAGTCGCCACTTCTGAACTCCTGGTACTCTCAAATGTCTCTTCCTCTGATTTTGTACCATGTTCAGAGCCATCCAGCCATTGACATCCAAACCAAATGCTCAGAGTCAAGTTAAGTGTACTTACCCCGGAAAAGATGATCACTGAGGCCCACGGGCTACCAAATGATAAAGAATGTGTTGATCACTCCTCCCAGTTTCAGCAGATCCAAGTGTTACTGATGAAAATTGAAAGAGGACTGCTGACTTTTGAAAAGGAGGAGAAGTTTTGAAAGAACATTAAAGGAAACAAAACTCTGTTTTTAACGACACAGCATTTCCAGCCGGTGGTATACATAAGGAAGACCAAGCAAAGAGTTTCTGTATAATTTACCACACAACTCTGGAGGCTTAGCAAAACCTCCCAGAGCTGTAAGCAATAAAAGTACAGAAGTACAGAGAAAGGAGCAATCAAAACGTACTAGTAGTCTACAGAAGCCGTCAAATAACACAGAGGAGGAAATGTGTAGCAATAAATAATACACCAAGCACAGCAAAACTCTCAGATCCAGAGAAACCGTTTTGAAGAAAACTATTTCCAAAATCTGTGAAGCTTTAAAAGAGGTAAAGCATGAGGCAAGAGCTCCGAACCTGGAGGGGGAAAGGATAGAGTCTCTGGCTGGCGCCTCCTGATTTATGAATAGAAAGTGATCCGGTTGCCATAGCGACTTGAAGATACACAAAAGAAAACATCACTTCTTTAAAATATGCCTGATGATGAATAGGGAGAGTCTTTCAGAATTTCTTTTTAAAAATATGAGCAACTCTCTCTCTTTTTCTTTTAAAGCAAATCATGCGAGATAGCTCTTAGATTTTTTTTTTTCTTTTCAGATAACAGGACTTGTTTACACAAGCCCTGGTTTATTCACACAAACCAGCAATTTGTGTGGGCAAAAAGTAATGACCAGAAAAATATGTCTGTGGAAGAATAAGTTCTGTTTCTCAGCAGTTTTGTTTCTGTTTAAACAGCAAGAGAGAGAAATGTATGTTGTCTTGGTTTTCCTTTTTTCCAAATGGAGAGTGTCCCTGGATGCCGAGAATGTGCAAGGCGGCTAACAGTGAGGAAATGCGAGGTTATGCTCTGGGGAAGCTTCCCTTATCTTTCTGAATGGAGAAGTAATAAAAAATAAGATTCGGGGAGGACTGCACGCCCGGTCTCTTTGGCTTCCCCACACTGGCTCTTACTGCACCGGACACTATTTCAGTGACTAAAGGATTGTTCTGTTTTGCTCCAGGCAGTTCAACTTTGGCACAGTACCCTGGATGGACTTGATATTCAGAGCAAGGTCTTGAAATTAAAACTGCAATGATTAAATATCCTGGGGACCCCTTGTGTAGGGGATGGAGTGTTCTTAACTGAATGATTTGGGTGAACTGGTGGCACAAAGCCTAGCCAAAGTGTCCCAAGGGCTGTGGCCTAGACAGACATTCTTTAACTGAAGATGTGATGTGAGCTTTTGCTAACCAGTGGAAGGGTCAATGGTCTTGAGTAGCATACTAAGCCTGAAGAATAGGGTCTTTTAAAGTGGGTGGGTGGATATTTTTATTAAACAAGGATGTGTAATCTTAAATAGAGGCAGTGCAGAGACGACAGAGAGAAATCACTGGGAATTCAGAGGAGCAAAAGTTCCCAAATACGCGTTTGTTTTATGTGACTTTGGACAAGCAACTGAGGTTTCCCGGGGCTCAGTTTACTCATCCTTAAAATACAAACATCAGACCACCTTAAATTCAGCAAGCATATTAAGCAACTCCTATGTGCCATCACCTTCCACTATATCCCCAACAATTCCCATTCCTCGGGCTTTGTTAGAAATCAAGAGATAATCATCAAAGCTCTCTCCACAGCTCAGAACCAAATGGATTCTGAAGGGAAGGAGAGATGATACAAAAAAATAATCTAAGTATCAGTTTTATTTCTTATAAAGCTAAAATGGAAACTAGGAATTGACTCTATAAACCGTGAGCTTCCCAGTGCCTCTCTCCTCCTCTCCATCTCACCCAGCTGGACGTGATGCGCTGCTTCTCCCAAACTCTCCGGTCACGTATGCTAAAGCACTCCTTTATCCACTGAAAAGCAGTAGGTGAATTGGAAAGAAGGACCAGCAGCTCTCTTTCCAATATTTTGAAGATCAAGGAAGGAATATGGAAAAAAAATGATGTCCTCTAAACACTAGTAAGTTGCATTATTCATTTTCTTCGGGCTGCAGTATTCAAGTACCCTAAAGTCAGTGGCTTAAAACAACCAAAATTTATTCTCTCATGGTTCTGGAGGCTGGCAGGCTGAAATCAAGGTGTCATCAGGGTTGGGTCCTTCTGGAGGCTCGGAGGGAGACTCCTTCCTCGTGCCTTCCTAGCTCTTGGTGGTTGCTGGAATCCTTGGCATTCTTCGGTTTCCAGTTGCACAACTAGTCTCTGGCTCTGTGGTCTCATGGCCTTCTCGGTCCTGTGTCTGTGTGTCTGTGTCGTCATGTGTATGGAAATGAGTCACTGGATTTAGTTTGGGGCTCACCTCAATGTATCTTCATTACATCTGCAAAGACCCTATTTCCAAGTATATACAGTATGGTCACATTCACAGGTACTGGGGATTAACATTTAAACACATCGTTTTGAGGACATAACTCAACGCCCCGTGGCCACCAAGTCATTCTACTTCCTAAGTGTGTTTCACTGTTCTTTTCTTCCACCCATCTCAGCTGCTACACACTGGGTCGGGCCACTGACATAGTTCCCCCAGACACTTGCAGCGATCTTCCAACTGCTTCCTGTAAAGTCTAGTCTTTTTTTCCATTCTCCCACTGTCACAAATCCATTCTCTGCACTGTAATAATGGTGTTCCTTCTAAAATTTAACCCTGATCGTGACAACTGCCTACAAATCGAAAGTGTTTTCCTGTGTCCATGGATAAATTCTGTACTCCCTGGCACGGTATAAAAGCTCCTCCCAGACCCCCGATCTTCAGCCACTGGGCTCACCAGCCTTTCCCTTCCCCGTCTCTTTGGCTTCTTCAAGCTCAAGCATCTACTCTTCTCTCTCACTACCCCAGACTCTTTGCAATCCACTTGGAACATTCCTCATCCTTTTATTTTAAAACCTGTGTGTTTTTAAGGGGAGTGAAGTTACACTATACTCTGTCAAGGTCTTGTCACTCACTGTATGGCTTCTTCAAGGGGGATCTAGTGAGCACCTCCACGGAAGGAATTGTCTCTGTAGATCCAGCGTCTCTGCCTTCAGGCCCTTCCACGGGGAATGCTTTTCTTTCCTTTTCTGCCTTCTCTCTGTTCCTCTCCCTCTAATTCACCTTTCAGATCCCACCTAAGCCTTCACTTCCTCAGAAACCATTCTCAGATGGCACCGGCCACACACATACATGCACGCACCCAGGGTTAGTTATCACTCTATTATCTTCTCGGAAAATTGTTCAGAATCTTGTTAGTAACACTGATCACACAGCAATATCTTTTTACTTGCATCATTCCCTCCAAACGTTGAACTAAATATTGTACTAGGAATTGGTCACCTTTGTAGCCAGAGCATCTAGTAGGACTCGAATAGATTTGTAGAAGGAATGGGCGCTGGGTACAACAGTAGGCACGGGGCAGAGATCAGTGAGATCTATTTTCTAACTAGGACAGATCATTAACAATTCACTGTATCCCAACCAAAGAATAGCGGCAGTAACTCTACAAACTTTCTTATAAACTCAGAAGATTGAAAAAAAAAAAAAAAAGACCCATTCTGTCATAAGAAGTAGAGGACTCAAAACAAAAATGCTTCATGTACTTGTCAGGGTTGAGGTGGGCTGTGAGCCTGAATTCCTTTTTGGCTCTTAGACTCTCCGATTACAGATCTTTCTTTAAAATTTCAAAAGAACTTTCTGCCTGTTTAGTGTCTAGATGCTCTTTCATTCACCAAATTTTCAAGCCCTTTTCTCAAGGTATTCTCATTTATTTATTTAATTTTTTTGAGACAGAGCCTCAAGCTATCCCCCCTGGGTAGAGTGCTGTGGCATCACAGCTCATAGCAACCTCCAACTCCTGGGCTCAAACGAGTCTCCTGCCTCAGCCTCCCAAGTAGCTGGGACCACAGGCGCCCACCACGATGCCCGGCTATTTTTTTTGGTTGCAGCCATCATTGTTATTTTGTGGGCTGGGCTGGATTTGAACCTGCCACTTTAAGCCTCTTCTCATTTATTATATCTCTTTCTCCCTCTCTACAGGCTAACAGTTGTTTTTCTTCTTGATTGTTCTGCAATTTCACTGTGATGCATCTTCTTATAGATTAATGTAAGAATGGTAGTATATACGTTTGTGCTGCTTCTTGGAATTCAGATGGTGTCTTTTAACAATTTTGGAAATTCTCATTTAATTATTACTGAACATTGCCTCTTTCCTTTTCTCTCAATTATCTCCTTTTAGAACTTTGGCATTTGTTAGCGCTTCTCATTGTAACCTCCATCTCTCTTAACCACTCTTTCCTGTTTTTGATCTTTCTGTCTGTGTGAGCTAAAGATTATATCTTCTCTTTGTATCTATCTTTTCATTTACTAGTTCCTTTTCTACTATGCTTAATTCACTATTTAATCTATCCACTGAATTTTAGCTTTTTTTGAGACTGAGTCCTGAGTCTCGCTCTGTCTCCCTGGGTACAGTGCCATGGCATCATCATTGCTCTTGGCAACCTCAAACTTATGGGCTCAAGTGATCCTTATGCCTCAGCTTCCCAAGTACCTGGGACTACAGGTTCCCAACACAACACCCAGCTAATTTTTCTATTTTTTTTTAGTAGATAACAGGGTCTCACTCTTGTACAGGCTGGTTTCAAACTGTTGAGTTCAAACCATCAGCCTGTCCCTATTTAATAACAAAGCAGTTTGGAGAAGGAATCAAATATAACTTCTATAAGTGAAAGACATGAAAATAGAATCTAAATTCAAGGGATAGTGATTCATGGGCAAGTGATTCAAGGGATAGTGATTCATGGGCAAGTGGCTCATGTCTGGAATCCTTGCTCTCTGGGAGGCCAAGACAGGCTGATGGTTTGAACTCAAGAGTTTGAAACCAGCCTGCACAAGAGTGAAACCCTGTATCTACTAAAAAAAAGAGAAAAATTAGCTGCAATTCTAGAAACATCTATACAGATAAGAAAAGGCTCTCAGGGTGAGAGGACATAGGGGAAAAAAATGCTCTTCTAGTGCTTTAAAAACATTGAGTATTTGTTATTTTTATATTCCGTGCCAAATAATTTCAAGCTCTGCAGTCTCTGTAGGTCTGATTCTGCTGTCTGTTTTTTCTTTTGACTTTTCTCTCACAGTGACTGGTTTCCCCATGTAGTTTATGTTTTAGACTGTAATCATTTTCCTTAAAAATTTACCTATGAGAATACTTTGAGGTCTGAGTCAAGATTACATTTCTCTCTCTTTTTTTTTTATTTTTTCAGTTTTTGGCTGGGGCCAGGTTTGAACCCACCACTCTGGTATATGGAGCCAGCGCCCTACTCCTTTGAACCACAGGCACCGCCCTAAGATTACATTTTTCTAGAGAGAATTTGTATTTGCTTCTATTGATTGCTTTGGGACACTACCTACCTGTGACTACTTTAGGTTGAATTTTCCCTTTGAGATGTTCTAGAACATACAGGTAACATGGAATCTGACTATAAATCCATATGAGCTCCAGCGTATGGTTGCCAATTCTCAGAGGAGCTTTTTGTTGTTATTTTGTTGTACACTACCCTGTGCCAGGACTCAGACCAAGATAATTTGTTCTTGTCTCTTTCTCCTGAGAAGTTTATTTTTCATTCATCCTTATACTAAAACTTTAGTCCTCGGGTTCCCATGTCAGTTCTGCATTTTATCTGGCAACTCTAACTATAATAAGAATGCCCTGAATTTTTTCATTAAGAGACAGAGATAAGGCTCTGGTGCCTGTGGCTCAAGTGGCTAAGGTGCCAGCCACATACAGCTGAGCTGGCAGGTTCAAATCCACCCCAGGCCCACCAAACAATAGCCGGGCATTGGCAGGTGCCTGTGGTCCCAGCTACTTGGGAGGCTGAGGCAGGAGACTCGCTTGAGCCCAGGAGTTGGAGGTTGCTGTGAGCTGTGATGCCATCGCATTCTACCCAGGGGGGACAGCTTGAGGCTCTGTCTCAAAAAAAAAAAAAAAGGGAGACAGAGGTAAAAGCCCAATTAAGTGGGAGGAGAGAAGAGGGAAAATCAAACCTTGGTTTCTTTCAGCCAGGACTAATGTTTCTGCCATGTGCTAGATGAGAGGTTTGTTTTTCTGTTCCATCATTGCCACAACGTGGTTTCTCTCTGATTACCCTTGTTTATTATTGCTCACCATATTGCAAATTGCTTGGGGATAGGGGTTGCCTTTCTCATCCACATATACGTCTCACAGTATCCAAAGCAGTGTACAAACTGTGGTACCTGATCAGTTCAGTATTTATCTATTACTCCTGTGTCTACTCCCCTGCGGAGTTCTCCTCCTCTCCCAGCCATTCAGCTGCTCACACTGGGCCAGGGAGTCATCCCACATCTTTACGCCACCCCCCCCCACACACACACATAACTTCTTGTCATTTAATCTTCTTGATTTTAAATCTTTTGTTTCTCTCAAACGTTGACTTTTTTATTACCGAAGTCTTAGTTTATCTCTAATCAATTCCTCCTTTTAAAAGCGTATCTCAGGGCAGCACCTGTGGCTCAGTGAGTAGGGTACTGGCTCCATATACCAAGGGTGGTGGGTTCGAACCCAGGCCAACCAAACTGCAACAAAAAAAAAATAGCCAGGCATTGTAGCCAGTACCTATAGTCCCAGCTACTAGGGAGGCTGAGGCAAGAGAATCGCCTAAGCCCAAGAGCTGGAGGTTGCTGTGAGCTATGATGCCACAGCACTCTACTGAGGGCAACATAGTAAGACTCTGTCTCTAAAAAGTAAATTAATTAATAAAATAAAAGTGTGTCTCAGCCAGGCATGGCAGTACACACCTATAATCCTGCACTCTAGATTATAGGTGAGAGGATTGCTTGAGCAAGGGGGTTCAAGACCCCCTAAGGCTAAGGTGAGAGGATTGCTTGAGCTCAGGGGTTCAAGACCAGCCTGAGTAAGAGTGAGACCCCCATCTCCACTTAATAAATAAATAAATAAATAAAAATAGCCAGGCATTGTCGTGGGTGCCTGTAGTCCCAGCTACTCAGGCAGCTGAGGCAACTTGAAATCAGGAGTTTTTGAGGTTGCTGTGAGCTAGGCTGACACCACAGCACTCTAGTTTAGTCAACAGAGTTAGACTCTGTCTCAGAAAAAAAAAAAAAAGTGTTTTTCAAGTATGTTGCTTGGAATTCTTACTTAGCAAGAATTAGTAGATACAACTGTTTCTACAGTTAAGTAAGCCATTTCCCCCACAGGGCCCACAATGATCTTCTTAGGTAAATCAGACCCCATCAGGTCTTTTTAAAACAAACTTCTCATAGCTCCCCATTACTCTTAAATTAGAATGTAGACATCTCATCCTGGCCTGGAAGAACCGATTGGATCTGGTCCTGCCTTATTACAGTTAGAGTTGCCAGATAAAATGCCCTTGACCCTGGCCTCATCCCCTGGCTCTCCCTCTTTCTCTCCACCTCCTCCAGCCCTGTGGGCCTTCTTGGTGTTCCTTGAATAGGTCAAGGTTTCCCAGGCCTCTGTCTGGAACACCCTACCTTGAGAACTTCATGTGACTAGCTCCTTGTTATAATTCAGATTTCTACTCAAATGTCAATTCTTGGAAGATACTCTCCATAATTAGCCTGTCTAAATTAGGGCCTCTTTTCTGTACCCCAGTCTCATCGCTCTCTATCCCTTTCTCTGAATTTCCACACTTACCTGTGTGTTTTTCTTCTTCACATGCAGATTTCTGGAGCGTCTGCCGTGTACACTCAGACAGTGCTCTTTGGTACCGGAGATAGAGGCAAACAAAACAAAACAGAACAACCTGATTCCACAAAGCTTGAATTTTGGTGTCTGTGATGCACTCATTGAAGAAAGATTTATATTTTGTTTGCATGCTAATACTTACTAATTTTCCTTTCTTATTGTGTTTTCCTCTCTAAAATGAAAGCTCCAGAATAAGTGAATGCGTGGATGAACCTGCAGCTGTAGGGAGGAACCAGCTGCACGCATCCATTCACGACTTCCACCTGCTGGTGGGCTTGGACAAGCGTGAAGTCCACAAACAGCTTGCCTATTAGAATATTCCGTTGCTGGAATCTGAGACGTGGTAAAGACTAGAGTCCAGTGGTGGAGGGCTGAGCCCTCTTTTAGCCAGCATTTATAGACAGTGATTTCAATTATTTATTTCAGTCTTTTCTACTCCTGCGTCCCTCCAGGGGGTTCTGCCCCATTGTCAGCTGCACCATTTACTTTACTGCCAATTCAAATATTTATTCATTATCCTTGGACAACGGTGCAGACAACATGATTGAAAATCATCAACAGACCCCCCCTAACCAAATATTCTATTCCGGCACCGTTGAACATTCCAGAAAAATCTTCTGCTTTGGTAAAACTGTCAAAGGATCCATTTTCTTGTTGAGTGTTCATTATTTGAGGGAATTCTAAGTGCAAGCCTTATTTGAATTAGGTATTTTTTAGTGCAATTTGGGGTTTATCATTAGTTGTACTCTTGGGCATATAAATCTGTTACCCAATTCATCATCTGTGGGTGGATTGAAGAATGTCAGTGATTCTCCTGCAGATTTGTAGGTCTTGTCCAATCACTAAGCACGAAGCAGATTTACTCTGGGACAATATGCATTCTTGACAATTTACGTAATTATCTCTCAAAACAATTCAAGTGTTGGCTGTTTATAATGCTGTCTCTCCCCTCAGAAGCAGCATGAGGGCATCTCAGTGGGGGTCGATGTTCTGCTGAGGCCCCACCAAGGACGCAGGTGCACCCCTGGGGAACTGTGTAAGAATGCTTGCCCCAAATGACCGCCTCTAGTCTGGCTAGTAAGTCAGAGGCAGAGCCAAGAATAACCCCATTTCCTATTCATCTGCCTCCCTTACCGGATTATACCAGAAAAACAATTTATTTTAAAAGTGAATCTTTTTCAAGGAGCTTATGCAAACATCTGTCACTGTTGTAACCACACCCATGAAAGGACGTCATTCTTGTCCTGGGGGTGTAGAATTGGGAAGTGCTGAGAGACAAAATGGAAAGATGAGAAAATAGGAGTGGGCAGGAAAGGAGAAAAATCAAATCAAATAAAGAACATAGGGAAATGGCGAACTCCGGCGGGGGAGAGCGGTGGGAGGACACTGTTTCCCGGCACGTGACCCATATGGTGCCTGGAACTCCGAACCTGAGCGTGTTCTTTTCTTAATCACGTTTGTGCTTTAATCAATTCCGTTGCAGACATTTGTTTTAAAACTTTAGAAACATACATATGTGTACCTAAATAAAATGGGAGATTTAAACCAAAAACTCAGAGCTGACTATTAACTAACATTTTAACATTTTTCTTCTAAAGCCATACCTATATATATAAATATGGATATAGTATATATACATCCTTTTGCATACATAGATATGGATTATCATCCTTTCAGATAGTCTGTCATGAATATATTTCTATGTTATGAAATACTCTTGAGAAATACAATTGTCAATGGCTGTTTACTAGCCCATCCCGTATAAACGGACAGACAGGCCCCCTTTGACTACGTTTTGCCCTATTGAGCATTACAGATCTTGCACTTTTTACCAATCAAAGGTTTGTGGCCCCCCTGCATTGAGCAAAGCTCTTGGTGAAATTTTTCCTGCGACGTGTGCTCACTTCAAGTCTCTGTGTTACATTTTGATAATTCTCACACTCTTTCAAACTTCTTCATTCTTATTAAATCTGTTATGGTAAACTGTGAGCCACCATGTCTGGCCACATCTTTATTTCTGTTTATCTACTGACTTGAAAATTGTAGGTGAACAAGATATCATAATTCGAATGTCGGTGATTCTGTCAGTAATCGACATTCTGGGAGGCTGAGGCAGGTGAATTGCCTAAGTTTAGGAGTTCAAGACCAGTGTAAGCAAGAGCAAGACCCTGTCTCTAAAACATAGCCAGATGTTGTGGCAGGCACCTATAGTCCCAGCCACCTGGGAGGCTGAGGCAAAGGGATCACTTGAGGCTCGGTGCCTATGGCTCAAACGGCTAAGGCGCTAGCCACGTACACCTGAGCTGGTGGGTTCGAATCCAGCCCAGGCCTGCCAAACAACAATGATGACTGCAACCAAAAAATAGCCAGGTGTTGTGGCAGGTGCCTGTAATCCCAGCTACTTGGGAGGTAGAGGTAGGAGACTCTCTTGAGCCCAGGAGTTGGAGGTTGCTGTGAGGTGACGCCACGGCACTCCACCCAGGGTGACAGCTTGAGGCTCTGTCTCAAAAAAAAGGATCACTTGAGCCCAAGAGTTTGAGGTTCCCGTGAGCTATGATGCCACAGCACTCTACCAAGGACAACAATGTGAGACTCTGTCTCAAAAAAATGAAAAAATAAAGAAGTTCTAATGTTTGATAGTAGACTGTAGTTAGCAACAATATATTGCATATTTCCAAATATCTAGAAGATAGTTGCCAAGACATAGAAAGGATAAATACTCAAGGTGATGGATACCCCAGATATCCTGACTTGATCATTGCACACTCCACACATGTGTACATGAGGTCTTCATGTACATGCAGGAGTCCTTCCTTTCAGTTACAACTTTAAGAAACTGAATGTAAAACATGTTTTCGCAAGGTTAAATATGAACTTATTAGCTCAGATGTGGCATCTGGTCATGTGTACCCGGGGTCACCAGTCTCCACAAAGAGGTAGGCAAAAACAAGCCATTGGGCTGCAAAAAAGAAAATAGAACTTATGTTCACATTTACTTTTAAGTTATTCTCTTAAATGTTCTGTTTTAATACATCTTCTTCATATATGTAAGGTCTTCGTGCATAGTATGAAATAAATAACAATAACTAATCAATAATAAAGAATAGGCTTTTACCATAGTGTGGAGCTGACATGCATTGTGGGTACATGCTAGTTTCTTTAAATCCGTGGACCGATCAGTCAAGAGAGTCTGGAGCTGACTGGTTTAGTTTCTGTTGCTGATGGAACTTGCAGAGTGGTACAGACTAGAAGTCTGCGAATAGCTAATCCATGGCTAATTGTAGCACATATGGCACGGTAAAAGCCTGTTCTTAAGACAGTTTCCTCTGTCTTCCTCAAATGAAAAATAAACATACATGATGAATAATAAAGTTAGAAGAAGCCAATTAGAGCACGACTTTGGTCTAATACTTTGCCTAAGTATGGGAGACATTAGCCAAGCTGGATCCTGGAAAAGTGAACAGAGCCCCGAGTTTGGTAGAGAATAGTCTCTAGATGATTGGACCAAGGAAGGCAGCTGAGCCAAAAGATTAACTTTAGCTAGGAAAAACAAGTCTCCAGATATGCAATATTACAATTGTAATATGCAGTATTACAACGAAGTGGGTAATGTTTCATGGATGTGGCCTAAGAGAGGCAAAGTGGAAGGGACCTAAGGAATCTAGAACACCTGAGAAGAGAGAGAGAGAAGTGGGAGCCTAGGAGTCTCCTCGGGGCGTCTATTTACCATGCACATCAGCACAGCATCTTAGGCAGTAACCTAAGAACTTAGGTCCTTGCAGTAATGGGACCCAGGACAGAAAGGTTTTAATAAGGAGTGCTAGGGAAGGCTTGGCTAGCATGCGGTATGGACAAAACCCTAGAAGCTTTAAGGAAACAGCCAAAGGGAGGACAGGAGTACCCTGCGGTCAGCTTCCCCTTACAGTTTAGCAGAGAGGCAATTCTCCCTACGCTTCATATCTAATCCATAGCTAATTCTGGCATATAGAGATATGCTATGGGAAAAGGCACTTCCTTAAGGCAAAGTGTTCCTTCTGTTTCATGAAAAATAAACAGAACAATAAAATTAGAAAAAGCAAATTAGAGGCATTTTAGCTTATATGTATTCTTAATTATGGGACACAAAGTTTATGCAAACCATACAAATACATGTTTCTTCTCTGGACTTTCCAAAATGTTCAATTCCATCTCCAGTTTCAAATACCCGCTTTCCAATATATTTCATAGGTAAGATGTGCCTAGCTTCTCCTGTGGCCCTTCACCCATCCATGTTCAGTGGTGAAGGCTACAGGTATGAGTGAAAACCAAGTAAAATGGTGAAGAGCCTAGGCTGACCGTGGACGTCACGTGAGGCAGGCAGCAGGAGGACGTCTCCATGGGACAGTGAGTTGGTAACGACTTCCAGTACAGATCATCCTGAGGACACAGTGAGGTGACCCAGGGCCACTGAAGAGCCCTCAAGACATAGTGGACGTGTAGTCCTCCCCACCCAACCCTGTAAAAATGAGACACTAAAAATGAGTTTTCTCAATAAAGAAGGCTGTCTCCCCGCCTTGGCGAGGCATCTGCTCCCACGTTCTCCTTAGCAGGGATGTGAGCAGCTGGAAGCCAGCAACTGTTTCTGAAGGCTTTTTTCCAAAAGTGAGGCCCTCTCTGAATTCTGACTGAACTTGCCCCATCTTCCCTTAAAAATATGCTCTCTCAGCTCCAAAGTTTGACAAGATCAAATAACCAAAGCTATTTAAGCATCCGACTTTGGGTAACACCTTCCAAGACAGTTAACAATGGTAGCTTGTTTAGACTCCCTCCCTGTGACCCCTCACCGTGCATGCACGCACACTCAAACACACACACAGAGATGCCCCAGGAAATTTCATCATTCTCCTTAAACCACCCCTTCTGACTATGTCAATGCCAAGTTGACTTAAAGTCAGTCTAGGTTTGGGGTTATAACCTTCTTCCTTAATCCCGTAACTGCAGCCTCTCAGTGGTCAAGCTAAATCCATTTAGCTTATGTCTGACTTGTGGATCTTCTGGGGTGGAAATTTTTTTTAAAAAATAATTGTCATTCTTTAGAACAACTGGTAATAATGAGAAAAACTAATGGGCATTCATAAGATGTTTTAAGACACAGTTCTTGATCTATGCATTATTCATTTATGCAAACTGTTGCAAAGGTACCAAATTCACTGTGCAATTGGGCTGGAAAAGTCCCCAAACTCAAGATTACATTGGTATGCACATTTCTACTTAATATTTTCATCAGTGACCTGCTTAAAGGAGCAGAGAGCAAGCTCATTAAGTTCCTAGATGAGAGAGATGACCAGAACATTAGAGAACAGGATTAGAATTTCCCCAGCCCTTGCCAAATTAGCAAAACTGTTAAAGTCAAATTTATTTGCATCGGGGACAGGCAGAGGAAGGCAAGCTGCCCCAATGCAAGCCGAGTGGTAGGAAGTTATTTAGGAGAAGAACTGAAAAGAAGACAGATGCAAAAATAGACTTATAGTAAGCCATGAACTAGCCCAGGGGAGCCACAGTGTTCACTGGGGCCTCTGCAACCCCTTGAAATGGATTTAGAGCCTCAGTTTGTGGCTTGTTGAAGCAAAAAGTCTTCTTCAAGATTTCTAAGAACTCCAGGGAGCTTTTCTTCCTCATAGGCACCTCTCGCTTCAGATTCCTGGTTCTACTTAATTAGCCTGGTTTGGGCTTCAGTTCACTGTCCTGTTTTAGTCACCTATTACGAACTACCTTGACCCAAACATTTAAAAACCATTTCCCTCCCATGAGCAAATCACAGCTTCCTGCAAAAGGGCCTTTCTATCCCTTTGCTTGTCTTGGCTCTCTGTCAACTCTTCCAATTAAACTTCTACCCCAAGTAGCTTAACAAGGCATTTTCCTAAATATAGACAGTTCTCACCCTAAGAGGAACTCTGGAAGCAGCTGTTAAGACAATTACATTTACATCATGTGACCTCCCAAAGATAAGCATGACAAAGTCATGACCTGATGGTGCTATAGCCAGGAGTGGGGACACTTGTTCCATGAAGTGGCAGATAGGAAGTATTTTCAGTCTCTGTTATAATTATTTAACTCTGGTGCTGTATATGAGAACATTCATACATAGAACGGAGAGATGAATGGCGGTCAAGAACGGTCAACTGGCATTGACGCCAGGATAGGCCAGCTACCTGCTAGACTCAGCTTTAGAATCTTTGATTTCTAGGGAGTCTGAACTAGAGTCAAGCTGCCTTGTCCAACCAGCTCATTTTGCACAAGCAGAAACCAGGACCCAAAAAGTAGAGTGACATTTGTGCACATTCACAAGATAGTTAAGCCTGAGTTTAAACTTCAAACTAGAGACAGGTAACCCAACTTCCTGGGCCAATTCCCTATCCACTCACTATCGCCAGGCTATTTCCAGAAAGTTCTGAGGATCCCTGCTTCACTGGCGGAGACTCTGCTACAAGTTTTCTCACTGTAACTTTTGGTGCAACATTTTGTGGAATAGATAGCAGTGTCATCTTGCAAAATCCCTAGGAGGACCCGAGATGAATGTGCAACTAAAGATTTGGGTGAAGCTGTGTCTGCCACATAAATGGAGTCTTTGAGAAAACCAGAATAGAGTCCACAAGAAAGGGTGTCTCAAAAGTTGCCAGACACATGAAGACAGATATCTTGGAACATGTTTGCCATGAGTGAGGGCGAAGACATCATGTGTGGATAAAAAGACGTGGCCAACACGTACAGAATATCTTGTAAATATTTTGTAAATAAAAGGACATTTAGCTACAATTTGCCATTATCCCCTATGTATGGCAACTTTGGGGACACCCAGTAGAAT
The DNA here is from genome assembly GCF_000181295.1 of Otolemur garnettii. Taxonomy (NCBI): domain Eukaryota; kingdom Metazoa; phylum Chordata; class Mammalia; order Primates; family Galagidae; genus Otolemur; species Otolemur garnettii. Next base: position 34,496,201 of record NW_003852401.1, read on the forward strand.
GGAATGGAAAATCATGAACAAAGTTGACAGAACATAGTTTATGTTGTGTAGATAAAGTTGAAAGTGAAATAAAACCTTCATGAACCAAGAGAAATGCTTTAGGAAAGAGCGTGAACTGCAGGCCAGAGGAAGTCGCTGAATTCTCTTAGTAATTAGATCTGAGAGTTGCTTCTTCCGGGGAGTGTTAGGAGGAGAGAAACAGACTGAAGATGGTGATTCTCAAAGTCCCCTGGAGCTGCAGGAAAGGATCCTTCTCTGAGCCAATAGGGACACGTTGAATCATTACTTTTAATGAGAACAAGATGGTTTCTTTAAAAAGGGTTGTGAAGTACAGAACATGAAGCTGTGGATACTTGGGAAAAATAATAGTTCAGATTTCAAAGGTGCCTCCTCCCCCAGTAATCAGAAGTATTTGGGCTGGAGTAACTCATGGAAATTCGGGGTCAGAAGCCCACAGCCCCTTCCGAACACTTGTCTGTGGGTGTGCTTGATGCCACCACCTGAGCAGAGGTCAGGAGGATGTTAATGTAGGTGGTTGTTCATCTGTAATTTGAAGACCCAGTAGCTTATGCCTGTTCCTCCCCACCAGTCAGGACCAAGCATCTAAGACAACTCTTACTACCTTTAATCCCTGGAGATTAATCCTAGTGTATATCTCATTACTAATGATAATTAAAAGGATGCAATCTGATTAAACATCATTTCTAGACAGTACATCTTGTGAAACGATGTCGAAGCCTTGTTTGTCTCAAGCCACTTTTCCAAAATTTATTCTTCCAAATGACAAACTCTCGGTGATAATTACTTTTCATTATCATATTTTTTTCCAGATGATCCAGGAACCTGCACGTCATGCGCTATGGGCTATTACATGTAAGTCTGGCCTTCTTTGTCGTGGCACTAACTTTTCTGCAGTTTAAGCATTACTGACTTAATCTTCAATCCAGTGATTAAAGCAAAAAGGCCCTGCAGCCTGAAGCAACTCTGTCCTGTCAGGGTATTAATGAGCAATTCTTGGATTTAGCAATAAGAACCCAGCTGTTTTCTTGCCTCGAAAGGAGGCCTTCTCTTTCTTGATCCTGGAAGTCCTCCAGCCAGTCACTGGTGTCTAGGAATCTCGCCATGAGTTACCAAAATTCAGATCTTACTGTTTATGGGCAGACCTTAATCATATACCCGACCCCAAGTAAGCTGCTCTCAAATGGCCGCATGGAGACCTTGTCCGTAACCAGAGTCAGATGCTGCAGGGTGAAGCCAGGTGCTACATTAACTCTTAATCATGTCCTCAGTAATGAGAGACACAGGCCACCAGGGTAAATGAAACACAGGTACCCATCACCCTCAACATTCTCTAATCAAAATCTGCAGAGTCAAAGATGGCGTGTTTCAACATCACCTCCCCTTCCTGTTCTCGCCTCCTTTCCAGTGTACAGTGTTGCCTCTCCCAGAAGAAAAACTAAGAAAAGAAGGGAGAAGAAAAGGAAAGGAAAGCCCCTGATAAGGCAAAAGTGACATAAGGAGTCTGGGGATAGGCAAACTCTCACATCCATTTCTTCTGTGCATCTTTCCAGCGAGATTGTCAGTAACACAGAGTTGATACAAATCTCCAGAAAACTGAAGCTCAGCGAACTGCTGGGCTCCACTCACATTGTACCACAAGCTAGTGGCAGATCTAAATCTGGGACATCTCAGCATTAGTGGGCCACCTCCTCCTGTCACCACCTTTCTTCTCCCCTCCATCCAATCCAGGGGCTTGAAATGTGGTCATCGGTGAGCAGACAGTAAAAGCGGTGAGGAGGATGGGAGATGGCAGGAAGCCCAACAAACTCAAGTATATTAAAAGTGATCAGTTCCCCCAGTCGTTACTTAGCTTTATAATTTTAATCCAACTTTTCCCATATAGGTTTTTATGCTCTACCTTGAATGGGCCTCACATCACTGCACTCTTAACCTACTAATTTAAATTATTGTCACAGTTAGGGTCTGCCAAGGTGGTTCATGCCTGTAATCCCAGTGCCTTGAGAAACCAAGTAGGGAGGTAGTTAGTTGAGACCAAGAATTCTAGACCAACCGGGGCAGCACAGTGAGACCCCCATCTCTATAAAAAATTATTTAGGTGTATGATTTGCACCTGTAATCCTAGCTGAGGTAGGAGGATCACTAGAGCCCAGGAATTTGAGGCTGCAGTGAGCTGTAATAATGCCACTGCACTCTGGTCTGGGTGACACAGAGAGACCCTGTCTCTAAAAAAAAAAATTCTTCAACTAATGTGCATAATGCAATGATACATTTCAAAACTACTAAGAAAAAAGTATCGTTGTCTTACCACCACAAATAAGTAAGCGAGGTGATGGATGTGTTAATCAGTTCAACGTAAGCATTTCACATTGAATACCAAATCAGTACTCTGTACCCCATAAATGCAGCAACGTACACAGTTATGATGTAATAAAGGAAAAAACCATTCCATGTAAACAGGGGAGATGGGACGACAAGGATCCTCCCGGGTTTGATTACAAGGTAGACCAGAGGACATTTCATCAGCACAAAGTAATTTCCAGCATGTTCATAGTTGACATTTACACAGCGTACAGTCTGCCACAGGATCCCCAAGCAGAAATGCAAGCATTCCTCGGTGAGGTCACATGGTGGGGGCACGAAACTCTCCTTGAAGAACCAAGGAAGAAGAGTTTAGAGTCGAATTTAAAAACTAGCAACTACGCAGAAGGGAACGAGGAATTCTCCTCTTCATCCTTCTAACAACTCTGTGTCTTTCCAGCTTAACTGCTCCTTAACTTCTTCCCAGGTGTCCCGTTTGGCACCTGAATACACCTCACCTGCTCTTACTTCCTTTGCAACCTGAGCGCATCCTCTGATAAGCTTTGGAGCCAACCTATCAACCTCTTCAGGTCCCTGTGACTCACTAACGCGCAGGTTTCATAAAACCCTTTCGGAAACAAAAACACTGAAAGAATACGTTCTAGTATCACTAAGGGTAAAACATGGGATAATTGTTTTAAGAACCACACATGTATAATCTCTCAGGGCATTTGGTGACTTTGAACACAGCTCATGAATTGCTCTACAATAGAAGTGGTTCTGCCAGAAATGCAAAGGTTTCCCCTGATATCTTGTTGATGCTTTGAAATTCATCGAAGGGTCAGCGGTGAACTTCATTCAGTCCACCTTTGGGTGAGCCTGTAATTCAGTGGAGTCTGAATTATCACATTGTGCTGCATAAGGAGAACAGCAGGTTATTACTTAAAAATATGTACAATGAAAGTTGAGGCAGTTCCCTATTATCGTTAATAATCTGTCCACAGATTCTGCTAAGCTCCTTGGACTCAGCACTGAGTTGTTTCAGGCATAAGCCCCAGCTGCTACCATGTGGCAAATCACACTAGCAATCTGTTCACACAAATTTTGGTTAAAATTCCAATCCCATCTTTAACTAGCCATATGATTTTGAGCATATAACCTTGAGCTTCTGTTCTCTTACCTAGAAATTAAAGATAAGTAAGTATTCTCTGGGAGGCCAAGGCAGGTGGGTAGCTTGAGCTCAGTAGTGTTTGAGACCAGCCTTAGCAGACGCAAATCTCCATCTGTAAAAAAAAAATAGCTGGGCTTTGTGTCAGGCACCTATAGTCAGAGCTACTTGGGAGACTGAGACAAGAGGATCACTTAAGCCCAAGAGTTTGAGGTTGCTCTGAGCTATGATGCCACGGCACTCTACTGAGGGTGACAAAGTGAGACTCTGTCTCAAAAAAAGAGAGAAAGAGAAAAGAAAGAAATAAAAGTAGTATCTACTGTATGGGATTTGTGCAAAAGAGTTAAACAAGTGAATACGTGACACATAATCAGCCCTCCACGGCTCCAAGTATCAGCACCCCTTTGCTTCTCCCCAGCCCTGCCCCAGTTTCCCTGATGAAGTCTTCTGAGTTCGGGAAGGAGGTGGTTGAGACCTAGAGGGAGTTTTCCCCCTTAAAATCCAATCATCTATGCCCATTAAAAATCTCTGCCTAGAGATACATAAGGAGATTAAAAATGATGTGGTTAAGAGAAGTACAACAACATAGCTCACGGAAGAAACTGCAACTTTCTCTAGGTTTGAACACCATTGTTATAAAACCTGCCCTGAGAAGACCTTCCGTGAGCAAGCAGAATGCAAAGCATGCGACACTAACTGTGGCAACTGTGACCAGAATGAGTGTTACTGGTGTGAAGAGGGCTTTTTCCTCTCGGGTAAGTGGGAAATGGCGCTGTGCAAAGCGAGGAGTAAACTCAGGACCTCACCCAGACCCCGAAATCCGAGTGCTCATATGATGGGGTTCCGGGCTTTGGGCTCTGGCACCTCTAGTCCCAGGAGGAATTTGAATTTGGTTTGAAAATAAACATTAGACTCGGCACCTGTAGTACAGTGGTTACAGCGCCAGCTGCATACACTGAGACTGGTGGGTTGGAATCCGCCCCGGCCTAATAAACAACAATGACAACTGCAACAAAAAATAGCCGTGCATTGTGGCAGGCGCCTGTAGTCCCAGCTACTTGGGAGGCTGAGGCAAGCGAATCCCCTAAGCCCAAGAGCTGAAGGTTGCTGTGAGCTATGACGCCACAGCACTCTACCAAGGGCGACCTAGTAAGACTCTGTCTCAAAATAAATAAATAAATACACTTTAGCCAGGACTACTTCTTTCTGCTTTCATTACTGAAGCATAGTTCATATTTCACTAATTACTCTCCAATATCTCCAAGCTCATGGAAAGGAGATCGAACAGGATGAAGAAGGGGGGAAGAACCAGGGAGGGAGCTGAAGATAAATGTTTCAGAATTGAAGTCACCTGGAATACTCAGAACCCTGACCTTTTTCTTGAGACGTACCCCATGTTATATGTTCCTGTGCAATGTAAGAGTTGAACGAGATCCTTTGTCTGAGGTTTCTGTCAACTCATTGCATGTGATGAAAATGGGTAGTTAGGAGGGCGGCGCCTGTGGCTGAGGGAGTAGGGCACCGGCCCCATATACCAGAGGTGGCAGGTTCAAACCCAACCCCAGCCAAAAACTGGAAAAAAAGAAAAGAAAATGGGTAGTTAGGAGAGTAATATACTGTGAGTCTCCAGCTGAAGAACTGACAGCCCAGCTCTCTAGAATGTTTATGTGACAAAGAGTGAGACAGACAGCCCACTATGATCTTCAGGGGTTCTCTACACAGAGATTTATTTTATTTGTCATTTTTCAAGGCCTCAAGGACGTAAAGTTCTCTATTCAGTGCTCTTAACTCTTTAAGTGGATGGCCAACTTAAATTCTCCCTTGAAAAACGACTTAGATAAAGTGTTAGATTTATTAAAACACATTCATGGGTTGAGGTAAGCTAAAGCTATCTTGGTTTCTTTAAAAATGAATGCAAACTGGCCAGGTATGGGGGCTCACACCTGTAATCCTAGCATTCTGGAAGGCTGAGGCAGGTGGATTGCTTCAGCTCAGGAGTTCGAGACCAGCCCGAGCAAGAGCAAGACCCCATCTCTACTAAAAAAATAGAAAAAAATAGCCTGGCATGGTGGCAAGAGTCTCAACTACTCAGGAGACTGAGGTAAGGAGATTGCCTGAGCCCAAGAGTTTGAGGTTGCTATAAGCTCTGACTTCATGGCACTCTACCCTGGGCAACAGAGTGAGGCTCTGACTCAAAAATAAATAAATAGATAGATAGATAAATACAAATACAAACAGAAATGTTCCTAAAACATCCTTCAGCCTTTTTAGAACTCAGTCTTGGGTGAGAGCAGTGACTCACTCCTGTAATCCTCGTACTTTGGGAGGCCAAAGTGAGAGCATCTCTCGAGGCCTAGAGCTGACACTGCCCAAGGCAGCATAGCAGGGCCCTGTCTCTACAAAAATAATTTTAGCTAAAAAAAACAACACCAAAAACAGAACCTGGCTTTGCACGTGCCACCAAGGTCGGCTGACCAGAGTTAAGCCTTCATGCTTCCTGCCTTTGATCTCACGTAGGTGGCAGCTGTGTGAGGAAATGTGGCCCTGGCTTCTACGGTGACCAAGAAATGGGAGAATGTGAGCCCTGCCACCGAGCCTGCAAAACCTGCACCGGCCTTGGCTACGACGAGTGCAGCAGCTGCCGAGAAGGACTGCAGCTGCTGCAGGGGACGTGCGTGCGCCCCGCCCACAGCCAGGTGGAAGGCCAGTTCTGGAATGGTATGTGCCGCCCGAAGAGAGCGCGGGGGCTGGACGCCGACGCTGCCCTCCTCCTTCTTTAACCCTGATTTTCTGAGTCAGCCAGGAGAGAAAGGCTGTGCAGCGAATCTAGAGTTTGGAGTGAGAATGAAGTTGGGGCGTTCCCGGGTCTCTTGGGTGCGAGGGCTGGGAGAGGGTAGGAAGCCGCGGTGGGCACCTGGCCAGCAGGGGGAGCCCCAGCGGCCATTTGTGATGGGTCCGGGGCTGGAGTCTCTACCTGAACCCAGGGAGGTTGTGTAAAGAAGGGACGTACAGGGAAAAGGCCCTGCAACTATTTTCAAAAAATATTCAGTATAGCTGCGGTCACGTACATGTATCTCTTTGTTATGGTAAAGGAAACTTGTCCCATAGCGCAGGCTTTTCTAGTTAGACGAGGAAGAACTGCTCTAATGTATTAGAATTTTTGCTAAAACAGATGATCTTTCTGGATGAGTTATAGAACTTGCTAACTTGCAAGCTTGCCTTTTAAAAGTGGCCCTGCCCAGTTGCAGATGGGGACGGGGGGTGGGGGGGTGGGGGGGTGCTTCTGAGGGAGCAGGAAAGAGAAAGATCAGGGGGCCGGGACTCTAGCAAGATAGACCTGCAGGGCTTCGTTCCTCCTTAGAATTTAGGAGTCTTTGGAATTGGCCTCCTCACATTTCTGCCTCAGTTATGGGCTTCCTTGCAAGGTGATTACAAACTTTCAGTGACCTCTCCACTTCTGAGATGGTTACAAAACAAAACCTTCCAACTGCTGGAAAACTCTGACTCACATTCTACACAGAGACACTCATGAAAACAAGAGCTGCTGTCCACTGGATTTTGAGGCCTGCATTTGTTAAAGGGTCACTTCAGTGCACAGGCCACAGCAGCGGAAAGGGCTACGGAGGCCGAGTCTGCGGAGGGCCTGAGGGAGAGGCAGTGCTTAGGCTCCTCCTAGGTGTGAGAGCAAGGATGCCTGTGGCTGCTGTCTACTGTGGCAACTTTGCACATGTGACCTAAAGGAAGTGAAGCTCAGAGACTATCACAAGCGCAGCAGCCAAAGGCCACGGAGTACACGGGATGTATTTCAGAGACATAGCGGGGAAGAAAATCATTCAGTCCAGATTGGGATATCTTCCGTGAATTATAGCGAACGAGTTTGTCTGGCATTCAGGCATTTAAGAGACAGGGTGAGCCAAGAGGAAAATGGTCTGGTGCTGTGTTTGTAGCTGAGAACATCTGTATTTTATCTGGCGTCCAGATGATGAGATGGTCCAGGGAGCCAAGAGTCAGAGGGGGCTTGATTCCCCAGATGATTACACGTCCCTTCAACTGGACTACGCATTTTGCAAGCAGAAACCAGGCTTTGATTGTTCCCCTTTGTCAGAGTGCCCTCCCCACCCCTCTGTATTTTCTACTATTGCTGTGCAATGCTTTGGAAAGAGGAAGGAATTCGTCCATTTGGGGATTTCATACTAATAAGGGATTGCGGAAGCAGATGAGAATGTTTCTCATGGCTGGACAAAAGCAATCAAATTCAATGGCAGAACCGTACTTTTCCATTTCTCTGATCTATGAAATAAGACTTGCAGACCATTAGCAAAGAGGAAAAAACATTTATTCCCTAAGCAAGGTAAGGCCAGGGCTCAGCTTCCCCAGCGCTGAACTGGATAGTAGACGGGAGATGCATTCCATAAAGCCCCGGGAGCATTTGAGCCAATGCCTACATCTTTCTCCCAACTTCTTTTCCTTAAAGAAAAACAAGGTCGAAAGTGTAATAGGAGAGTGGAGGGTTCCAGAGAACAAACACTAATTAGCCACACCTTTCAGATGATGGGAAGCAGATTGCAGTCATCCTGGGTCAATTTAGAAGAAACCCAGACAAATGACAGAGTGTTTATGAGAGACTGTAACTGCCTAGGTGGTACTGACAAGGTTTTTTTATTCTGTTTAGGTTTTTTTAAAAACACAGATTCTGATACAGGTAGGAAAAGTAAGATGACCCAAACTACAATTCATTGTGAGCCTTTTCTCACAATGCTCTCCAGTAGAAACAATAAGGTTTAGACCCAAACACTACGACTAACCTTATGAGAGTATATCAGCATGGGCTGGGGACATACCCTGGAAATAGTTCTCTGAACTCCTCTTTTTATAAGGTGACTAATCAGAATGAGAGTGGCAACCACGAGAGAGCATCATTCATTGTCAACCACCAATAGAGAGGGAATACCTTCTACCCGGTCCAAGGATGCAGATCCCTCTGTGTATCAGACTGTGCCTGACAAGTCCTCCAGCCAAGACTGAGTGATCCCCAAAGATGGCACCCAACTCTCTGTTCTTCTAGCCACCAAGAAATCACTGCTCAAATGTTCAGTGACTGTGTCAGTCACTGATGGACTGACTGTCTTGAATGATTCCTTAGTCCTGTGTCCTTAAAAGGGAAGAATAAAACCAATATCAAACAGGCCACAAATGGCTTCAGCAGTGGCTCAAGCATTACACAAAGCCACTGCTGGTAGACATGTTTGGATCCGACGGGCCATGGGCTTTTAAAGAGAATGATGGCTTCAGCTGGTTTCCTAAAGCCATTGTTGGGAATGGAAACAGTTTCCTCTGTTACTGTTAGATCATTTGGAGTTTCTTAAGTGGTTTCCCCCCTGGTAGTGCTGGAAAGTCCTCGGAGTAATTCCTGCACATTTCTCTGACCCACCTACTTCCATCATTGATTAAAACCATGTTTTAGTAGGCTCTAATTACATATTCTGCTGATAGTCTAATCTGCAGAGCGCAGACATGGTGAATTAACTTTTTGTCTTTAACCACATCCTAGCAATTTATCACTACCCTGCCTTTTGATCTCAGTTCCTATGCTTGGGGAAAGATAGGAATCCCAGAGTCAGTCACAAACACTGCAAGCTACTCGCACATGGAAAAAAAAAATCAACTTCAATAGTGGGGAGATATGTTGCCTAATAGGAACTGAACTTTAGAAAACTTCAAAGATGCCACAGAAATCTGATTTTTAGAAGGAATTTGAAGATATATACAGCTGCTTCACTTAATTTGGAAACAAGAGCACCATTTTTACTTAGTTAACCAACCAGAACACCGAGTACAGAAAACACATGTCCCTGGGTAAGCAAGTAATTAAACGTGTGGCCCAATACTATTTTAAAGGAGCCTCTTGTATCAGCTTGCATTGATATCCAGGAGCTTTTTTAGGGGGATTCTTAAACTATTGACAGTTTACAGTCAGTTATAGGTGGGAATATTTATGGCATGGAAATTAGAAATACTATAAGATTTTCTAGAGAACTGTTTCAAACCAGCACACCATTGGTTTGACACCTCTATCAGACTACTTTAAAAGCCAAATCAATGACAGAAAAAAATCTCTCTAGCAGATGTGGGCTTTAGAGTTAGGCATACCTGAATTCAAATCCCAGCTGTTCTCTACTAGCTGTGTAACCTTGAGCCGAGGTGTTCATCCTCTCTGAGCCTCGATTTCCTCATCCGTACAATGAAAACATGAAATTACCTCACACAAAGTCATTTTGAGAATTAATGTGGGAGATACCATAATAAAGTATCTGGCCCACATATGACATAGTAAAAGTTAATCCGCTCTCTCACCCTTTAACCTGATCCAGCCTTAACACTTAGTTTCCTTCTAAAGCAATATTCCCTAGCTCATGAATGAAAGCAGTTTGGGGGGCCTAGAGAGAAATACAGGTCTGGGAAAAATAGCTGTAGAGGCAGAGTCCTGACATGTTCACAGCAGCATTATTTATAATTAAAAAAGGAAGAGAAGAAGGTAACCCAAAAAAAGTGACAAAAGAAAAAATTAAGTGAATTATGGTTTGTACAAATAACTATGCAAACATTAAAGTATTTACAGAGAATTTTAATAACAAGAGTAAATGGGGCAGTGCCTATAGCTCAGTGGGTAGAGCTCCAGCCACATAGACCGAGGCTGGCAGGTTCAAACCCAGCCCAGGCCAGCTAAACAACAATGACAACAGCAATGAAAAATAGCCGGATGTTGTGGTGGACACCTGTAGTCCCAGCTACTTGGGAGGCTGAGGCAAGAGAATCACTTAAGCCCAAGAGTTTGAGGTTGCTGGGGGCTGTGATGGCATGGCACTCTACTGAGGGTGACATAGTGAGACTCTATCTCAAAAAAAAAAAAGAGTAAATGCCTATAAGATTTATTGTTTTAAGTGCAGTGTAGAGGGTCAGTATTTCGTCTGCAGAACATGTAAATGATCACACATCTACACAAAATACATATATGTAATTATACTCATTTGATATAAAGATGAAAAAGCTTTGTGGCAAAATATACACAGCAGACATTTCTGGGTGGTGGGATTATAAGTGAAGTTTATCATCTCTATCCTTTTTCATTAAGAAAACAACTTTATTTTTTTTTAATAAAAAAGAAGCTGTGCCCACTGCAAACCCATCTTTACTGAGGAGCCTGCGGCAGGACCGACGAAGGTGGAAGGTTCAAATGAAAAGAGGTAACAGGGAACTAGGGAAGTGACAATCACAGCGGCAGAGAACTTCTCTGCTATGTTGAAACCAACCCAAGAAGCTGGGAGGCCAGGAGCAAATGGGGTGCAGAGGTGATGAGAGAGAGGCAGAGAGGAGGGGCCGTGAGTAGAACCTCCCAGTGGGTGCTCAGAGGGAAAACCGTGAAAAAGTTGAGCAGTGGAAACTTCTGTAAAGTAGTTTTCTTGACATGCCAGGTGGTCAGGCTGAGGAAGGCTATCAAAAAAGCCTTTGTCTCTGCGGATCTTTAATAGGCGAAAGAAGCATGTCTTACCTTCCCAAGTCCAGTCACTGTGGCATCATTTGAAATAGCAAAGCCTGGGCTCAGCACCGGTAGTACAGTGGCTACGGCACCAGCCACGTGCACTGAGCTGGCAGGTTCAAACCAGGCCAGGGCCAGCTAAACAACAAGGACAACTGCAACAGAACAATAGCTGGGCATTACGGCAGGTGCCTGTAGTCCCAGCTACTTGGGAGGTGAAAAAGCACGAGAATCGCTTAAACCCAAGAGTTTGAGGTTGCTGTGAGCTGTGATGCCATGGAACTCTACCCAGGGCAACATAGTGGGACTGTCTAAAAAAAGAAAGAAAGGAAAGAAAAAAAGGAAAGAAAAAGAAAAAAAAAAAGCAATAGCAAAGCTTGGGAAAAATGTAAGTGGTTACCAGTAGATGATTGAAATGAAGTTACTATTATGCCCAGTCAATGGAATACTATGGAGCCATAAAAAAGGACAAGAAGGTTCTTTATGTATTGATAAAGAAAGACTTCCAAAATATAATTGCTTGTTTATTTAAAAAGGCAAGGTGGGCTTGGCACCTGTAGTTCAGTGGCTGAGGCGCTGGCCACATACACCGGAGCTAGTGAGTTCAAACCTAGGCCAGGCCTGCCAAACAACAATGACAACTGGAACCGAAAAATAGCCAGCCATTCTGGCTGGCACCTGTTATCCCAGATACTTGAGAAGCTGAGGCAAGAGAATTGCTTGAGCCCAAGAGTTTGAGGTTGCTGTGAGCTGAGACACAACAACACTCTACCAAGAGTGACATAGTGAGACTCTGTCTCAAAAATAAAATAAAATGGCAAGTGATAAACAGTGTGAATAGAGATAGTTTGTATTAAAAAAAGATGGAGAAGGGATTGGAAGAGAGACTTCCCAATAAATGCCTTTTCTCCATTTTGAATGATGGGAGTATTACTTACTTAATAAAAAATAAATAGAAAAAATGAACCCCTTGCTTTAGCTAAAGTCATTTCTGAAGAATGGACACTATGCTTTCTTGATTGAAATGATGTCTTTCTTTCTTTCTTTCCTTTCTTTTTTTTTTTTGTTGAGTTCTGATCCAATCTAGAATTTCTGGGGTAAAAATAAAGAGAAACTATGATCATGGTCAAACTCAGGGAAGTTAAGTCACTAATCTTGTATGATAAAGAACTCTAGCTGGAGGCTCAGTGCCTGTGGCTCAAGCTGCTAAGGTGCCAGCCACATACACCTAAGGTGGTGGGTTCGAGTCCAGCCCGGACCCACCAAACAACAATAACAGCTGCAACCAAAAAATAGCCGGGCGTTGTGGCGGGCGCCTGTGGTCCCAGCTACTTGGGAGGCTGAGGCAGGAGACTTGCTTGAGCTCAGGAGTTGGAGGTTGCTGTGAACTGTGAAGCCACGGCACTCTACCCAGGGGGATAGCTTGAGGCTCTCTCTAAAAAAAAAAAAAAGAAGAACTCTAGCTGGAGATAACTTTTCCCCAGCCCAGGCCTGATTGCAAAATTAACTGCTTGTATAGCGCTCCCTCTGGTGGAAAACATGGACATTGCAGAATTTTATACCAAATGTATGCAGTAAAATAGCAAATTGCCAGATATGGGATACCTGTAATTAAAAATATGTATGTATGTGTAGATGTATACATTAAGTCTTATATAAATATGAAAAGATTAATATCATATCTTTGTATGTAAATGATAACATCACAACGAAATCAGCCTGTAGCCTGGACACATAACATCAAACCTTTTCAAGCCAAACCTCTCTGTCTCATGAATACTATTGTGTCATTCTTTGAATAACTGCTCTTAGCTGTCAGTATGAATCTAGACTGATATTAGCATCAGAATTGTCGCTCATCTTTCTGCTGGCTTCTCCTTTGGATTAAATGATATTGTCAAGTTAAGAAAACTTTCTGGGATGGAACTGGGCACCTTGGGAGTCACACAGAACACTTTTGTGACAATTCTGATAGTTAAGATAGCTCTGTACGAGGCCAAATTAGGTCCTTAACAGGTCCCCCAGGGAGAGCACATCAAATCGATCATCAGCTTTAATTGGTACACTGGGAAAGTGGGGCAAACTTTTCTCTCCAAACTAGGTCATTATCCAGGAATTCCATAGGCAGCATAGGTAATCTCGGTCTCTGTCTCTGTCTCTGTCTCTGTCTCTGTCTCTGCCTCTGTCCCTATCTATCATCTCTATTTGAATCTCATATCCTCTGTAGCAAGGCTCGGCAGGTTTTTAATCCATGAGAGCTGTCACAGAAACCCAGCAGTTTGGGCAGCGCCTTTGGTTCAGTGGGTAGGGCGCCGGCTCCACATTAGGGTGGTGGGTTCAAACCTGGCCATGGCCAAACTGCAACAAAAAACAGCCAGGCATCGTGGCAGGCACCTGTAGTCCCAGCTACTCAAGAGGCTGAGGGAAGAGAATCACCTAAGCCCAAGAGCTGGAGGTTGAGGGCGATAAAGTAAGACTCCGTCTCAAAAAAAAAGAAACCCAGCAGTGCCTCCAGGTACCACTCCAGATCTGAACCAGAGGACAGAGAGAGGGAAATGAAACAAGTCTCAGAAATGGGCGAAACCTGACAGGCAGGAGGCAGAGAGAGGACCTTTCTACTAGACGCACATTATCTCACTTAGTCTTCACAGCAATCCCATAAAGCAGGAATCACTTTCTCTTGTTTAAAGATGTGGAAAGTGGGACTCTGAGAGTTTAATTAGCGTATCCATGGTTACCCTGCCCTTACAGGGCACAGCTGGGATCTGGAGGCAAGTGTGACTAAAAAGTCCATCTACATCAGGCTGGCTCTCAGGGACAAAAAGGAAAGTGAAAGGCGGGAAGGGAGAAGGGGAGACGAGAGAGGAATGATCAACGCCAACAACAGGCTGAGGGCCAGGGTCATTCAAAGCACATGGTCTAAGCTAGAATTTCTTTTTCTCATTTTCCCCAGTGTGAGTTACGCTGATTGCTGAGCAATCTCTGAGCTTTAGTCAAGATCTCCATATATATTGGTGGAGTAATGTCTCTGAGATTGTTCTGTATGTCTTTGAAACTGTCCCGTGGAGTTGCTTTGGTGGCTTCCTGGAGAAGCCTGCCCTTGGGCCCTCCAGGGGAGAAGGGGACACTTCTAATGTTTCCTGGGTTAATGGCGTATCAACCTGGGACAGCCTGCTTCAATCCTAACCAGCAAAACTCATGCATGGGCTAACTATTGATGTTTAATGTTGACTTGAGACCAATTTAAGATGAGATCAATTTAGGCTGCATACCCCGGTGGCTACTCTGAAGAACACAGAGACCTAGACAATGACCAAGAATGAACTCTGGTTTTCAAAGAACAAAACACAAGAAAAAAAAAGAAAAGAAAGGAATAAAGAAACTATGTTTCTCCACAGGAGGACAGTGAATTCTCAGTTATCTCCTTAAAGTGACAGCCATGCGGAACACTTCTGTGACAATCCCGTTGCAGGGGTCATCCAAGAGTCTCAGGAAAAGAAGCCATTGCCTTTGACATTCATGAGTGCATACACACAGATATACATATGCTCCCACACATTTTTAATACATGAAACAAGTATCCCCATAGTATTTAAGGCCATCTTATAAGATAGCACATTCCTTGTCACGGGAAGTTTGCAAAGAAAGTCTTGATAATCAGTTGCCAGTGAAAGAGTAAGAGAAAGAAGTAAATGACGTCTACAGAGTGGCAATGGGAGGGTGCCATTAGCTAAGTAAAATCATAGGGGTTCTCCTTTGGGTGGCAGACAGACTAGATTACCCACAAGATCTTTTGTAACATTATAACACCATGGGCCTGTTCAAAGGCTGACTTCTTTCTTTCCCATACAGACATTTTCAGAAGATACCAGTCTTGTCATTCTCCTTGTAAAACCTGCGAGGGATCTGCAACTCTGTGCACTTCCTGTTCAAAAGGTTGGTGTGGAGGGTATGGGAGGCGGCACGGGTCAGGCCAATTCATTAAACCCATGTACATTGGTGTCCTTGTAAATAGAGCTTTGTAGGTCTTTGGTCTAATTCCATTCCCACCATAGTGGCTAGTATGGAGACACACAGGGATCCAAACATTGACTAGTAATAAAAACTGGCTTTCAAAGGATTAAAAAAAAATTCTTAGCCCAAAAGCATGATGAAGTAAGATATCAATTGATTTGGTTGCAGAATTTGCTAGGTCTGGGTGGTGCCTTTGGCTCAAAAGGGTAGGGTGCCGATCCCATATGTCAAAGGTGGCCGGTTCAAACCCAGCCCCAGCCAAAAATGGCAAAAAAAAAAAAAAAAAAAAAATTAAAAAAAGAAAAAGAATTTGCTAGGTCTATGGGTACCTGACATTTTTAAAAGTTCTCTTAGGGCTGGGCACAGTGACGCACACATGTAATCCTAACACTCTGGGAGGCCGAGGTAGATGGATTGCTTGAGCTCAGGAATTCAAGACAAGCCTGAGCAAGAGAGAGACCCCATGTTTACCAAACATAGAATAATTGGCCTGGCCCAGCACAGTGGCTCATGCCTGTAATCCTAGCACTTTGGGAGACCGAGGCGCGTGGATTGCCTGAGCTCATGGGTTGGAGATTAGCTTGAGCCAAAGCGAGACCTCCATCTCTAAAAATAGGCGTTGTGGTGGGCACCTATAATCCCAACTACTTGGGAGGCTGAGGCAAGAGAATCACCTGAGCCCAAGAGTTGGCCATTGCTGTGAGCTATGATGCTACAGCACTCTACCCAAGGTGGCAAAGTGAGACTCTGTCTCAAAAACTAACTAAATAAACATTCTCCCACTCTTTGAAAATGTTCTATGCAGAATGAGAACTTAAGGTAAACAATATAAGAAGAGAAAAAGCCTGTAGGTTACTTCCTTTTTCAGCAACCAATACTGTGTTTGATAGTGGAGGGAGGAGGAACTAGGGCAACAACTAACAGTTCAGTAAATTACCAAGTGCTTCCATATCTATAAAAACAAAACACCACAAAAAAGCTCAGCGCCCATAGCACAGTGGTTACAGTGCCCACCAAGTATAACAAGGCTGGTGGGTTCAAAGCTGGCCCGGGCCAGCTAAACGACAACGACAACAACAACTACAACCAAAAAATAGCCAGGCATTGTAGCAGGCACCTGCTGTCCCAGCTACTTGGGAGGCTGAGGCAAGAGAATCACTTAAGCCCAAGAGTTTGAGGTTGCTGTGAGCTGTGATGCCACAGCACTCTACCCAGGGTGACATAGTGAGATTCTGTTTCAAAAAGAACAACAAGGCTCAGCACCTGTGGCTTAAGCGGCTAAGGCACCAGGCATATACACCTACGGTGGAGGGTTTGAATCCAGGCCGGACCCGCCAAACAACAATGACAGCTGCAACCAAAAAATAGCCAGGCGTTGTGGCAGGCGCCTGTGGTCCCAGCTACTTGGGAGGCTGAGGCAGGAGACTCGCTTGAGCCCAAGAGTTGGAGGTTGCTGTGAGCGTGATGCCATGGCACTCTACCCAGGGGGATAGCTTGAGGCTCTGTCTCAAAAAACAAAAACAAAAACAAAACAAAATAAAAGAATGTTATCTGAGCCTGTTTCATTTGTTAAAAAAAAGAAGAAGAATGTTTAAGTGACCATTATGAAGCCAGTTTAAAATGTACAGTGTTAATAGTGGGATCTGATATAAAAGAAGAATTTAAGATAGTAGATGAGCCATGAGTATAGAAATTTAAAAATTTACACTCTCAAAGTGAAAGAGTTTTCTTGGAATTTGGGGGTTATAGGTGATTAGATTTTTAAAATTTTATTTTGATCAATTATTAGTATTCTTTTATTAATTATTTGTTTATTTTTAAAAATTACTGTAAGAGCATAAATTCAAGTTGCCATGAATATCCACTCACAAGGGTGATTTTTGAATTGTTTTTTTAAGTAATGATTTCTGCCTTTTTCCATTAAACATAAACAAATGGACTGTTTTTAAAGGGGGAGTTGGGTGAAGAGCTGCAGCTTTGTTGTTGTCCTAAAGGTCAGCTGTCCTAAAGGTGTCACCAGGAGGACAAAGATGGAGTGTCATTAAGACTGGTCAGCCTGGGAAGGGAAGCCTCACAGTGACTCTTACCTAAAATCAGTAGGAAAATAAAACAGGGCAAAAGCTTCCTGTTAATTTCCTTTCTAGAGATTCAACTCGTGGTTGAGGACTTCACATCACTAATAAATATTTTGGTAAACCTGAAATAAGTGTCCCAGATACTTTGGGTTTCAGCAAGGTTTAAAAAGCCATTGCAGTGTCTCCGCGTGGATAGACACTTGATGACTGCTCTCGTCTCTCCCTTCTTGGATTCTAGGTACATATTTGTTAGCTCAGACCTGCGTTTCCGTCTGTCCCCAAGGCACGTGGCCCTCCACAGGGAGTGGGAGCTGTGAGAAGTGTACAGAGGACTGTGCCTCTTGCTCCAAAGACAGTCTTTGCATGAAGTGCCAGGATCAGCCAGGCCACCCTCTCGTCCTCCATGAAGGCAGGTGCTACTCCCAGTGTCCCAGGTAAGTTTCCTTCCTCCTTTCACTTCCCTCGTGCTCATTCTCCTGGGTATGTTGGGGGCAGTTCCATCCCGTGCACTAAATTCCTCTGCTCTGTGGCCACAGCACCCACCCCAGTGTTCTCTGTTGACTGACTGACACTGCTGTTGGCACAGCAGCCAAACCGCACCAGGCCACATGTCTTCTTCTTTGTGAGTGTTCTGTGCATATATTTTTACTTCTGTGAAAATGTTCTTTTTCCACCTCGTATCAATGATCAAGTGTCATCAGTGCCTGTCAGCTATCAATCATACTTACTCATTAATCTCTGCCTGCTGAGACTGAACTGGAGGTTGTTATTAACTTGCGTACTTAATGATGACTACCCTTTCCCAACTCTCTCTGGGATTCTCCAAATGTTCCAAATGGCAATGCATTAGGACAAGGAAGAAAAAGATGCATTTTGCCTTCCTTCAGTTAGGTGAGCACTCAGCATTTTGTTCTCCAGATCTGGGTTGAACCAAATATGCAATAGTCAAGATATTTTTTTTTTTTTTGAGCATTGGGAAAGCTACCACTATTATCTACGAATACGGCAGGCTATAGAGTTATAGATATGTGCTCTTCTGTTACAGGTAAGGTCATCTGATTACTGTGGGATCCCTCATCTTTGTGTACAAACACCCCCCCCCAAAACAGAAGAGACAGGGTCTGCAGTACATATACTATTCAGCTCATCTTAGGGGTGGAGAGGTTGTTACTATTTCTGAGAAATCATCCTTTTGGGTGTGATCCATCCTAGGCAATAAGATTTATAACAGGAATGCAACCTGCAATGAAACAGCATCCAGGTGTTACCGGACAACGAGGGTCTGGCCGCCTGTCACTGTCAGCCAATATGCAGAGACAGGGATCAGTCCACTAAAGGTTATTAGTCAGAAGGCCAGGATTCCGGAGCACAGTAAGAGTAGAGTCCTCTCCAAGACTGTTCTGTTCTTCCATCTCCAAAACCACAGTTTTATATGTAAAAAATTCAAAGCAAAGACCACGTTAACCTTTATTTTAAATAATAGTCAACGTAATAAACCCAGTGACCTATTGCACCATTCCAACTCAAAAGTAAATCTCCTAAATCAATCCCTCTAAACTACTCAAAATAGACATCTTTAGGGTGGGAGCTAAATTTACAAAACAGTAAGAATGGGAGGCAGGGGGTGAAGGCCAGGCAGGACCTAAACAGACCAGACCAGCTGTGTCAGGTCAGCCCCAGCCTGACATCTTATTCTCACTACATGTGCTCTCGTGGGTATTCAGAATTATTTATAAGTCAGCATTAGTGGCCCCTACTTTTTCTTTCTTTCTTTTTTTTTTTTTTTTTGAGACAGAGTCTCACTATGTCACCCTCGGTAGAGTGCTGTGACATCACAGGTCCCAGCAACCTCCAACTCCTAGGCTTAAGCCAGTGGTTCTCAACCTGTGGGTCATGATCCCTTTGCGACAATGAAAATACATCCTGCATATCGGATATTTACATTACGATTTATAACAGTAGCAAATATACAGTTATGAAGTAGCAACGAAAATAATTTTATGGTTGAGGGTCACTACAACATGCGGAACTGTATTACAGGGTCGTGGCATTAGGAGGCACTAGGAAGGTTGAGAATCACCAAATTAAGCCCTTCTCTTGCCTCAGACTCCCAAGTAGCTGGAACTACAGGTGCCCGCCACAACACCCAGCAATTTTTTGTTGCATTTGTCATCATTGTTTGGCTGGCCCAGGTTGGGTTCGTACCTGCCAGCCTCGGTGTACGTGGCCAGCACCATAACCACTGTGCTACAGGCACTGAGCCCCAACTTTTTCAAATATACTATATGTTTATGAAAGAAAAAAATTTGAATGATAACGTACATCATGATAGTTATTCAAAAGACAAAAAAAAAAAAAAAACGTAAGGTTGCACTCAGATTCACCAAATATAAACAGATTTGAACCTCTAGTAGAAGAAAAACAGTCTTTCTGTAGGCACTGCCTTGTCACCATCTCAGGTGCCTGTGAAATATCGGTGAAGCCACCAAATTACACAATGTTCAAATGATGAATATTCCTCTGGGCCCAAAGACTTCACCATAAAGTACTTAAATTCTTTGAGTTGAAGGACCTTTTTACTGCAGTTTAATACATGCAGCATTTCTTATCAAAAGAAACATTTGTCAATGGAAAAAGCAGCCATACTCTTTAAAATAATTTAAAGAGGTTTATTCTGAGTTTGGTTCTATACATTTGAGAGAGGCAGGAGCTATAGATCAAGTCATAAATCAATACACAGAAGGCCTATATTGACTTGGCCCGATAAGGCAAAACATCTCAAAGGGGTAATAGATGGGTTAAAAGAGTCTTTAGTTGCCAATTGGCTACAGGAGTTAAGCTTTGTTGAAAAGACCAAGAGTCAGTGGAAAAGGTGGCTTCAATTACAATAAGGGTCCAATCAGATGCAAGCCACCAGCCTTATGCTCAGACTCAAGTAGTTTGCTGTCTGCTGAGGACCTGCAGGTTTGTCTTGCATACCCTTAGGACCACTAATAAGTTAAAAAGGAATCCCTAAGAAAGGAGGGGGACAAGATGAGCCATATCTGAACTCTTTTCCTATGGCTAGCAACTCAGTTTCAGGGTTTGTCCTTGTCCAAGAAAAGGACCAGTCAGTCAGCAGCTGGAGGGAGCCTTATGGTTTTACTGTAGTTCATAGTCTTTTTTTTTTAGAGACAGAGTCTCATTTTATGGCCCTGGGTAGAGTGCCGTAGCAGAATCACATAGCTCACAGCAACCTCCAATTCCTGGGCTTAGGTGATTCTCTTGCCTCAGCCTCCCAAGCAGCTGGGCCTGCTCAGCCACAACGCCCGGCTGTTTTTATGTTGTAGTTTGAACCACCCTCGGTATATGGGGCTGGTGCCCTACTCACTAAGCCACAGGTGCCACCCAGTTCATAGTCTTTTTAAATAAAAATAATTGTGAAATAAAGCATTAACAAAATGTTTGTAAATACAGAGAGGAGACAGGAGGACCAACCACTGGGCAGACCTGTGTGGAGAAAGACCACGTTTAACAAAGTGGATCTCCAGGGACTGGGTGCGGTGGCTCACACCTGTAATCCTAACACTCTAGGAGGCCCAGGCGGGTGGATAACTTGAGCTCCCAAGTTCGAGACCAGTCTGAGCAAAAGCAAGAGCCCTATTCCTACTAAAAATAGAAAAACTGAGGCAAAAGGATTGCTTGAGCCCAAGAGTTGGAGGTTGCTGTGAGCTATGATGCTACGGCACTCTACCCAGGGTGACACTTGAGACTCTGTTTCAAAAACAGAACAACAACAACAACAAAAACAAAAAACAAAGTAATATCTGCGAATCATCTTCTCATGTTGTCTGGCTGTCTCCGGGCAGTTTCTCACATTCACTTCATTTTGATAGTCCTCACTAGTTTTCTGCTTTTTCCTTTTTGCTTGAACCCATTCTTTTCATTTCAGCCTCTTTCCAACACCTACTGATTGTCTTATGAGAAGAATCTGAAAACGTTTCTTCATGTGGCATCTTTTCAGGCTCTGTCCTACTAAGGAATTGTTTGTCTTCAGTGTACAAAAACTATTCTCTGGAGGTCTTAGCCAGGACTAGTTTGGTTTGTTTGTTTGTTTATTGGTGACAGAGTCTCACTCTGGCGTCATAGTTCATATCAACCTCAGACTCTCAGGCTCAAAAGATCCTTTTGCCTCAGCCTCCCAAATAGCTGGGACTATAGGCACCCACCACAATGCCCAGCTGGTTTTTCTGTTTTTAGTAGAGACAAGGTCTCACTCTCGTTCAGGCTTATCTTGAACCCCTGATCACCTGCCTCAGCCTCCCAGAGTGCTGAAATTACAGGCATGAGCCACTGCTCAGGCCCAGGCCTAGTGTTGAAATTCCCTAGAGGTCAGGCTGATACATAAAACTCCCACCTTTTGAAGGCAAGAGTGTGTCTTTCTGGTCCTTTGGGTGTGGCCCACCCTACCCTAAGTCCTCCCATTGCCAGCCATTCAAGGGTGGTGAGAGGGGCCCAACATGAATGACAAAGGCACTCCTATCACTTGGGAAGTTCCAAGGGTTTAGAGCTGTGTTTTTCAACCTTTTTTTTTTTTATCTCACAGCACACTTGAACCTATAGTTAGACTTCCGTGGCAGACTTAAATTGTGTTGATCAAAATAGAGTGAAAAGAATAATGCTTTATCCTTCTTTGAAAAATAATTTAATTCACGATCTTTAAAACTTTTCAAGGCACACCAGTTGAAAATCACTGGTTTATAGGTTGGCAAGGGAGAAAGGCCAGAGCTCACTTTGAGTGGAGTCAGTCTCTTTACTACACACGTAGGAACAACGAATGGTCAAATTTTCATTCAGTTAAAAGATGTGATCTGTTTGTGAAAGCACTAAATTTCCTTAATTTCAAAATTCTCAAATACAATCAAATTCCTGGTGAGCATATCACACATTTCTGTCCACCATCTTGTCAATTTCTTTCTTTTTTCTTTTTTCGTTTTTTTAAAGATAGAGCCTTGTTCTGTCAGCTGGCTAGAGTGCATTGGCATCATCGTAGCTCACTGCAACCTCAAACTCCTGGATTCTGGTGATCCTTCCACCTCAGTCACTGGGATTACAGGTGTGAGCCACCACACCCACCTGAAGCTCTTTTTTGTTTTTTTTTTTGAGACAGGGTCTCACTATGTCACCCTCAGTAGAGTGCCACAGCTCACAGCAACCTCAAACTCTTAGGCTTAAGCAATTCTCTTGCCTCAGCCTCCCAAGTAGCTGGGACTACAGGTGCCCACCATAATGCCCAGCTATTTTTTGGATGTAGCTGTCATTGTTGTTTGGCAGGCCTGGGCTGGGTTCAAACCTGCCAGCCCCGGTGTATGTGCCTTAGCTGCCAAGCTACGGACGCCAAGCCCTGAAACTCATTTTTAAGAGAGAGATTTAGTTTAGACAAAGTAGCTAAGTCTTTGTTCTTCAAATGTTCTCCATCCTAGTCAAAAAAAAAGCTAAGAATAATAAGATGTTAGGAAGCTTGATCTTAGCTTTCATCTAGATACTATTTACTTCTACCTAAGCTGCTTTTTTGTTTACTGAATGAATATAGTAAATAAATGACCGAAGGGATGATTACATGTATGATTATTAACTAATGTATCAAGTAAAAATTCGGTATAGAAGAGGGTCCCTCATTGTCATCAAGATTTAAAGAAGATTCTGGCCAGGCACAGTGGCTCACACCTGTAACTCTAGCACTGTGGGGGGCTAAGGTGGGAGCATCCTTTGAGCTCAAGCGTTCGAGACCAGCCTGAGCAAGAGGAGACCCCATTCCCACCAAAAATAAAAATAGTTAGGCATTGTGGTGAGCGCCTGTAGTCCCAGCTATTCAGGAGGCTGAGGCAGGAGAATCACTTGAGCTCTGGAGTTTGAGATTGCTGTGAGCTATGACACCACAGAACTCTAGCCCAGGGGACAGAGCAAGAATCTGTCTCCAGTGGAAAAAACGTAAAAATATTTAAAGAAGACTCTGGTAGATTGAGTTACTGGCTGCAATTTTCCCCCCTTCTCATATCCAAGTCCTCTGCCTGTAGCTTTGCAGCAACTGCCACCAGAGGCAAAATGAACTTCCCTGTCCCTTGACTTTGGCTGGGCTATGCCACTTGCTTTAACAGAAGAGAGGCAGGGAATTAAAAATTTCCTGATTGAGCCAGTTACAGTGGCTCACGCCTGTAACCCTAGCACTCCAGAGGCTGAGGTGAGTAAATTCCTGAACTCAGGAGTTCGAGACCAGCTTGAACAACAGCAGGACTCCACCTCTACTAAAAAATAGAAAAACTAGCTGGGTGTCATGGTGCACGCCTGTAGTTGCAAATACTCAGGAGGCTAAAGCAAGAGTATCACTTGAGCCCAAGAGTTTGAGGTTGCTGTGAGCTAGGACACTACAGCACTCTACCCAGGGTGACAAAGTGAGACTCTGCCTCAAAAAAAAACAAATTGCCAGACTGAACTTGGCCTCTTGTGCTTTTGTCACGGCCATGAGAAGAACATGCCTGGATGGCCTCTGTGCTGGGAACAAATGTGAAGACGTGGACTCAGGGTGCACTGGAGAGTTGAGCCCCTCAAACACCACCTAGACCTATTTACCCCCGCACAAGTGACTGTGTTTTAAGCCACTGAGTTGTGGGTCGGGGTGGTTTTTTAGGCAGCAGTACTATGGCAATGACGGACTAATAGAAGGGTCATTACAGAAACAATTGGAATAGATGCCTATGGCACCCGAAGTCCATTTTCTCTAAGCTGGTTTATGATTTTCCTGCTTCTGCAAGTTCCAGCACTTCCTTTCAGCTCTTCCCTTTCTTCATCTCCTAAATATATTTAAGAGGATTGAGATTTCATGCTCACTGTGTTCACACACCAATGAGTGATTTCTGTAATGTATCCCTAATCACTCAGAGATATTATATATGCAGTATATAGAGAGAGACATATAAATAGATAGATTATACATAGATATATATAATTTATTACTAATCACTCAGAGATACTATATATATGCAGACATCAGATTCCAACTGAAAGAAAGCCAACTGCACAAACGTACAGGTACTCAAAATATGTGCACTGCTGCGTGAGGATTTTCATAGTGTGTGTCTGAAAGACGTCATCAGAGCTTGAGGAACAGCATGCCAAGTCAAAAGTGGTTCCATTCTTACAGGGCAGTAACCCTTCTGAGGTTTTGAAAATAAGTTTTAATTGATTTTTTTTAAATGTATTAATTGAATAAAAAGTATTCTCTGCTATAAAGCTCTAACAAAAAGAAAACAAGAATGAAAATTGGGGAACCACAGGGAAAAGAGAAGATGACCAGGGCGGCACCTGTGGCTCAGTGAGTAGGGCCCTGGCCCCATATACCGAGCGTGGTGGGTTCGACCCAGTCCCAACCAAACTGCAATAAAAAAACAGCCAGGCATTGTGGCGGGCACCTGTGGTCCCAGCTATTTGAGAGGCTGAGGCAGGAGACTCGCTTGAGCCCAGGAGTGGGAGGTTGCTGTGAGCTGTGACGCCACGGCCCTCTACCGAGGGCAACAAAGTGAGACTCTGCCTCTAAAAAAATAAAAAAAAATTAAAAATAAAAATAAAAAAAGAGAATATGACTAAACTATGTACAGATTCCTAACAATTGTTTCCAACCAAATCACATTCACAAGGATCAGGCCCGTCCCTTTCATTCTGTTTTTTCATGTCCCTCTTTGCTGGACTTCCTCAGTAAATCCTGCAGATTCTCCTGGTTGGCAGTGGCAGCAGCCCTTCGGTTTTTAGACCTGGGTGTGGATCTCTGCCCTCACTGGTCACCCTCTCCACTTGTGCATCTCCTCCCTCTGCAGTGGCTTCTACGCAGAGAACGGCACGTGTGAACGCTGCAGCTCCACTTGCAGAACATGTGAAGAAAATGCCTCCAACTGCCGTTCCTGTGATGGAGACCTTGTCGTGCACCATGGAGTGTGCCAGGAGTCCTGTCCCGAGGGGCACGTGGCTGTGGAGGGTGTGTGCAAGCCCTGCCCCGAGAGCTGTCAGGAATGCATCCATGAGAAAACATGCAAAGGTACTTGAGAGCATCCCAAGGGGGAGCACGGCTCTGCTGAGCCAGCTGGGTGGAGAGTGAGGGGTCCAGAGAGACTGTGGGAGCCTGTCTCCCTCCCTTTCCTGAAATGAATCTGTCCCTGTGCTGATCATTGAGGAAATCGAGGGTGAGACACGTCATTTTCATGATGGATTCTGCAAGTGAAGACACACAGGAGCCTTTTGTATCCTTTCTCCCCCACGTGTACACACACAGAAGGTGTGCCAAGCATTATCCCAGATTCTAGAGATACAAATCAAAGTGCATAATGCCTATCTTTTTAAGCACAAAATCTTACAAACAGATATTAAACAATAAAAAAGAAGTAGCTAGAAAATTTCAATTGTTACAAAGAATAAGGAAGACAAGTTCAGGCAACTGTAAAACTGAGATTAGCTCTCTGGCTGTGAACAGTCTCCCCTCAACCCCTGACCCTCAGAATTATCTCCTAGGAAAATCTGCCTACTGTCCTTTTTGAAATAAGAAAGACTCTGACTCAGCACCTGTAGCTCAGCAGGTAGGGCGCCAGCCACATACACCAGAGCTAGTGAGTTTGAATCCAGCCAAACAATGACAACTACAACCAAAAAATACCCAGGTGTTGTGGTGGGCACCTATAGTCCCAACTACGTGGGAGGCTGAGGCAAGAGAATTGCTTAAGCCCAAGAGTTTGAGGTTGCCGTGAGCTGTGATGTCACAGCACTCTACTGAGGGCGACATAATAAGACTCTGTCTCAAAAAAAAAAAAAAGGCAGACTCACTTAACTTTCCTTTCCAAGATGCTCTTTAGGTGTGACCTAATGAGTTTTTCAGGATTCCCCCAATTTCTCTCAAATAAGAAAATAAACTCAATGCATTCTTTATACTCATTAGCCATTTATTTATTGTTCTACCCTATTAATCCATGAAAAATTAACTAACCCACAGTTCCTAAAGTGCTTTTTATATTGAATGAAGTGTGAGATGCTTGATACAATTTTAAAAATCTGTTAATGTTCTTTAGGTTTTCCTAACAATACTGCCAGAGTCTTAGCCATCCCTGGTACCACAACACTGAAATTTTTTTCCATGTTCAAAGGGAAGGCAACACATTGTGGCCTCCTCCTTTCCAGGGAGGACTTGTTAGACGTTGATGCTGTGCCCCAGCAGGGTGTGGATGGGGCAAGTGTACCCTCAGATCAAAAGAACCAAAGTAGTGGAGGACAGACTACCCCACTGCAAAAGCAATGAATTCCTCTCTCCTATACCCTGGGGATAACTTGCTTCTTCCTCCTGCCCACAGAATGCATGCCTGGGTTCTTCCTGCACAATGACATGTGCCATCAGTCTTGTCCCAAAGGCTTCTATATGGACTCAAGCCATTGTGTCCTCTGTCATGAAGACTGTCTGGAATGCAGAGGCCCAGAAGCTGATGACTGTGATATCTGTGCTGATGCTTCCTTGGCCCTCTATAATGGGCTGTGCTTGGACGAGTGTCCATCAGGAACTTACTATGACGAAAATACTAATAATTGCAGAGGTAAAGACTTTCAGGATACATGGCCATGCATGGCATCTCAGGGAACCAAATGAGATGTGTTTCTGCTCAGACAAAATAGGCTTTGGAGATTGTACAGTTTCAGCCCCAGAGCTGTCATCTCACCTTTTATTATCCCACTTGAGGAAACATACTTTAAATTGATTTTAATTAATTTTTTAAATGAATCACTCATAAGGCCAAGTGTGGTGGCTCTCATCCGTAATCCTAGCACTCTGAGAGGCCAAGGGGATGGATTACTTGAGCTCAGGAGTTTGAGACCAGCCTGAGCAAGAGCAAGACCCCATCTGTACTAAAAATAGAAAAACTAGCCAGACATGGTAATGTAGGCCTGTAGTTCTAGCTACTTGGGAGGCTGAGGCTAGAAGATCCATAGCTTGATCCCAGGAATATGAGGTTGCTGTGAGCTATGATGACACCACAGCACTCTGCCTGGGGCAACAGAGTCTCAAAAAAAAAAAAAAAAAGAATCACTCATAAGCTTTGATCATGTAACTTTAGTTATTAAGACATCATGTGGACGTGTAACCATCCCCAGTTTGCTGTGTGAAGTGCAGCAAGTCAGTACATCAGTGTACTGGGCTGCAGCAGAGAAAAAGGTTCACTCACAAGGCAGCCAAACAAGGAGATCAAGGGAATCTCAAATCTGCTTCCCGGAGGAGCTGGGGACAAGGGATTTTCAGCAGTTAGGGTGAGTAGTGGGCCAGGACGTGGGGATTAGAGACTGTTGGAAGAGTGCAGGGTGAGGTCATGGGAGGGGGAGATGGAAGAGTGCAGTATTATACTGATTCGGTTCTCCCGTGGGGGTCTTCAAACCAATTGGAATCCAGGCTCTGAAAAACACCTGAAGCAATTCTTAAACAAAAGCCTTAGGATTCCTACATCAGAGGCCTCTCTGTAGGAACAATGGGGATACAGGTCAGTATTTAGTGCTACGTGGCTTGGTAAGCAGCTGAGAGGACGTGCACCAAAGTGCAGTCTGATTAGTGTTTAATCATAACTGGTGGAGGAGGATGGAAAAAATCATGTTTCTATCCAGAACCTAGATTATAATTCTCAGAAACCCTGTTCACTGATGTGAACAGTTTCAGAAACCTCCTCACATCAGTGACTAAGAACTACTGATCAAAAAGATTTCTCAGGTTGGGTGGCTCACACCTATAATCCCAGTGCTTTGGGAGACCAATGTGTGAGTATTGCTTGAGGCCAGAAGTTCGAGACAGCCTGGGTAATATAGTTAGACTCTGTTTCTATAAAACATTAAAAAAAAAATGAAAATTATTGCATGAAGATTTACGACAGAGAAGATGAGCCTTCAAAAGTCATCCAAAATGGGAGAGCTTTGTAAAAATGTCAAACCTGGCTGATGCCTGTGGCTCAGTGGGTGGGGCACTGGCCCCATATGCCCAGGGTGGCAGGTTCAAACCCATCCCTGGCCAAACTGCGACAACAACAACAAAATAGCAGGGCATTATGGCAGGTATCTGTGCCAGCTACTCAGGAGGCTGAGGCAAGAGAATCACCTAAGCCCAGGAGTTGAAGGTTGCTGTGAGCTGTGACAGCACAGCACTCCACCAAGGGAAATAAAGTGAGATTCTGTCTCTTTAAAAAGAAAAAAAGTCAAACCATTATAAGTTTATAGCATAAGCAAACTGTGCCTCGGAGGAATTGCCTGATTCCCCCATCTCCTTTCATTGCCAGCCCCCCATCCAAAGCTCCACCCCTTCATCCTTCTCATCTCTGCTTCTCCTGCTCCAAGGCCCCCATCTCATCTCCCACTCAGCACTTCACTCACTGCATGTCCAAGAAAGGAACACCTTTTTATAGTTTAACTAGACATGAATTGTTTGCCTCTTATTATTTATCAAAGAGAAGAAAAATAAAATAAGTAGTCTATGACTAGAAGTGTTCTCAGAACACATGACAGAAGCATTCTGGGGCATGGGGCTTTCCCAGAGCTCCAGGATGGAGGCAGTTTTTGTGTTTTATATAAAGTACTATTTAGCATCAGTGTCCCACCTACTGACTTATCAAAGCACGTGGGCTTCAAGCTGGACAGCTGTGCCTGTGTGCGGTGGAGGTGGGAGTTAGCATGTGAGGCAGGCTATGGAACCAAGGTTCAGCTTCATGGAGAAGGTTAAGGACTCAGCCCAGGGCTTCAGTGTCATCCTAGTCTTGCAAGTAATCGGGCAGCCACTGAGGTTCCACTTTCAGCCTTTCCCGGGTGTTCAATAACCAAAGTCATTTACCATAAAAGAGAGCTTTGCACATTTCAGAGTATGTTTTCCTAGTTTGTCTGATTTAATTATCCCCTTGAGAAAGTCCCCGGTTGTCTATTAGAATCACCCAGGAAGCTCTAAAAAATTACAGATGTCTGTGCCCACCTCAGACCAACATTTTAAATTTCTTTGGCCTACCCACATGCCCCATAATTTTGATGCTTGGTTAGAGTCACGAGCCATTGAGGTAAGTATCAGTCTCCTCCATTTCTCTGAGAAAGGAATTGATGCGTGGAGAAGTTAGACACTTGCTTAATACGACCCAGATGGTAAGGACAGAGTGGTAACCTCTCTCAAGGTCTCTCCCTACAACGCCGTCACACTTTCCACCAGTCCACGGGAAGGCTGGCAGAATCTGGTACTGGGAGAAACAGGGTGATGACCTGCATTGCCAGAGATAAGGCACAAAGGACCTGTCTAAGTCTCAAGATTTGGGTGGGCCTGGAGAGGCATCTGGAACAGAGCAGTCTCTAAGCTGAGTCTCCTCCGAGACACAGAAGGCCTTTGGATCCATTCTTATCACTCCGGATTAGCCCCTAATTGATAGTACAGACATCTCTGAAAATCCCACACCGTTCTTGAGGCTCTGGGTCAGCACTAGCAAGAGTGTTTGTTGAGGTCCTAGTTCAACTCCTGATCCTACTACCCTCTTCCAGTTAAGTGACTTACCCAGTCTCAATTTCCTGATCTAGTTAAAATGAGATGGTAATAGGAAAAATCGGAATCCTACACCTCTGTTCACCCAGGGAATGCTTACTGCGGGTCTGCTCGGCACTGTGTGTTCTCCCAGGCCTGAAATGGTCCAGCAGGAAATGGTCCAGACAGAATCCCTGCCTTTGTGGAGCTCACATTCTTTGGGGGAAGCCAGACTCTGAAGACCATTAAGAGAAAAACTAAGACAGGGCAGGGAAACATGAAGATGGGCTGAAACTTGAGAGATGAGAGATATCACTGAGAGAGGAAGGGAGCGAACCACGCACCGCGTATGAGGCCAGGCAAGTAAGTTCACGAACTCATCCTCAGAGAAGTGCTACATACCTCGTTGCTGAGTAGCACTCCTGTCCCCAGATGGCCACGGGAGTACTTGGAAGATACTCAGCGATGAGGTATGTAGCACTTTTTCTAGGCTGAGTTCACAAACATACTTGCCTGGCCTCGTGTATCTGGGAGAAGAGAATTCTGAGCAGAGAGAATGGCAACTGCTAAAACTCAGAGGTGGGAGAGCAAGTTGTTTTTCCATTTGTCTAGCAAATATTTATTGAGCACCTATGATAGGCCAGGCCCTCTCATTGACACTGTGCGTTCAAAAATAAATACAAAAGTGAACTTTTTTTTTTTTTGTCAATGGGCAATTACGTATAATATACAGCAGCAATTGCAGTGTTACTGGGAAGTGAAGGCATTCTGGAGGTGGTGGGGGACCAGCAAACAAGTCTCACTGTGACAGCTGAGAAGGACAGATGCCGGTGTGGACATGGGCCCAAGCAGCTGCAGAATTGCTTGTTATGATTTTGTTGTCGTTTGGGTAATTACAGTCAGCCTTTCTAATATATCTGAGGTGTCTGCTGCGGGAAGGTGCCCTCTGGGTATTACCGAGAAAGCAAACAGCCATTTTTTCTCATTTTGCAACAAGAATGCTCCATGACGGAGCCCAGGGGCTGTCCCTAACTCACGGCCCGCACCTTTGGCAGAGAGCACTAGAACTCTCCAGATGAAATGTGGAAGGAATGTGAACACCTTTTCCAGGGGGAGGTGTTCCCTAAAGGGGTGCCTGGGTCCTCCCTCTCTCACTGTCTGTGTCCTGCCCCCACCACACCCACAGATTGCTACAAGTCCTGCTCGACCTGCTCGTCCCCTGGGACCTGCACGACTTGTCAGGAAGGCCTGATGCTGAACGACCACGGGGACTGCGTGCCTAAGAACAAGTGCAGCCACTCCGAGTACTGGGATGAGGAGGCTTCTCGCTGCAAGCCCTGTCACGCTCAATGCTTCAGCTGCACAGGGCCCGCCAAGGACCAGTGTCAGGGTTGTCCAAGGAGGAGTCTTCTTCTCAGTGAGTTCCTTCTCCTCGGAGGAGGGCTTTGCTTTTCCCTCCCTCTGGGAAGCCACCTTGCACCGTGCCGAGTGTCTAGCAGATGTGGGGGGTTTTCTTTTTAATTTTTGCTTTGTGTTTGAGAAATTTTTAAGCCTACAGAGAAGGCAGGAGTGTGAGAGAACAGCACTCCCATGCCCTAATGAATTACCTGTTGCTGATCTTTGATTCATTTACGTTATCAGTTGTTTGCCCTTTCTTTCTCTATGTAAACATATAATAACCCACAACATTTTTTTTAAAACCATTTGAGGGCAAGTTTCTCCAATCACGGTCCCTTTCCCACAAGCAGGTCAGTACGTGTTCACCTTGATGCGTTGCTGTAATAGACCATCCGTCTAAACATTTCGTCAGTTCCCCTTTAGGACAGGCTTCAGTCTAGAGTCAGGCACTGCATTTAGCTTCCATATCCATTTAGCCTCCGTTAATCTACAATGTTTCCAAAACTATTTTTGTCTTTCATAGTATTAACACTTTTGTTTTTTTTTTTTTAGACAGATTCTCACTCTTTCACCCTGGGTAGAGTGCCATGGCATCATAGCTCACAGCAACCTCTTGGGCTTAAGTGATCCTCTTGCCTCAGCCTCCCGAGTAGCTGAGATTCTAGGCACCCAGTGCATTAATACTTTAGATGAGAATGCAGTCGCTATTCCACCTTTTGGATTGTTGTGAAGTTTCCCTGTGATTGGATAGAGAGTATTTGTTCTCAGCCAGGACTCTTCACAGGTGATGCTGAGAATCATAATTGGAGGCATATGATACCCCCCTGCCCCTCATCAGTGATGTTAACGTTGACCAGCTGGTCAAGATGTTCAGTCAGTGTATCCACTGCATAATTACTATTTATTCCCTTGCAAATAATAAGCAGCCTGTGGGGACACACTTCAAGAACCTCTAGGCTGAGTGGCTCAGGACCATAATCCTGGCACTCTAGGAGGCCTAGGCAGGAGGATTACTTGAGCTCAGGAGTTCAAGACCAGCCTGAGCAAGAGTGAGATCCCATCTTTGCTAAAAATACAAAAATGAGCCAGGTGTTGTGGAAGGTGCTAAGGCAGGAGGAGCACTTGAACTCAGGAGTTTGAGGTGGCTGTGAACTAGGATGATGCCATAGCACTCTTCCTTGGGCAACAGAGTGAAACTGTGTATTTAAAAAAATAATAAATAACATGTAGCTGTTCTGCTCCTCATCAGATTTCCCCCTGAGTTAGCATCCTAAGTTGGCCTCTTCCAGCAGATCAGGACTGAAGGCTCTTGTTCATATGAGGCAATGCACTGCAACTTTGAGGGATACCACAATTAGACTTGAAATAAGCATAGGAGAAAGAAAGTGAAATGAAATGAAACTCCACTAAAAGAGGAAGGTGTAGGAGGGAGAAGGAAGAGATGGCTATGACAGTATTAACACATGTCTCCCCGACCAGCAGAGGAGGCCTGAGACACCAGGTGCTCAAAGTGGAAAGTGCAGCAAGTCTTTCCTCTTCCTTTTGAGCAGGGAAATGAATTCCCCTGCTAAGACACAGGGACGCCTACCTCATAGCACTCCTGATCACTTCACCATAGGAAATCCTCAAAGCTGTCTTTGAGAGTGAGCTGTCCACCCACTTTACAAATCTCTGTGACTCTCCTTCCCCGTAGTTGGTGTTTCACGAAAACATTTCCTCCATCCGCATCTCCTATATAATCCCCCCACCCCATCCCTTCTCTCCCCCACCCCCCAAATCCCCAATACGTTGGGACTTTCTTTTCTAATTATCCCTAATCTAGAGCACCACCCGTGGTCACCTCAGATGCCTTCGTATAAAGAAAAAGACATCTTATCACTGCAAAGTGGTCTTCGCTTAAACAGGCTAGAACTGAGTCATCAGCTCTGGTGTGTGACACGGTGTGCGACATGGCACAGAGCTGTTATCCCCCAAAGGCGAAGTTCAGGATTCGTTCAGCCTGGTCTTCTCACGCTTTCACCACCCTGCCCCACGCCACGAGGGTCAGGCTAGTTATAAACTAAATAACTCTTTGGAGATTGTGGTAGCTGAATAAAGGCTCCCCCTAGAGATGTCCTATCCCAATCCCTAGATCCTACAGATATATTACTTTGCACAATAAAAGGGACTTTGGCAGTTGTGTTTTAATTAAGGATTTTGGCATAGGGGGATTATCCTAGATTATCCAGGGATGCTGAAGGTAGTCACGGGGACCTGATAAGAGAGGGGCAAGGTGAGCTGGGGAAGGTGATGTGACCAGAGGCAGAGGGGACAGGGAAGATGCCGTGCTGCCGCCTTTGAAATCAAAGGAGGAGGCTATGAGCCAAGGAATGCAGGTGGGTTCTCGTAGGTGGAAAGGGCCTCTAGGAAGAACAGAGCCCTGTGGACCCATTCTAGACTTCTGACCCCCAGAACAGTAAGATAATAAGTTTGCGTTGCTTCAAGCCCCCAGGTTGATGATAATTTGTTAGAGCAGTTATGGGAAAATAATACAGAAGGAGGTGTCTTCCCCTTAGAGGCTTGAGGGTTCCCCTAGTTAACTGCAAGTTCCACCAGCTGAACAGGGGCTCAGACTGTGATTTCTGTTGTACCAACCACAGTGGGTCCACCCTGACTTCTGTTCCCCTGAATTCCTGAAAGCCTTAGGACATTCATCTTAGTTCCCAGGCATATGCAGCAGCCCAAGGGACGCCTACACACCCCTCTTCCCACCACACACACAGTGGGGAGAACATAGAGGAGGCTTGGATGTCATATCCAATGTCCAGACAGACTCTTCCTCCCACGACAGACATGACCTGTGTGGACAACTGCCCAGAGGGCTACTACGCAGAGGAGGACCACCACCGCTGCGCACCCTGCCATAGCTCCTGCAGGACGTGTGAAGGGAGATACAGTGGGCAGTGCCAGTCCTGCCGACCAGGCTGGCTGCAGCTGGGGAGGGAGTGCCTGCGGCAGTGCAGAGAAGGGTAAGCACTCAGCACACATCCCCCCACCGGGGTCCACAGCCACTCACATAAACCCGTTTTGCAGATGAGGAATCTAAGGCGCAGACCACTTAGACAACCAGATCTGAGACTCAGTGCTAGTAAAGGTGAGCTGATTCACAATCAGGAGGAGAAACAAACAGGAGAAGGCAAAGTGAACCAACGAGATAACACAAAGGGCCAGACAGTCAGATCAGACTCACATGATCTCAGGCGGTGATGGTCCTCACCAGGGAATCAAAGGATCCCCACAACCGCAAGGCAGATGCAGAGCCTCCTTCCCTGGGAGAAGTCCAGGACCATTCATGGAGGTTCTTTTTCTTTGGCTTTAGGATTTCTTCTAATTGAAATTTAAAATTTCAGTTCTCACCTGCTTGTGTGAAGAGAGCAGGGCATGTGGAACACTGATTTACAAAGGAAACAACTTCAGTTACCATCTCCATTTATATTATTAATTCTCCAATTTGTCGTGTCCCCATAAATCCACAAATTAAGAGGTTTGTTATCATAAACAACCTAGACACACTTGATGTATCTCCTTCTAAAAGCATGTCATAGATAAGGATTCTATTATTTTTCTGCTGGGAAAAACAGAGTATTTATTAGAAGGCCTGGTTACCAGTGTGTTTGGAACAGGATTTGAGTACGTCATCCCTTTTTTTCCTCCAGGGAATCCCCAGTAAAGAGAAAGGCCTCTTCCTTCCCAGTCAGTAATCCAGGTCACCAAGAGCCTCTGGAGATTCCAGACCTGAGTAAAGAACTATAACCTTAGACCTTCCCCAGATGCTTTTGCCAAACTTGACACTTCTGCTCAGTCCTATAGGAATTACTGTTTATGTCATAACATATATATATCATATATATATATATTTTTTTTTTGAGACAGAGTCTCTGCTGCTATAGGTAGAGTACTGTGGCAACCTAGCTCACAACAATCTCAAACTCTTGGGCTCAAACAATCTTCTCACCTCAGCCTCCCAAGTAGCTGGGACTATAGGCACCAGCCACAATACCTGGCTATTTTTCTATTTTTTACTAGAGATGTGGTCTCACTCTTGATTAGGCTGATCTTGAACTCCTGAGTTCAAGCTATCCACCCCTCTTGGGTCTCCTGATATCAGGTGCGGTGGCTCATGCCTGTAATCCTAGCACTTTTTAATAATTAAATATATGTGTTTAATTTATTTATTCATTTTAGGCAGGAGAAAGGGATGGGTAAATTCACACTAAATGAGTACAATGCATACTATCTGGGAGATAGTATAATCTGCAATTATAACCTTGACTCAAACTGTACAAAAATAATGTATATAGCCAAACACAATTACAACCTTGACTCAAACTGTGTAAAAGTAATACATATAACCAAAAGATTTATACCCCCATAACATTCTAAAATAAAATTTAAAAAAATAAAAAATATATTTATTTATTTTAGAGACAGAGTCTCTCTGTCACCCAGGCTGGAGTGCAGTGGCATCATCACAGTTCACTGCCACCTCAAACTCCTAGGCTCAAGCGATCCTCCTGCCTCAGCCTCCTAAGTAGCTGGGACTACAGGTGCTCAGCAGGAAGCTTGGATAATTTTTTGTAGGGATAGGGTATTGCTGTGTTGTCTCATTCATTTCAGTGATGTATATTGTCTTCCATCTTTATTTAACTCATTCATCCACTCATTTCTTTAACACATGTTTCATGGCAAGCACCTTGTATGTGTGAATAAGATAAGTAAGGCAAAAAGACTTTGGTCTTTAAGAGCTTATTCTTCTATAACTCCTCCCAAGAAAATGGTAAACTTCTGGAGGAAAACACCTCTTATTTTTTACACATGCTCCTAACACTTAGCACAGAGCCACACACACTAGCAGCTCCTGGAAAACATCAGTCACATATATCAATAAAGAAGAGGCTTTGATGCATAAGTGTGGGGCTGGGGCTACCTGCTACCTGGTTTAGCTCTTCAGCTTCACCCTGGTAAGTGTCAAATCAAGTCTTTACATACTCTCAAGCACAATAAAAGGGGATAATCCTGGGGCCTAAACAGAACACAGACCATGAACTAGAAAAGACAATTGCTCCACAGTGTGTGAAGTTACCCATAAGAGGCCTTGGAGAGACATAGTTTGCCAGTGAGCTCTTTAATGAGGAAGAAGAGGGGCATCAATGACATAGAAGTGGAGAATTATTTCTTTTGTAAAATCGATGTTCCATATGCATAGCAGAAGCTTTGTATGCTTTGGAAAACCAAGTGTGCAATTCTTTGCGTCCTGTTCCAACACATGTAGTTATTGTGATGTTTAGCCTGAAAGAAGGTTCTTTAAAACCCGTGGTGGCTCATGCCTGTAATCCTAGCACTCTGGAAGGCCGAGAAGGGTGGATTGCCCTGAGCTCAGAAGTTTGAGATCAGCCTGAGCCAGAGTGAGATCCCATTTCTACAAAAAAAAAAAAAAAAAAAAACCAGGTGTTGTGACAGGCACCTGTAGTCCCAGCTACTTGGAAAGCTGAGGCAAGAGAATCACTTAAACCCAAGAGTTGGAGGTTGCTGTGAGCTATGATGCCACAGCACTCTACCGAAGGCCACAAAGTGGAACTCTGTCTCAATAAAAAAAGAAAAAAAAAACCCAAGTTACTCTTTGTACTTATGCACAAGATCCTGTTCAAGGATGTGAGGCTCAAGGGATTTCATAGTCACCTCAGGCAGAGGCGTCATCAGGGTAAGCAGTGGTGTTGTACTCTTCTTACCTCTTAGTCTGATCCAGAACATTCGTCACTGTCTTTCTTTTAGCATTACTCCTTAGCAATTTTTAAAACCTATTTGGAATTAATAAGCTTTCTTTCTCAAGATTCCTGCTGACACCTTTCATCTTTATACTTACCTGTAATAACAACAATATTTAAAAAAAGAAAACTTTTATACGCTGCTTTAGAGTTATAAAGAATTTTTCTCACAATGTATCTTTACATCATGGTTTGATTCTACAATAATCTCATGAGGTTGATATTAATTTCTCCATTTTATTTTTTTAATTTAATTTATTTATTTATTTATTTATTTATTTTTTGAGACAAAGCCTTAAGCTGTCACCCTGGGTAGAGTACCATAGCATCACAGATCACAGCAACCTCCAACTCCTGGGCTCAAATGATACTCTTGCCTCAGCCTCCCAAGTAGCTGGACTATAGGCGCCCGCCACAACACCCAGCTATTTTTTGTTTGCAGCCGTCATTGTTTGGCGGGCCCAGGCTGGATTTGAATCTGCCAGCTCAGGTGTACATGGGCTGGCACCTTAGCTGCTTGAGCCACAGGCACTGAGCCAAATTTCTCCATTAAAATGTCTTCTATTCCCTGATCCCATTGAACTTGGAGGAACATATGGAAAAAAGGCCATAGTAACTGGCCATTATCAAGGAACCACTATGTGAGATAAAGACTAGATCTTTTCACACGTGTCGTCCAATTTAAGTTTCACAAACAACAGAGAGGGATTGTAATACCCCATTTTGCAGACAAGAATACTGAGAATCATTAGATTCACTAGTATTATTGGTAATGAACCCAACGGGAAAAGAGGGTAAAGTCATCCAGTTTGTAAATGAACCCTGTCTGACTATCCATGCTTTTTCCACTGCACTCAGTTTAAGTGCAAAGCTAAGTATTATGTCATTGCTTCCCCCCTTGGTTCCAGATATTATGCAGAAAATTCCACCGGCCAGTGTGAGAGGTGTGACAGGAGCTGCAAGGCGTGCCGGGGCCCCCAGCCCACAGACTGCCTGTCTTGCGATACCTATTTCTTCCTGCTCCGCCCCAAGGGACAGTGTTACCGCACCTGCCCAGGTCACTACTACGCAGACCAAACCACACAGACCTGCGAGAGATGCCATCCGACTTGTGATCAATGCAAAGGTGAGGAGGGTCCGTCTCCTGCTTTGCACGTGTGAATGTACAAATGAAACAGTTTTCGGCTTTGCCCCTTTCTCCCTTCTCGTCACCTTTGGTGCTTCCTCTCGCTTCCCAACCTCATCTTCAGTCCTCGCCAGCATCGGCAGCCTCTGTTCACTCTTAGCTTTTGTATCCTCCCTCCGACCTGGGCTGCTCCTGCTACACCCTGCTGCCCCATGGGGTCCCCCCTCCTTCAAGACCCAGCACAGGTATCATCTCCCCCAGGATGTGTCCCTTTCCTTCGCCATCTGTTGGAGCTGCCAAGGGAAATTCATTTACTGTTATTACTTCAACAACTCAACATTTCTGCCTCGAGCTTTGTTGCTTTTTTCCAGACACCTAGTTGTCTGTTCCAGGGAACCTTAAAATCAGTGGTGATGAGCCCACTACCCAGCTCCGGGCCCAGGATCACGCCTGGAAGTTGATTCTTCTCTCTTCCTCTCCTCCTGCCCAGCCCACCTACCTCCAACAAAGCTAAACTTCAGTGCCTGTTTATCTTCTTTCCTAAATATTTTTCTAATTATATCTTTCTCCATGCTCATTATCCTCATTTTCCATTTTCAGAATCTACTATCACACCAGCAGGTCACCCCAGCTCTGGTCCCCAACTTCTCCCTGCCCCCCATTATTCCTTCCTCTAATGCCAGAGTGATCATCTCAAAACTCAAATTCACTCAATTTGCTCCACATCCTACCATAAAAGTTGATCGAAATGAATTCGCAACATTTAAAAAAGAAATACTCCAATAACATTTTATTGGTTAAAGCTTACTAGAAAAATATGAATAGCTGCTAGGGAGCATTCCTGATTTTTCAAAATTATCATGGCTATTTTTAGTCCTTCTTTTGTATACATTTTGTAATCAATCAGGTTTCATTTTTAAAAATTCCTTTGGATATTGATTGGCATTGCATTGAATTTACTTTGGAGAAGAATTTATCCTTATGATCCAGAATCATCACATTTATAAATATGGCATATCTCTTTATTCTATGCATTTGGGTTCTTTTTATTTATTTATTTATTTATTCATTGATTCACTTATTTATTTATTGAGACAGAGTCTCACTATGTTGCCCTCGGTAGGGTACTGTTGCGTCACAGCTCACAGCAACCTCAGGATCTTGGGCTTAAGCGATTCTCTTGCCTTAGCTTCCCAAGTAGCTGGGACTACAGGCGCCCACCACAACAACCAGCTATTTTTTGGTTGTAGTTGTCATTGTTGTGTGGCAGGCCTGGGCCGGATTCGAACCCACCAGCTCTGGTGTATGTGGCCGGCACCCCAGCCGCCAAGCCATATTCTATGCATTTGGTTATTGCCCTTAGCAAACTCTTAGTTAAATATTTACCCTATTGAAAGATGATTAAAATCTTTAACTTTCATCTTAAAGATTTTTTGCCCATGTATTCTAGAATCTAGAACCCCTTAGAATTATCCAGAACTACTTAGCAGCCGCCAAATATACCACA
Source organism: Otolemur garnettii (assembly GCF_000181295.1). Classification (NCBI taxonomy): domain Eukaryota; kingdom Metazoa; phylum Chordata; class Mammalia; order Primates; family Galagidae; genus Otolemur; species Otolemur garnettii. The sequence goes on from NW_003852401.1 coordinate 34,535,687, forward strand.
ATGTTTGTTTCTTCTTCCTGAAAAACGCCACTCTAGGGAACGAACTCTCAAAGACCCGGCTTGGATATCATCTCTTCTGTGAGGCTTTCTCAGTCTTTCCAGGAGTGTTTTTCCTATTTCTTGATTCTGTAATGCAGTTTCATCACAGTACATTTAAAATTATATTTCAATTAAACGAGCCCACCCCTTCACCAACGGTGCACCCCTCAAGCAACAGAAAAGATTATACTACCTTCAGTTCGTGTCCCTTGTTCCTCATCCAGATGTAACACAGAATAAGTGCTTATTAAGTGTTTGTTGCATGAATGAATGAATGAATGAATGAGGAACAAATCCTAATGTCGTTGCAAATTGGAAAATATTCAGCTATTAGATCGTCACATATTGCTTCTCCCCTCTTCCCTCCAATCTCTTTTTCTGGACTTTCTATTCAATGTAATGTAGTTTTTTTTTTTTTTGCAGATTAATATGAAGGTAGAAATGAGTAGGTTATATGAGTAGGTTATATTGTCCACATTTACTAAAGTCCAAGTTGTCGCTGAGCCCTTCTCCCAAGAGGTGTGTCATAGGACCTTACGTTGTGCCCATTAGGTGAGAGCTTACCGATCCCCCTCCCTCCTCCTCTCTCCTCCCTTTTCCTTCCTCCTCTGCCCAACTTGAATTTGATTGCGTTTTTCTCTGGTGTGGGCACGTAGCTGTTCATCTACTGGTTTCATATTAGTATTGAGCACATTGGATAACTTGCTTTTCCATTCTTGAGATGCTTTACTAAGAAAAATGTACTTTAACTCCACCCCCAGGTTAATACAAAAGAGGTAAAGTCTCTACGTTTTTATGGCTGAATAGTATTCCATGGTATACATATACCATAGTTTATTAATCCATCCTTGAGTTGATGGGCACTTGGATTGATTCCATGTCTTGGCGATGTGAATTGAGCTACAGTAAACATTCTAGTGTAAATGTCCTTCAAATGAAAAGGAAGGTCTACTGATTTAGAGTTCTTGATCTGTCCCCTGTGCCTCCCACCTACTCCTTTATATTTTTACCTCTTTGACCCTGTATGATTTATACTAGGTTTCAGCACTCTATCCCATTTCCCTAATCTGTTCTCGGTGTTTCGTATAAAGTTCAGCCCATCTATTCTTTTTTATTTTAAATGACTATGATTTTTATCTTTAGGATTTCCAATTGTTTCTTTTTCATATCCATCTAATTTTCATTTTGTATCTTCATTCGTGTTTCACAATTTAATTTTTTGGATAGTTTCATTTATTTGTGAACATCTTAAACATACTGAATTTAAAGGCTTTTGTCACATTTTCTACGAAATTAATATTATCTGAAATAAATTTATGTCCTAATTGTTTTGTTTTGTTTAAGACAGAGTCTCACTCTGCAGCCCTGGGTAGAGTACCATGGTATCATTATAACTCACAGCAAACTCCTGGGTTAAAGCCATCCTCCTGGACTAGCCTCCCAAGTAGCTAGGACTACAGGCACCCACCACAATGCCTGGCTAGTTGTTTTATTTTTAGTAGAGATGGGATCTCACTCTTCTTCAGGCTGATCTTGAACTCCTGAGATCAGGCAATCCACCTGCCTTGGCCTCCCAGAGTTCTAGGATTACAGGCCTGAGCCACCTCAGTCGCCTTATATTCTAATTGTTGATTGTGTTTGTCAGCTTTCTTAGCATTCATTTTATCCATATACTTTGGAATACTAGTCTTAAGCTCTTTGTGCATGGGAGATTTTGGTTTTGGTTCTTTATTCTTCTCTCTTCCGTTATCCTTACTTTACAGTCTAGAAGTTTTTCTATTTCTTTTTTTTTGAAATGGAGTCTCAAGCTGTCACCCTGGGTAGAGCGCTGTGGTGTCACACAGCTCACAGCAACCTCAAACTCTTGGGCTTAAGCGATTCTCTTGCTTCAGCCTCCCAAGTAGCTGGAACTACAGGCGCCCACAATGCCCAGCTATTTTTTTGTTGCAGTTGTCATTGTTGTTTTAGCTGGCCCTGGCTGGGTTTGAACCCTCCGGCCTCGATATATATGGCTGGTGCCCTACCCACTGAGCTATGGGCACCGCCCAAGTCTAGAAGTTTTTCAATTAACTCTACCCCTGTCTCCAACCTAAACCTCAGTCCAGAAGCAAAATGCTTCAGTGTTCAGGGAGGTGATATTGATAAAAGCACAGATCCCAGGACAATTCAATTAGCAGCTCAGGAGGGTGTATCTGTGAAGGCAGAGGCCCAGTCTACCTCCTGTTTTAAGCTCTAAGGTAGGATTTTGATCTCATATGAAACACTTTAGTTCTCATTATGGTAGAAAAGATGAACTCATAGTCACCATTGCTTACTCCTAGTCCTAGAGCAAAGGATGTAGGTGGCTAGAACTTGACTCCAATTTTGCATTTTCATGCTCTGTCTGGCCCAAAGAGATTTCATCTTACTTTTAAGCCCACCAATCTCTGTTTTTCCGCTCTCTCTGCTTATATTTATTCTACCATTTAAGTATATTTGGAGTGAGTGGGGTTATGTCAGAATCTGAATTTATGTATGATTTCTTATATATATATGCTACTAATGGATAATCAGTTTCTTAGAAGAAGATTATTGCTGGGCATGGTGGCTCATTCCTGTAATCTTGGCACTCTAAGATTGCTTGAGGCCAGGATTTCGAGACTAGATTGTGAAACATAGAAACAAACAAAGTTCCTGAGTCTACAAACAAATACAAAACTCAGATGAGCATGTTGGTACACTTGTAGTCTCAGCTACATGGGAAGCTGAGGCAGGAGAATTTCTTGAGCCCAGGAGTCTAAGGTTACAATGAGCTATGATGATGCCACTGCACTCTAGCCCAGGCCATTGACCAAGACCCTGTCTCAAAATGAAGATGAAGAGGAGGATTCTGCCCTAAATTATAGCCCAGCCTCTTTCTGCTACTCCATATACCTGGAGGAGGGTGTATTTTAGATGTTTTTCTGGTGGAGAGCACATATACTTAAGACTTGGATAAAACAAGCAAAGGCCTTCTTAATAGAGCCTGCTTTTTTTTTTTTTTGAGACAGAGCCTCAAGCTGTCGCCCTGGGTAGAGTCCTGGTGGCATCACAGCTCACAGTAACCTCCAGCTCCTGGGCTTACATGATTCTCTCGCCTCAGCCTCCCAACGCCCAGCTGTTTTTTTATTTTTGGTTGCAGCCGTCATTGTTGTTTGGCTTGCCTGGGCTGGATTCGAACCCACCAACTCAGGTGTATGTGGCTGGCGCCTTAGCCACTTGAGCCACAGGCGCCGAGCCAATGGAGCCTGCTTTTAATCTCATTTCCTTTTTCTTCCAAAATGATTCCTATTGAGGTAGTTGGTTGACTACAAGGACTGGAGAAAATAAAATGAGAAACCAGCTGTCTCCTCACCCTTGCTGCCTGAGCTGAACTTCCCAAGCGGCATCTTCGTGACACTGCTTGAAAATGACTCCTTCCCGAATGCTCCCCAAGTACATGTGAATACAGCCGTCTCCAGGTTGAAGGTGGCTTCCACGATCACCTATGTCTTGGTGGCCCCAACTCAACTTTCTCTTTCCCAGATGGTTTTCCTGAATTCTGTTCCCTACATCCAACTGCTGACTGAATATCTCTAAGTGGATGCTCAACAGACACCCCAAATACCTCACACGTCCCCAAACCACATTTCTGATGCTCCTGTCTTGCAGAACGGCTCCACGTCTCTTCCAGTTGCCTAAGACAGTGACCTGGACTTTGCCTTCTGCTTCTCCTTCTATCTCAACACCCCCACCCAACTGGCCCAAAGTCCTGCCAAATCCATCCCTTAAATATCTTAAATATCTCCTAATTCCACTTCCCCTCCCTGGGTCTTCCAGTGCTGCTTTCCCCAACCCCCAGGCAGCCAACCTGTACTAGGCAATGGCCTGTTAGGAACCCTGCCACGCAGCAGGAAGTGAGTAAAGCTACGTCTGTATTGACAGCTGCTCATCATTGCTGGCGTCACCTCCTCAGCTCTGCCTCCTGCCAAATCAGGAATGTCACTGGGTTCTCATAGGAGCACGAACCCTATGGTAAATTGCACACGTGAGGGATCTGGGTTGCCCATGCTCCTTATGAGAACCTAATTCTTCCCCCATGCCTCCAATGCATGGAAGCCCCTGGTCCGTGGAAAAATTGTCTTCCATGAAACCAGTTCCTTCTGCCAAAAAGGTTGGGAACTGCTGCTGTAGTGTCACTGCCTCACTTCACACTCTTAATATTTGTTGCCTGAATTATTCATGCATTATCTAACTGGTCTCCTTACCTCCAGTATCAGCCACTCTGTAATCCATCAGTCCTCCGTATGCTCTCAGATCACTCTTTTTCTTTCTCCTTTCTTTTTCTGAGACAGTCTCACTATGTTACCCTCAGCAGAGTGCTGTGGCATCACAGCTCACAGCAACCTCTAACTCCTGGGCTTAGGCAATTCTCCTGCCTCAAGCTTCCAAGTAGCTGGGACCACAGGTGCCTGCCACAATGCCCTGCTATTTTTTTTGTTGCAGTTTGGTTGGGGCTGGGTTTGAACCCGCCACCCTCCGTGTATGGGGCCGGTGCCCTACCCACTGAGCCACAGGCACCACCCTGAGATGGCTCTTTTTACACAACAAACATTACCGAGACACTCTACTAAAAGACAGATCTCCCTTGATGTTAGAATAGAATCTTAACTTAGGATCTTTGCATGTGAGGTTCTTCATAGAAGAACTCCCCTCATATTCAGCCTTATCTCTCCCCACCTCCTTTCTAATCCAGGCATAATTAGTTACAGTGAACCTGAGCCCTCTCTGCCACTCTCCAGAACACATTCTCCCATTTGCTCTGCCTGGCTACTTTCTGGTGCTTTAGAGTCAGCATTTCCTTTGGAAAGCCTCTCCTTTCCCCTCCATCCTCTGTTCCCTCAGAACACTCTGTGTTCATCCACTTACTTATGGCCTAGACTATGTCCATACAACTGTGAATGAGACAGTCATGGTCCCTGCAGCCCACGTTAGTTTAATTTGTTTAATTGTTACTTAATCAGCACTGTGCAGTAAAATATACTTTAAAATTTCTTAGTAGTCACATTAAAAAATAAAAAGGGGGGAGCGCCTGTGGCTCAGTGGTTAGGGCACCAGCCCTATCTACCGATGGTGGCAGGTTCGAACACAGCCCCAGCCAGCTAAAAAAAATAAAAATAAAAAGGTATAATTAATTTTAATAGTATATTTTGTTAATATTTGAACATGTACGTTCGGCGCCCATGGCTCAAGTGGCTAAGGCACCAGCCACATACACCTGAGCTGGTGGGTTCAAATCCAGCCTGGGCCCGCCAAACAACGACAGCTGCAACCAAAAAATAGCTGGGCGTTGTGACGGGTGCCTGTAGTCTCAGCTACTTGGGAGGTGGAGGCAGGAGAATCACTTGAGCCCAGGAGTTGGAGGTTGCTGTGAGCTGTGATGCCACAGCACTCTACCCAGGGTGACAGCTTGAGGCTCTGTCTCAAAAAAAAAAATTGAACATGTAATAAACATAAACATTATTGAGCTACTTTACATATTTTTGTACTGCCAATGTTATTTTACGTTTACAGCACAACCCAAGTGGGACTAGCCATATTTGAAGCACTCAGTAGCCACGTGTGGCTAGTGGCCACTGGACTAGAAGGCACGGTGTAGTCTAGAGCAGTGGTTTCAGACTATATTTTGGCAGTGGCACCTGCTTCTCACAGGATCTTACGCAGAATCCTACAGGCAGAGCTGGGAGTAGAGGAGCGATCTCAGAGCCCCATCTAATGTCATCTTTGCCCCTTGGTGTCATTTTCAGGTCATCCTGAAGGCAACTCTGGGAAAACTCTACCCTACCCTCATTAGTCTGTGCCTATCCATAGCTGACTCCACCCTGTGAAAGAATTAGGCTCCCAAACAAACCGCATTAAGTAATCATTAATATGTGTCCACCTTTTTTTATTCCAGAGACACATGTGGTTGTGCTTAAAACAGCTAATCATAATGAGATAACAGGCCGGGGTGGTGGGTCACACCTATAATCCTAGAAGCCCAGGCAGGAGAATCTCTTTAGCTTAGGAGTTCAACTAAAAATAGAAAAATTGGCTGGGCCTTGTGGTAGGTGCCTATAGTCCCAGCTACCTGAGAGGCTGAGGCAGAAGGATCACTTGAACCTAAGAGTTTGAGGTTGTTGTGAGCTAGGCTGACAATAAAATTAAAATATATATATATATGAATTAGATAACAAATGAGAAAACATTGAATTGAATGTGGGGTGGAAGTGACTGAAGTCGATATTGTCATTGGCCATATCATGGCAAATATTTGCTTTCTGTAAGGTTTTCTTGAAAAGCTGGAGGTATCTCTGATACCGCCCTTACTAGATGTGTAGGCCCTTTATTAGTCCAACTAGGGTTGCCAGAAAAAGTACTGTATTTTGACTTGCTAAATTTGGCCCCCTAATTCCAACCCACTTGTATTGTGCAGTGGGGCACTTGGTTTGTAATTAAGACTAGGCAACCATCCTTAGGTAAGTTAATGTTTCTTGACATCAACCAATCAAAACAGGACAATACCAAGATTTTGTGGGGATTAGAGAAATGATGAGTGATGCTGTAAGAACAGTTTGAAAAACTATCCATTTCTTTTTTTTGCAGTTTTTAGCCAGGGCTGGGTTTGAACCCGCCACCTCTGATATATGGGGCCGGTGCCCTTCCTACTCCTTTGATCCACAGGCACTGCCCAAAACTATCCATTTCTTTAACTGGGTTATTGATTTCCTTATTGAACCAAGAATGATGGTTTTGAACATTTCCAGTATCCAGATTTCTTTCTTTCTTTTTTATTTGGAGACAGAACCTCAAGCTATCGCCCTGGGTAGAATGCTGTGACATCACAGCTCACAGCAACCTCCAACTCCTGGGCTCAAGTGATTCTCCTGCCTCTGTCTCCCAAGTAGCTGGGACTACAGGCGCCCGCCACAGCGCCCGGCTATTTTTTGGTTGCAGCTGTCATTGTTGTTTGGTGGGCCCAGGCTGATTTGAACCCATCAGCTCAGGTGTATGTGGCTGGCGCCTTAGCCCCTTGAGCCACAGGCACCAAGCCAGTATCCAGATTTCATCAACTTGTACCCCTAAGATTGTATGTCTGGGAGGGTTTGGTAAATCTTGAAGCTGTCCTGAGTATTTGTTCCTCCTCCTCCTGTATTCTTTTTCTTTTCTTTTTCCTTTGGCCTTTTTTTAATGCCCACAGGGAAAAGAATCCTCCTGTATTCCTCTTAAACCTGACAACTTGTCCAGGTGGTGTCTCCTGTCCACGTCCTTTGCCATCCTTTCTTCACCATACATCTCCTTTGTTGGTTAGTGAATCTTGGTGCTATCGTCCAGTGTCACAACATAGGGCTTACAAAATTGGGGGATAGGTTTTCTCTTGAGATATAAACTGTGTCGGAAAATGGGTGACTTGCTTCCTTCTTAAAACATTAGCTAGCTTGGCACCTGTGGCTCAAGTGGCTAAGGTGCCAGCCACATACACCTAAGGTGGCGGGTTCGAATCCAGCCTGGCCCGCCAAACAACAATGACAGCTGCAACCAGAAAATAACCGGGCATTGTGGCGGGCGCCTGTGGTCCCAGCTGCTTGGGAGGCTGAGGCAGGAGACTCACTTGAGCCCAAGAGTTGGAGGTTGCTGTGAGCTGTGATGCCATAGTACTCCACCCAGAGTGACAGCTTGAGGCTCTGTCCAAAAAAAAAAAAAAAAAAAAAAATTAGCTGTCATAGTAAGATATGAGGATGGCTGAAAGAATCAGGAAAAATATAGTGAAAAGTGAGAATTTAGCAACTAAATTGCTAAATGAATGAATTTCATTCATTTTTTACTACTCAGTCATTTTAGGATGTTAAAAAGAAAAATACTTAAAAGCACTAGGGATGGGGCGGGGTGGGGAAGCATGCCCCTCAGATCTAATGTGTACCTTTACATGCAACTGGGACCTCCACCATTAGCTCGTCCCTTGGCTTTTTATTTATTTATTTAACTTTTTATTTATCCTCCTTATAAAACTGTTTGAAATCAGAATCCAGGCTGAATAACCCAAGCCTCCTCACTCTCCTAAGCTGCTTCTCTCTGTGGAATGACACTCATGAACAGACACCAGGAGTAGCTCTGCATTTGTTAAATTCATCCCACTGGGGTTAGTCTGAGGGAAGACAGGCAGTGAGCTGTTCTGAATTGTAAGGAAATGCAAAACTGCCTGTCTTTTATGTCCCGAGGTTCCTAACCTCAGGACAATCCTTAAAAGCAATGATAGGTGTAGGGTGTTTGACTTTAAAATATGAGAAAGCATTCTAGAAATTAACAAACTGCCTTTTGCAAAAGATTCTGAGTACCCAAAGTCTGCAGGTTTCTCGATAAATCAAGGTAGGACATGTAAATGGTGCCACCAATTTGTCACTGAAAGCTGACAGGTAATGCCATTGGGGATTGGCCTGGTATCTGGGCCTCAGCAAAATCATCACTGGTCTTCTAGAAAATATAATCAAATGTAAGGTCTGAATTTTGTGACCTAAACTCTCAGTTCTCCCCATTCTTCGAGCCTCTGCTGACCACCATGCTAGTCCTTACCTCTATGAGTTCCATTGTTTAGATTACACATGTAAGTGAGATCATGTGTCTAATTTCTCTTCATTAAAAAATAAAAACAGCTTGTATTTTGAACATTGACATAGACATCTAAGCTGTATTTTAGAAAAATGTAGAATGGGAAAAGAATGAGGTGGGAGAATATTGATCCTTCCATCAGAGACTACAATCATGTTCCAGAACGTATAGGAAATTCTGTATGAAGCCAGAACTAGGATAAAAATAAAGTGCTTTTGAATTAATATCACTGCAGGCAGCCCCCAACCTAAGAAGCAGTTGGGTAAAAATGTTTATTTCCTAAGGCGTTGTTCAGAGCTCAGAATTTATTTTTCCATAGAAACAACCTCATGAATGATGGGGCTCACGGCTCAGCCAGGAGAAGTCAATTTAGCTACAGTGTGAGTGTAAAAGATAGGCCCATGGTTCTATTTCAAATTCAACTAACCACCCTTTACAGCGTTGTTCTGAATCAGAAGACCTAGGTCAAGTTCTAACTCGCAACACCAGACACATTTTATGCCCATTTCTCTTATGCTCCTGATTTAAAATTCTCAGCAAAAATGCCAAGGCCTTCCTAACGGAATGAACTAGATAGAGTTCAGGTCTCCTGTCTGCAAACTCTTTCCAGAAGCTGTCTGTTGATATCTGTGTAGAAGGAAACATTTGGGTCAGTCATTCTTAGGGTGTCTGGATTAGAAGAGAGGAATATCACCCCCAGAGGACACAGACTGTAGACTGAGACCCCCTCTGTTTGACGGTTCATGTGTTAAGGCAGAGAGTCTGATAGAGCATAGGACTGTGGGTCAGGAAACCTGAATTGCAGTTCCAACTCAACCATTACCTGTGTTGTAACCTTGGATGGGCAAGGTTACATTGCATATCTGGTTCTTAGTTTTTATTTATTTAAAAAACAATAAATAAACAGAAAGTCAAGCTTCTGAAGAGAGCTGATAGCTTTCAAGAGAATTTCAAAAGAACCTATCACCACCACCACCCCCCAAATTAAGAACCACCAAACAAAATAATCTGCCCAGTCCCTTTAGCCCTGGGATTGTAACATCCAACTCTAGAGCTATTTCTCAATTAAAGACTGTCTATTTATGATTTGCTCTCCAGGTGAATATTGGAAACCTCCAAATTAGCTGAGATTATCCTTCACCCTAGTTAAACAATAATCAGAATGATAAATGAAGGATTTATAAACTTTCTAAGTGATTTCTCATCCCCTGAAAATCTCTTCTCTTGCTGTAATAAGAGATCTGTCATCTCCAAATTCTCAAACTCCAGACTGAGAGTCTGCATAGATTGGACTAATAGGATAATTTCTAGGTCTTCACTTTGTCTCGTAGATGTTCCTCTTTCCATATCCTCAATCAATTCACTCTTCTGCTTCAATTTTTTTGACATATTCCTTGCTCCTAACTGTCCTGGAACTAAGGCGGAGGTTGAAATTGAAGGTCAATCTTGTAATTTACAATCATTTTTTTCTCTTTCAGGAAAGGATGCATTGAGTTGCTTATCCTGTGTGTGGAATTACCACCTCATAGGAGGAATCTGTGCCTCGGACTGTTACCCGGGGTCATACAGAGTTGGAGAGGTACTGGGCGGGGCGGGGAAGGGTGGGGTGTGGTATTATGCCTTCCACCCTCTCTAGAGAGAAACATGTTTCTCTGTGTCACTCTGGGCAGTCAAGAAATCCCATAGTTTAGGTTTAATATTTTAGAATCCTCCACCATTGCATCGTGGAATAAGGGTGTTATATACACCTGGAGCCTTAACTTTAATCAAAAGGACTTAGCAGATCTAAAACAATGGGGAAGTTAGGTACTGGGGGACTCAGAACGAGGAGGTCCTGCCTTTGTTGTTCATGACTGCAGAAGTTTCAGTCTCCATTAGAATGTTATGTCAGAAATAAAAACTATCAGCCAGGCCTGGTGGCTCAGGCCTGTAATCCCAGCACTCTGGGAAGCCAAGGTGGGAGGATGGCTTGAGCTTTGGAGTTTGAGACTAGCTCTAACACGATAAGACCCCCATCTCTACTAAAATTAGGAAAATGAGCCAGGCCTTGTGGTGGGCGCCTATAGTCCCAGCTACTCAGGAGGCAGAAGGATCACTTAAACCCAGCAGTTTGAGGTTGCTCTGAGTAGGGCTCTGATGCCAGGGCTCTCTATCATGGGCAACAGAGAGTCAGACTGTCTCTCAAAAGAAAAAAAGAGAAAATAGTAAGAGAAAAAGAAATACTATCTTCTCTTATCCCTCTGCATCTAAACAGAAACATATGACTAATGTAGAAACAGCTGATGTTAATTTTTCATTTCCTCTACCCCTTCATAGCGTCTTAAGAAGGATTCAGGCTGGGTATAGTGGCTCACACCTGTAATCCCAGCACTTTAGGAGGCTGAGATGGGAGGATCACTTAAGGCTAGGAGTTTGTAACCAGCCTTGACAACATAGCAAGAAGCCCCGTCTCTATAAAAAATAAAGATTAGCCAGGTCTGGTGGTGCATGCCTGCAATCCCGGCTACTTGGGAAGATGGGAGGATCACTTGAGCCCAGGAGTTCGAAGTTGCTGTGAGCTGTGATCAAGTCACTGCACCCAGGCTGAGTGATAGAGTGAGGCCCTGTCAAAGAAAGAAAGAGAGAGAGAGAAAGAATCTGAGCAAAAGTGAGACCCCCATCTCTACTAAAATAGAAAAACTGAAGCAAGAGGGTCGCTTGAGCCCAAGAGTTGGCAGTTGCTGTGAGCTATGACACCACAGCACTCTACCCAGGGCGACAGCTTGAGACCCCAGGAAGAAAGAAAGAGAGGAAGGGAGGAAGGGAGGGGAGGAGGGAAGAAAGGAAGGAAAAGAGGGAGGGAGGAACTAGATTGATTCATATCTACTGCTGAAGCCATAAATTTTCTGAGTCCACTAATTTCTTGTGTTTTCAAACTTTAGAAAATACATCTCTCCATGCTGAAATTAATACAAAATAGCATATTCACGTATGAACTCTTTTTTTTTATTATTGTTTTTGAGACAGAGTCTCACTATGTTGCCTTTGGGAGAGAAATGTTGCCATGGCATCATTGCTTATAGTAACCTCCAACTCTTGGGCTCAAGGGATCCTCTTGTCTCAGCCTCCAAGTAGCTGGGATTACAGGTGTCCACCACACGCCCCACTAGTTTTTGAGAAGGGGTTTTGCTCTTCTCAGGCTGATCTCGAACTCCTGAGCTCAAGCAATCCACCTTCCTCGGTCTCCCAGATTGCTAGGATTACAGGTGTGAGCCACTGCACCTGGCCCTATAAATTCTTTTTAAATTCTAACAACAGCCTTCATTACACTTTGAAGAAACTAGGGTCACATGATTGTTTCCTTATGTCTGGATGGGGGGAGATTACACGACTAGTAACAAAGCTGAGACGGAACCTGGGGATTGGATGAGATAATAGCTGAGAAGCAGGATTCAATGAGATAGTAACAGCTGAGAAAACATCTTAACAGCAGCTGAAACATAGCAAGAGACTCAGCAAAGGCAATTTCCCTTCCTCTTCCTTTTCTATTATGCCATACTTCCAAAGTTATAGAAATAAATTAGGAAGGTATCTTCCCTAACCTCGTTTCCAGCACCAGTGGAGGAGCAACTTGTCAGGAGGAAGCAGCTTTCTTTCCTGGCTCGTCCTAGTGAGATTTAATTGCTTTAGCTACACAGTCACAGCTTATCCTGGGGCTGAGTCCAGGAATCCGGTCCTAACCTGAGGCCAAACAGGTAACATGACTGAGAGAGGAGCACTGGGTCAGAGAAAACTGCAGCTCAAGCTTGCAGGAAACTGACCCCGATGTGTCGGTGACGTAACAGCAAGTGCTGGGGATTGTATCAAATAGGAGGGCAGAACTGGGGGTGGCTGCCACTCGGCTCTGCCTGTGATGTGGCCATGTGGGAGTGATGAATCTAGTGTTGACAGGTCTTCTGGGTTTCAAAGAGAAATTAGGAACTGATTTCCATGTGACATATCCCACTTTTAAAGTGTGGGAAATGAATACAAAATGTTTTAAAGTATGAAAATCAGTGTAGTGTGGGCCAGACAAAACCAGTTTTGGACCTGAGCTGTCCTTCAGCACCTGAGCTGCCAGTTTGCAACCCAAACCATTCCAAATTTTTCTAGAAGCCTGTTCTCCCACTGTGGGTACTAGCAGATCTCAGAGGTCAGGGTCCACCCATGGTCCCACCCAATGGCAAACAGCTGGTTCTGTCCTTGACCCAGTGCAGTGGGGATGGACCCAAAGGACACCATCTTTCTGCTGCTCCCTACACGCCTCCTTCCTTAGGGAGACAAGATGCGATGCCCATCTGGGAACTTCAGTGCCTTGTTAATCTCTCTGTACTCTAAGGGAACCTCTGATTGTTCTTAACAGGGAGAGAAATTAGACTGTGAAAAGTGCCATGAGAGCTGCGTGGAATGCAAGGGACCTGGCAGTAAGAACTGCACCAATTGCCCTGCCAACCTGCTGCTGCACTGGGACGACAGCCGCTGCCTGCCCTGCTGCAACGCCTCCGGTCCCACCCGGGCCCAAGAGTGCTGTGACTGCCAGGACACCACGGGTGAGGGACACGGGGAGCATCCTACAGAGGAGGGGCATGTCCTCAGGAAGCTGATGGGAACAGCCGGAGAGGAGGCTGGAAAGCTCAGGAATAGCAATGCAGCAACCTTTTATTGAGTGCCTGCTGTGTTTGTGTGCCTTCTGTACTTGAGACTTCATGTCCATTGTCTCACTTCATGGGTAGATATTATCAATGGCATTTTACAGATGAGGAGACTGAGGCTCAAAGGGTTTGCTTGGCATGTCCAAGTTCACACTAATATCAAAAGTCTCATTGGGAATTAGATCCTCCCATTACGTCCAACGTGAGAGCTTGATCGGAGCTAGAATTTTATCTCTGTAAGTTTATTTTGTTCTTTTTTTATTCTTTCCTCCTAAGAATAAAAGGAAAAGAATCAATTGTCAAGGAAGTTGATACCAATGTTATCTCGAAGAGCTGATCTGTGGAAGTCAGCTCAAATCTAGGCTTCCCAGTAGAGACTTAGAGGACTTTAAAAACTTTGACACTACAAAACAAAACCTCTTTTTCCAAGTCCCACTGCTGCAACTGTCTTCCACATCCAGCCCATCCATGTGGGTGAGCGTTTGGTTCTATCAGCCATAAACTTAAGTAGATTCTGAATGAAGTGATTCCTAGTCAAAAGAAATATAAATTCTGAAAATATACTCTGTAGGCCAGAAGCAGATCACTTCCTTGGGGTCAAATTTATGGGAATTTGTCCGTCTATAGGTAAAGAATATCCCAGACCTTGGCTGGGCGCCTGTGGTTCAAGCAGCTAAGGCGCCAGCCACATACCTGAGCTGGTGGGTTCGAATCCAGCCCTGGCCTGCCAAACAACAATGATGGCTGCAACCAAAAATAGCCAGGCATTGTGGCAGGCACCTGTAGTCCCAACTACTGTGTACTGGGAGGTGGAGGCAGGAGACTCGATTGAGCCCAGGAGTTGGAGGTTGCTGTGAGCTATGATGCCAGGACACTCTACCCAGGGCAACAGCTTGAGGCTCTGTCTCAAAAAAAAAAAAAAAAATCCCAGACCCATAACTGCTGCCAGCCATTTCTTTTCCATTTTTGCTCAGCCTGTCCTATTCGGTTCTGCACATCACCTTTCCACATACTAATTATTTCCTTCTTTCATTTCCCTGCCCTGCCAGCAGCTGGTTTTCCCAGCTCTTCATATATGTCCACCTTCAGTGTCTGATTGTCTAATATCCATGCTGTTTCACCCGAGGATAATAACCCTTACTACACCAATGCCTTGTTTCTGAAATCCTGTATCAACTAAGAACTATTTAGTCTGCTTTCCTGGTCCCTCTGAGGCTCCTGAGCCAACTGGGACAACTCCGTAAAAATCTTAACACTCTTGATCATCTGATCCTTCTTTACTGATACACTGTGCCCCTTCAAAGAAACAAGAGCTCAAAGACTGACCCTGACTCTGCAGAGCAATGTGGAGAATAGTAAATAAAGAGTAATTGCATATGGTCCCTATTTATTGAAACAAATCCATGGCAGTGCCCGTAGCTCAGAGTCTAGGGCGCCAGCCACATACACCAGAGCTGGCGGGTTTGGACCCAGCCCGGGCCTGCCAGACAATAATGACAACTACAACCAAAAGGGTGTTGGGTGGGCGCCTGTAGTCCCAGCTACTTGGGAGGCTGAGGCAAGAGAATCGCTTGAGCCCAGGAGTTTGAGGTTGCTGTGAGCTGTGATGCTATGATGAGGGTAACATAGTGAGAATTGAGGTTGCTATGAGCTGTGATGGCACTCTGCTGAGGGTAACATAGTGAGACCCTGTCTCAAAAAAAAAAAAGAAACAACTCCAAGAGGTCTTCTATGGTTCCAGACGGTATTTATCTCAAAGTACCACTCACACATTCCTTACCAATCCCTCTAGGGCTATTATTTCCCCCAAGAAAAAATTCTGTGCTGATATTGCTCATGATGAATGGAATACTGATAGTGCCGTTACTTTAGGAGATGAAATTCTGTTTGATGAGTGAAATCACATGAGAATGGAAGTTATGATAAAATAGAAAACTTGGCTCAGCGCCTGTGGCTCAATCGGCTGGGGTGCCAGCCACATACACCTAAGGTGGCGGGTTCGAATCCCCAGCCCGGGTCCGCCAAACAACAATGATGGCTGCAACCAAAAAATGGCCGGCGCTGTGGTGGGCGCCTGTAGTCCCAGCTACTTGGGAGGCTGAGGCAGGACACTCGCTTGAGCCCAGGAGCTGGAGGTTGCTGTGAGTGTGATGCCATGGCACTCTACCCAGGGGGATAGCTTGAGGGTCTGTCTAAAAAAAAAAAAAAAAAAATAGAAAACTTGTTTAGCTTTAGCAAAAATGAGGTAGAAATACATAGTGGCGATGAATCAGATCTTATTGGTCATTATTTACATGCAAAAATCATTACACGAGGCAGCAAAATTATATTCATTAACCTCGTCTGTGGAATATACCTGGACTCTCATAAACATATCCTTTGGACAAGGTAGATTCAAGTGGTTCAACAAATTTTTAGAGGGCCAGGCGTGGTGGCTCACTCCTGTAACTCTGGCACTCTGGGAGGCTGAGGCAGTTGAATTGCCTGAGCTCAGAGGTTCAAGACCAGCCTAAGCAAAAGTGAGACCTTGTCCTTAAAAATATCCCGGGGGTTGTGGTGGGTGCCTATAGTCCCAGCTACTTGGAAGGCTGTAGCAGGAGGATCACTTGAGCCCAAGAGTTTAAGATTGCTGTGAGCTATGACACCACGGCACTCTAGCAAGGGTGACTGAGTAAGACACTATCTCAAAAAAAAAATATATATATATATATATTTGCATATATATATATAGAAAATCTATTGTGTACAACTTCAAAAGAGCTAAAGTTTGGTGACCTTGAAATGAGGTTCACAGAACAGTACACAATGATGAAAGTTGAAGCAAAAGAGCACCAATGAACTGAAATATAAACAAAATTCATACTCTTAGGATGTGACTATTTCATTTTATTTTGTTTTGTAGTGTTTCCTGGGTTGTCTTCACAGCTTCCTTTAATATCTTAAATTCTGTTTCAATTACAAGGGTGCCATCACTCCTTACTTACTACTCTCTGCATGGCTCTGCAGAGTCAGGCTCAGCTCTTATTTGAGCTCTTGTTTCTTTGAAGGGGCACAGTATATCAATAAAGAAGGATCAGGTGATCAAGAGTGTTAGGGTTTTTGCAGAGTCATCACAGTTGGCTCAAGAGCCTCAGAGGGAGCAGGAAAGCAGACCAAAAAGTTCAGCTTCATCACACACAGACTGGGACTAGTGTGGGGTACACACTGCAATTTTGTAAAGTGGGGTGCGTTCTAGGAACATCAGAGACAGTGATTCTACCATTTCAGATTGAAAAAAATTAAAGGTGAAGTTCTTTACAGCAGAAATCAGTTTTCCCTCATTCCACTTCTTCACTCCTACTTTTTCTCTCTCCCTTCTTCCAACAGATGAATGTATCCTTCAAACAAGTGGGGTTGGGCCTGCAGCTGAGCGGGCCAAGACAGGTCTGCTCATCACCTCCTCCATCATGCTGGTGCTGCTGCTTGGGGCAGCTGTGCTCGTCTGGAGGAAATCTCGGGGCAGAGCCCAGACAGCGGAAAAGTCTGGCTACGAAAAGCTGGCTGACCCCAGCAAGGCTTATTCCTCCTATAAGAGCAGCTACCGAGAGAGCACCAGCTTTGAAGAGGATCAGGTGATCGAGTACAGGGACCGGGACTACGATGAGGATGATGAGGATGACATCGTCTACATGGGCCAAGATGGCACCGTCTACCGGAAATTTAAGTATGGGCTGCTGAATGATGAAGAGGAAGATGAGCTGGAATACGATGACGAGGTTTACTCGTACCGGTAAATGGATGACGTCCCCCTCCCCTTGCACTCACAGGCATGTCTGTGCGCATCACACACCAGGCCGAGGTGTGCGTGTTAGTATTTATCTTTTTAACCAAGTGTCCAACCAGAATATGTAAGAAGTATTTTGTTGTTCTTTGGAGTGGCTAGATTCCATGTACACCTGCTGTTCAGTCATAATAAAGGAGCAAGGATAAAATTTGGAGGCTCAAATTTCCCTCAAAACAGTATGTCAAGACCCCAAATGCAGGAAGTAAAAATGACTAAGACTTGTATGAACTTTTTTTGTGATCAAAAAAATGAAACACAAATAGCACAATAAATCTATAGAAATTCTGTTCCCAAACTGCATTGTGGAGGCACCTGCTGCCTTCTGGTGTTCTGATTTTTCTTTAATGAATTTTAGGGATACGGGGGGGTATGAAAGAGTTGTTGATTTGGGGGCTTTTTCCTCCGCCTTTAGTTGTCTTTAAGTAGAGATTTGTCTTGCAGTGTGGTGACCAAGAAAAGAGAGTTCTTTTCAAGTGACTCCAAAGCACCTCAGGTGAGCAGAAGCGACCAACTCTGCTGAGACTGCTCAGCACCTGTTTAGAGTTGAGGGCAGAAAAGACAAGCAGAATCACAGCTGAGGAATCCAAAGTCACCACGATTCTAAGGGCAGAACAAGCTCAGGCAGGAGAAAGGTTAAGAGCAAGCCCCATGAGAAATAAACCACCAAGTTTCCAAGAATTGCACCCTCCTAATTTTTTTTTTTTTTAAGAGCTTCTCTGGTAGGAAATATCAGCTGAGATATCAAGTACTAAAAGAAAAATGGCAGCCTTAACCTAACATAAAATGGGATACGATGACCAAAACCTTTTCTGTTTTAAAAGAAGACTTTAGCAGAATACACCAGAATAGCTTTCTTTCAATAACAGCTCATCACAAAACTGTGTATCTTTCATAGAAAAAGTTGGAGTCTACCATAGGGGAAGAAAAAATGTATCCCAATGTTCTGCTCACCAGCTGTAATCTGGCTGCCGACCAGCCCTGCAACACTCAGTAACACTGTGGTTTTAGTTTCTAGACCTCCTACCCTGCCCTGTTTCTACTCCCCTGCTAAATGTGCAATGGGACTCAGGCCCCTGAGGACAGTTTTTCCGCAGCTAGGAATACAGAGAGAGGAGAACTTGATATGCAAAATTATGCAAGCGGGATCTTGCCTTATCAAAGCCCATGTTATAGGTAGTGCTCGGAGTGGAACACCAAAGAGTAAAAGGGACATTTTCAGGTGGTGATGGTGATAATCATAGTAAAAGTCATTGTACAGTGACTGTGTACCAGGTGATTCCTTTAAAAATTCACCCCACTTCCCCACTTAATACTTACCATCACTCTATGAGGTTGCTATCATTATTACCCTGTTTTTGCAGGATATCTGAGGCTTTATAAGAGGTTAAGTAACTTATCTCAAGGTCATGAGAAGCTAATCAATATTCAAGGAAAAAGAATAACCCTAAAAAGTAAAACTAAATAAAATCAAACAGAATGACCCTATCGCAAGTCTTCTTATCTTTGCTACACTGACATAGGTGGGAAGATAAGCATCCTAAATATAATATAACAAAGTCATGCCTATTATTTTATTCTCTAATACCAATACTTGTAACACGGATATAGGAAATCTCCACTGATATAGGAAAACTGCAAATCTTCAGTTTACTGAAGTCTTGTGTTTCTTTAGAAAAAATTTCCTAAACTGGGATTGTGCATCTGTGGAAAGAGCCAGGTAGGAAATTCTCTAAGCTTTGTGGGCCAAAGAGTCTCGGTCAAAATTACTCAGATCTGCTTTCTTTCTTTTTAATTTTTTTTCCAAAATATTAGGAGGGTACAAATGTTTCTGGTTACATGGATTGCTTTTGTAACACTTGAGTCACGGCTATAAGCATGCCCAGCACCAAATAGTGCTCATCGTACCTGTTAGGTAGGGTTTCAGCCATCCCCTTTCCTGCTTCCCTCAGCTCTGCTTTTGCAGCATGAAGCCAGCTGGTACTTAATGCATGGGTGAATTGTGTTCCAATAAAACTTTATTTATGGATGCTGAAATAGGAATTTCAGATAATTTTCACATATCATAAAATGTTATTCTTATGATTTTTTTCAACCACTTAAAAATATAAAGACTTTTCTTAGCCATGGCAATATTTTTTCATTTCTTTTTTTTTTTTTTTTGAGACAGAGTCTCACTTTGTCGCCCTCAGTAGAGAGCCATGGTGTCATAGCTCACAGGAACCTCCAACGCTTAGGCATAAGCTTTTCTCTCGCCTCAGCCTCCCAAGTAGCTGGGACTACAGGTGCCCGCCACAATGCCCAGCTATTTTTTGTTGCAATTCTCATTGCTGTTTTAGCTGGCAGGGCCTGGGTTCAAACCCACTACCCTCGGTATATGGGGATAGTGCCCTACCCACTGAGCCACAGGCGCTGCCCTCATGACAGTATTAAAACAGACGGCAGAAGGGAGGGGGAATGGGTGGAGGGAGGGGGATTGGAGGGATCACTTCAAAGGTCTTTCTTACAGGGGTACAAGTGAATCTTTCTAAGAGTAGAATGTGAACGTTTTAAAACAATAACTGAGAAAATGACATGAAGGCTGTGTTGACCAGTTTGATGGAAGTATTTCAGATTGCATGTGAAAACCACACACTGTACCCCAGAAGTGCATTAATGTACATAGTTACCATTCAATAAAAAAAAACAAAAAACAAAAAACAGATGGCAGGCTAATTTTGGCCAAAAGGCTGTAGTTTGCTGACTTTGTTTTGGAAAAATTCTTCAGAGAACATGTATATCCCATACACATATGCTATATTATCAGAAATATTCATCATTTAAAATATTTTTAAGAAGTTATGCCCATAGCAGCTGCCCAGAGAGAGCCCTTTTATTTTCATTTTTGTTTTTTTTGTTGAAAAATTGCCCAACCTGGTCTCAAACTCCTGGCCTCAAGCAATCCTCCCACCTCAGCCTCCCAAAGTGCTGGGACTGCAGGCGTGAGGCACCATACCCAACTTGATCGTTTAAAATGATCTCTTCAAAATCTATTTGAAGCCCTGATAGTTTCCTTTTCAATTCTTAAAAATATATAAAAAATATGTGTAAGATAGCTATCATACCAATAGAAGAATTTCTGATCCCTTGTAATTATAGAGTGAGCCTACAGACACAAGTAGTTTTGTTCATACTGTGTTATTCATCTTCCTTGATTATTTTAAAGCTTGAGTAGACTGAATTGGACATTTCTATCTGGGGCCTGGAAATCGTTTTCTGAGAAAAAAAAACTGTGTTCATGATACACAGTTAGAGGTGGAACGAGGTTGAGTTGACCTTGAATATTAAGAAAAATTGTGTTGTTACTCTGTGTGACCTGCAAGGAAAAGAAGGCTGGTGCTGGGTATTGGTGAGAGCTGACATCTTCTCTTCTTTGTTTTTAGTCCTGCCACATTACTCTCAGACTGCTTTTGAATACTATGGTAACAACTGTCTAAATAGATAAGTATGTGGTTGGAAAACAAAGTCGCCTTTGGTCTTCTGTTTGCAAATAAATTGCAACTATTAAGAGAATCTGTATAGAATGGAAATAAACCAAGGGAGTAAATAAAAGCTGGGAAGGTTCTGGTTCCTAGGAAGTAATTTTAAAATTGGAAATAAAGTTAAAACAAGACCAGGTAATGGTGTGGAGATCTGATTATTAAAGAACCATTTCTGGGTATTTTTATGTGTTTTATTTATGCTTTACAAAGTAAGAGACATGAAACAATAAAAGAGTGGGTTTTTTTCTTTTTATCTGTTTATATCCAATGAGTATGCTAATCTTATTAAGTATGAATTTTTTTCTCCTAAAAGTCAATTCGATCTATCGATCATCATCACCGCTGCCTCATCAGACCCTCAGTCTTTCTCATCTGGGCCATTGATACTTCCTCCTGAACTATTGCTGAATTTCAATTTCTTTTTCTCCCCGTTTAAAGGATTATCAGACTATTCATTCCAGGCTCCCCCTCACCTGCATTGATTATGGCATTCACAATTTTGCAACATATGGCCACTGCCTCTGTCTCTGGATTTATTGCCCCAATTTCCTGGCCACACCTTATTTCCCATCTTCCTCATTATACTCCAATAATACTGAATGGCTTCTAGGCTGTCCAAGACAACATCTGCTATCTCAGGTCCTTGGGTGCATAGTGTTTACTCTGCTTGGAATATTATTCTCCCACCTTAACCAGCTGGAAAATTCCTGACTATCCTTTAAAATCATGTTTCCTTACAACATCTCCTGGGAGGTCTTCCCTGACTTTCTTGGAGAAGATTAATCACTTTCTCATATCTTTGCTACCTAGATACGCTATGCATGTGGTTTCTTGCATCGCTTTGTGATATAATTACTTATTAAATGTCTGTATCAACTATAACTGGATACCCCTTGAGGCAGCTACTGTTTCCTTTGTAGAACCCAGCACAGTGCCCCAGCACCTGCTAAGCCATCAAGAAATACTTGACAGAATTGAATTTTAGGGAGAAAAGACTCACATAGATGAAACAATGAGATGTGACAGAGGCCCTTGTTGCATATGCAGTGCATTTCTCTTTGGTCCTGAGTGGATGCTAAGGCGGTGTCCATTATGTATGAGATAACCTCAAATTAGCACATGAAGGGATTGTTTATTAGAAAGATGATTTGTGGGCAGGGCAAGGTGGCTCATGCCTATAATCGTAACACTCTGGGAGGCTGAGGCAGGTGGATAGCCTGAGCTCACGGGTTGGAGACTAATCTGAGCAAAAACAAGACTCCATCTCTATTAAAAATAGAAAAAAACTAGCCAGGTGTTGTGGCAGGTACCTGTAGTCCCAGCTACTCCGGAGGCTGATGCATGAGGATTGCCTGAGCTTAAAAGTTTGAGGTTACTGGGAGCTATGACACCAGGGCACTCTTACCCAGGGAGACAGAGTGAGATGCTGTCTCAATAAAATAAAATAAAAGAAGAAGAAGAAGTGTAAGAATATTTGTGATCTGTTGTTGGACTCGATTTGAGAAAGTAAAGAGAATGGCAAGGGTATTCTTTCAAGAAAGCACCAGAGTTGGTAAGTCATTAACATGACATTCATGATAATAATTATAATAAATCACCAAGTATTTAAGAATCTACCATGTGCCAGGCATTGTTCCAGTTACTGGGGAAACAATAGCAAGGAGGATCTATTGGATCTTGGACCTGAGAATTTGAAAGCTAGTTGGGGAGGAAAAAAGCACTGTAAATAGTAAGCAGCATTTTTGAGGCCTTCTGTGGGCCAGACACGATGGTAGGCACTGCACACCTCACAGCACAAGTGCTCTACATTAGGCTGCATGATACCTTCTTACAAATGAGGGAGGGAGGGGTGCTTGGTGATGAGACTCAGCCTGCTCTAAGTCAAAGTGTTCGCAAATGGTCAAACTGGGGTTTGAATCTAGGACTTTTTGGTCTATAGTCCTGCTCTACCACTGGGCCATCAAGCAAGGCATAAACCTGGACTTTGTCAGCAATCCCTGGACCCCATTTTGGGATCAGTTGTAGCCGTGTGAAATTTGCTGTGGCAATGAGTCACCAGGAGGCAGTTCAGGGAGCCTGCTGCCCAGGTGCACAGCCTCACCCAGAGGCACAGATTTAAGACCTAGAGAAAGAAATCTGAAGAATTTTGAATTTCTAAATGTGGATTCAAAAGTGGCACTAAATGAGGATAAAAGACTTAGAAATACTAAAGATAAAGACTTTAGATACACAATATATACTTCTGGGATTTTTTAAAATTTATTTTAAAAATTTTGGGGAGCAGCTGTATGCAATGGCTCATGCCTATAATCCTAGCATTCTGGGAGGCCAAGGTGGATGGATTGCTTGAGCTCACAGGTTAGAGACCAGCCTGAGCGAGGGTGAGACTCTGGCCAGGCACAGTGGCTCACACCTATATTCCCAGCACTGTGGGAGGCTGAGGTGGGAGGATTGCATGAGCTCAGGAGTTCAAGGCTTGTCTGACTGAGAGTGAGACCCTGACTCTTGAATAAAATTGAAAAACCCAGCCAGGCACTGGGATGAGTGCCTGTAATCCCAGTGGCTTCAGAGGCTGAGGCAGCAGGATGCCCACAGCCTGAGTCTAAGGTTGCAGTGAGCTATGACACCATTGTACTTTGCTCAGAGAATGGGGTAGAACTCTGTCTCAACAACAACAACAAAAAAAGCGAGACTCTGTCTCTACTAAAAATAGAAAAACTAGCTGGTTGTTGGGGCAGGTGCCTATAGTCCCAACTACTCTGGAGGCTGAGGCAAGAGGATCACTTGAGCCCAAAAGTTTGAGGTTGCTTTGAGCTAGGCTGGCACCACAGCCCTGTAGCCTGCAGCGACAGAGTGAGACTATGTCTCAAAAAAGAAAAAAAAATTTTTTTTAATTTTTTTTTTTAGAGACAGTGTCTCACTTTATCACCTTTGGTAGAGTGCCATAGTGTCACAGCTCACAGCAATCACCAGCTCTTAGGCTTAGGTGATTCTCTTGCCTCAGCCTCCTGAGTAGCCGGGACTACAGGCACCCACTATAAGGCCTGGCTACTTTTTGCTGGAGCCCGAGTTTGAACCAGCCACCCTAAGTATATGGGGCCAGTGCCCTACTCACTGAGCCACAGGCACTGCCCCCTCAAAAGAAATTTTTTTTAAGAGTTTCAGTTACTCTACTACTTTTGACATTGGAATAGATCTTCCAAGATTTGTTGAGAACTACCAAAGTCTCCTTTAGAATTCAGGAAAAAAGAAACTGCTCAGCATATTACCTACCTGAAGAACCAAGATTAGATGCCATCAGCTGAAGGGCATAGTAGTCTTCATTTCACACCCGCATGTAGGAAGCATAAATTGACAGTGTTTCAAAAAGAAATACAAGAATTCTAACAATGCATGCTTGGCCAGAGTTTAAATCTAACTTGTACCTACCAACAAGATGTAATAATTTAGCTATTCACTCTGAGAATAAATAAATGATATTAAAATTTGAGAATGGTAGAAGGGAAGAGGAGAGAGAGAGGGGCGGGGACGGGGGATATGGGAGGAGGGAGGGTATTTGGGGGGACCTCACCTAATGTGCATGATGCAATGGTACATTTCGAAACTATTAAGATATGAGTATAATTGTGATGGGTGTGTTACTTAGTTCAATGTAAGCATTTCACACTGTATATTGAAGCAGTACCCCGAACCGCATAAATGGATCAATGTACAAAGTTATGATTTAATAAAAAACAATTAAAAATAAAAATAAAATTTGAAAATGTATTTGGAGTTTCACTTTTAAAACCACTGATATCTACCTCACATCGTTCTTAAAAGTGGACCCAGAAAACAAAATAAAACAACAACAAAAAAAACCCCAAAACAATAAAAGTGAAGAAAGATAAGACAGGGACCAGATCTGTTTTGCTTATCTCTGTGGCCCTGTGCCTAGGCACAGGTCAATATTTGGAACACAGGTAAATAATTTGTTGACTGATTGCAGACATGAAAATGAATACCTATGTGTGTCTTCTGGGCTAAGAATAGAAGCCGGAACTGGGCCCGATGGTCACACTTAGTTATAAGAAATGCTGGCAAGCAAATATCTGGCAAAGAGTAATGAGATGAGCATAATAACCTGAAAACCATCATGACTCATCTTTTTGTTTATTTATTATCAAGGAAAAGGAGTGGAGGGAATAGTGGCTACCAGGTGGACTAACAAGAACGCCAGTCACTCTGATAAAGTGTTTACTAAGAACCAACCCCAGCTTTCTGGGCAAATGTTATAAGGCTCATTAAATGAGGCAAACATATGTCTTTAAAAGAGAGAATTATAAATTATACAAGATCAGGACAAGGTTGAGGTCAGGAGGGTGACCATCCCTCTGATAAGTTATTCTTATCAGCAAAGCCTCTTTGGTGACTAGCAGTGTGATTCTGGGCCTGATATAAATTCTGCTGTATCCCTTAGGGCTGATTTTAATATAAGCGATCAAAAATTCAGCCAAAACTGGCATACATATAAAAGGAATGTATTGACTCACTGCATTAAAAAGTTTAGAGTTGGTGTGGGATCAAGCCCTGCTGGAGATGAACGCACCACACCACCAGGCGCTGGTTTATCTCCATCTCTCCTTCCCGGCTCCATTCTCACTGGAGGTCTCCCCCAACATGGGCAACTGCCAGACTTGATATTCTTTGGGGTCCATGCCCAATAGGAGAAAGGCCTTACCTTGAATCCAAGCCTCGGAAAAATTTCATGACATCTCATTGACTCAGAAAAAGTATTTGCCTGTCTCCGTAGTATAAAGACTCCTACCATGGCCAGTTTCAGACTTCAAACATGACTTCACTTCATGCAGAGTTGGGGAGAAATATAAAGCGGCATGGCATTATATAGTATTTCTGCCATACAGACGAATTACATGCACATGACTTCAAGAGGATAGTTAATAGTAAAATGTGAACTAATTAGGGAATGAGGAGTTTAGGAGGCATTTGTTAAATGTAAAAAATTTGAACGCAAAATGTAATCAATAATGATGTGTCTTAGCAAAAACCTGTATTTTTAATATAATTTCTTTTTTTGAGACAGAACCTCAAGCTGTCCCCCTGGGCATAGAGCTGTGGCATCACAGCTCACAGCAAGTTCCAACTCCTGGGCTCAAGCGAGTCTCCTGCCTTCACCTCCCAAGTAGCTGGGACCACAGGTGCCACCACAACGCCCGGCTATTTTTTTTTTT
>NW_003852401.1:34562024-34565703 GCF_000181295.1 Otolemur garnettii
AAAAAAAAAAAAAAAGAAAGAAAGTTTTTATTACCCAAAATGAGGCACTTGTCCCCAAGGCCACATCAGAAAAATGAAGACATGGCTCTGTGCCTGTACCTCAGCAGCTAGGGCACCAGCCACATACACTAGAGCTGGCAGGTTTGAATCCAGCCTGAGCCTGCCAAACAACAATGATAATTACAATCAAAAAATAGCTGAGCGTTATAGTAGGCACCTGGAGTCCCATCTACTTGAGAGGCTCGGGCAAGATAATCACTTAACCCAAGAGTTTGAGGTTGCTGTGAACTGTGACACCATGGCACTCTATCCAGAGTGAGAACTAGAGACTCTGTCTCAAAAAAGAAAAAGAAAAATGAGGATAAGTGGTTTGAGAAGGGGGGGAAGTTCATTAATTTACCTACAAATGAGGAACCTGGCAGACTCCCAGGTACCAGCTGGGAATATCAAAGTACCAGCTATCTTGCTTCTGAGCTTTTAAAAAGAATGATTCTAATTAATTACACCTTTGCCTAACAAACACGATCTTGTGACCTCTGCTCAGATTCATCCCATCTGAAGCAGAAAATAGCAAAGGGCTCTCCCGGGCCCTTCTCACTCACTGGACTGAGGTAAGGATGTAGATTTTAACTCTCAAAAAGGATGGGGGGAGGGTGCTGAGACAGAATCTCACTTTGTAGCCCTAGGTAGAGTGCCTGGGGTCATAGCTCACAGCAACCTCTAACTCTTAGGTTCAAGCAATCCTTTTGTCTCAGCCTCCCAAGTAGCTGGGACTACAAGTTCCCACCATCACGCCCAGCTGGGTTTTCTATTTTTAGTAGAGATGGGGATCTTACTCTTATTGAGGCTGGTCTTGAACTCCTTAGCTCAAGAAATCCATCTGCCCTGCTTCCTAGAGTGCTAGGATTACATGTATGAGCTACTACACCAGGACAGGTAAGAGGATTTTGAAGAGACAGAAACAATTGTATCCCTTTTTTGGTCCATTTTCTCTGTTACATTTTTATAACTTAATTTGAAGTTATAATGTCACTGAACTGACAAGAGGGTTCTGACTTAGGTCTGATTGCTCCACTACACAGAAAGCTAATAACTGAGACCTCAAGGATTACAGGAAGAAAGGTAATTTGTTACAGATGAGAACCCCTCAAACCATCTCCTCAACCAACTGAGGGTAAATGCTTTTAGAAGGGGCTCAGGAAGGTGGATATGTGTATTGGGCTAGGTGGTATTGAAAGCAACTCATACAGGATATCTAATTCAGAAGTCACAGGTTGGTGATGGATGGTGAGTCTTGGTGGCATTATCCTACCGAGAGTCTGCTGTGTCTCGGAGACAACTCCAAAGGTCAAAGTGTTAGCTAAACAGAAAGCTTGAACATTCTGGTCCTTGAGCCCTACTGGGAATTCAAATAAGAAAATTTTGTCTCAAAACAAAAAAAAAAAAAAAAGAAAGAAAGAAAAGAAAAGAAAACTACAAGAAAAATATACGGAGGGGTTGTCTCATTTTGTGTTTGTTTATGGAACCAATTACAATAACTGTATCTAACAACTGACTTGTAAGATTCCTAAAAATTTAACACATGGCTTTTTTAAGTTGGGACAAGCCTGGCAGTGCCGGTAGCTCAGTGGGTAGGGTGCTAGCCACATACACCCAGGCTGGCAGGTTAGAACTCAGCCTGGGCCTGCTAAACAACAATGACATCTGCAACAAAAAAATAGCCAGGCCTTGTAGCAGGTGCCTGTAGTTCCAGCTACTTGGGAGGCTGAGACAAGAGAACTGCTCAAGTCCAAGATGTTGAGATTGCTGTGAGCTGTGATGCCACAGCACTCTATGATGCCACAGGGCAACATAGTGAGACTCTGCCTCAAAAAAAAAAAAAAAAGTTGGGACAAGCCAGCTTCAACACTGCCCTTTGAGGTAGAACCTTTCCCTATATGATTTAATTTTCTTTCTCTCAATATCAAATCTCTTCTCCAAAATTTCCTATATACAGAGTAGCCATAAAGTTAAATTGCACACAAACTTTATAGCCACCTTATATTTTTCCCCCATTGGTTCCCTACTCCAGTGCTATAAAAAAGTAACAGTTTTTTTTTTTTTTTTGCTCATCTCCACATGAAGTCAAGGAAGAATAAATGTAATCAATAATGATGTGTTGGCAAAGACTATTTTGTTTTGTTTTTAAGAGACAGAGTCTCACTTTGTCACCCTCAGTAGAGTGCTATGGCATCATAGCTCACAGCAACCTCCAGCTCCTAGGCCTAGCCTAGGTGATCCTCTTGCCTCAGCCTCCCGAGTAGCTGGGACTACAGGCGCCTGCCACAATACCTGGCTATTTTTTGTGTTGTTGCTGTTTGGTCAGGGCAGGGGCTGGGTTCAAACCCACCACCCTCAGTAATGGGGCAGCGCCCTACTCACTGAGCCGCAGATGCCGCCCCAGCAAAGACTGTTTTAATGATAGCATAGACAGAGCTCCGTCCACTGTTACCTGCAGTGACATGGACAATTTCACATGTTACTGAGTAGCAGCATAAGCCCTTGTGCTTAAGCCACTGCCCCATAACAAACTGCCACACACTCAGCTGCTTAATACAATGTTCATTTATTATCTCAAACGTTTATAGGTCAGAAGACCAGGTGGACTTCCCTGGGTTCTCTCATTACAGCAAGATCAAGGTATTAGCCAGGCTGGCGTCTTACCTAGTATGTAGTTGCAGATGGCAGTTTCTTCTGGCCATAGGATGGAGATTTCTTTTGTGATCTTAGCCAGGAGTCACTGTCAGCTCCTGGTTGTGTGCGTGGCCTTTTCAAAGCCAGCAACTGTGCATTGAATTCTTTCCACAGTCTGAATCTTTCCTGTTTTCTTTCCACCACCAGCTAGAGAAAGTTCTTTGCTGTTGATTAGATGAGGCCTACACGCATAATCTCCTTTGGCTATAATATAGTCACAAACATGACATTTGATCCTCTTCAGTCCTAAGGTTTAAGGTGGGAAAACTCAGGGGGTTATTTTAGGATTCTGCCTCCTACAGCAAATAAAATTCTTGCAAATCAAGTTAATGAAATGTATCAAGAGTCCTTTACATGTTTGTTCACAGGGGGGAAATACGGTAAACAGAACCAAATCTTTCACATACAAAAAAAAAATGTGTGTTGTATTTATAATTAAAAACTACTTTATAGGACAGACTGAGTTTTGCTGTCACTGGCTCATTTTCTTCCTTCTTTCACTCATTCTGGCTTACTCTGGCACCCTCGTGCTTCTTGTGGGGCTGCGCCTCAGAATGCAGAGCAGAGAGGCAGGACCCAAACTGAGACTTATCCAGGAATGCTGATGGGTCTCTGGCCGTCTGCTGCAGAGATAATGCAGGAGCTCTTGGCATGGCTAGCGGTAGGTGTGAGGTTCCAGAGGAGCGCGCGAATCTGATAGGATACACCCATTTTTAATGCAACAAACCCTTTTCTGAAACACACTTTGCCACAATGAGGGAATTAAGAAGGAACCTCAAGGGGGGAATGGGTGGAGGGAGGGGGTTTGGAGGGATCACTTCTGAGGTTTATCTTACAAGGGTACAAGTGAATCTTTCCAAGAGTAGAATGTGAACGTTTTAAAACAATAACTAAGAAAATGACATGAAGGCTATGTTAACCAGTTTGATGGAAATGTTTCGGATTG
>NW_003852401.1:34567758-34574258 GCF_000181295.1 Otolemur garnettii
GGGCCCAGGGCTGGATTCGAACCTGCCACCTTAGGTGTATATAGCTGGCACCTTAGCCACTTGAGCCACAGGTGCCAAGCCAAGAAATATTTATATTTTTCATTTGTCTCCTTCAATTCCATTTTTCTATAAACTTTTTGAAGTTCCCTTATATGTGCATCATGTCTAAAGGGAAAAAAGAATTCTTGTGACTACTTCTATTGACTTAATATTGACTTAAGTTGACTTTCTGTTTCTTAAATTTAGACAAACATAAAAGTTGACATAAACTTTGTTTATGGTTCTTGATGAAAAGATTTATGAAATAAATGCCTTCAAGAACAGTAAAACTAAAACATTAGTGGAACAGTTGCTACTGTTTACTGAAATGTAAACACTATGAAACAAGTTGTGTGCGTGCAATACAGCCTTCTGCCTTGCTGTGACTATTTTGTCCAGACCTTTTCTCTTTGCAACCCACAGGATCATTGGAATGAAAGCAGGAGATCTGAATTCACAAAAGAATGTCTTTGGACTGTCAGCAAATACTAATTTGCAGAATTCTTCCTTAGCTTATCTCCGAACATTCTTCGAACTCCAGTGAGGAATTCATTGTTCTGAAACTAGCCTTCTTTGAGAAAAGCTTCAGTTTTTATTTAATCTAGGACAAGTCTTGGTTAGCAGTTAACGAAAGTGGATTACAGGTCAGCAATTTTATAAAAAAAAAATTATAACACTTTAAAAATAAGTTTATAAAGATTTACAAAATAGTTATATGTAATTAATAACCACGATATAAAAGTTTATGTACGCTACCATTTTGAGTATATTTCTGAAATAAACAATGAAAACCTGTGTGGATTATACACGCCAAACAGCAAAAATAAAGGAGACATATTGTCTTCCCCCAAAGAGCTTAGTAATTAGGTAGAAAAACAAATATGCCTACAAATAACCAAAACGTGAGAAGAATGTAACCATTGCAGTAATTTGGGGGAAAACAATTAAACTATGAGAACACAAAGACAGACGAGACTTTTAGGAAAAGCAAAAAGAGTCATAGACATGTTTTGGCCGGAGTGGGGGGCAGGGAGTATGTTGAGGGAAGTGTTTAAGATCTTCAGAGCTCATTAACTAGAAGGCAAATTTTCAGCTCAACTTTCCAGTAGTTTATAAAATGAGAGGCACTTTTCAGAAAAACTTGAAATCACAGGCCAATTTTAACTAAACATGATGAAAGATAGTAGTCCCTGGGCCAACCTGGGCCCCCTGAAGCTAGCAGAGCCAGGCAAAAGGACTAAGTAATGTCTTTGGTGGACCCTATTTTCTTTTTTCACAGAATTTCTCTCATCTCGTGATAATTTTCCAAGGCACCAATGATACTAAGTGGGGAAATACAATGTCTAAAGACATTGGTCCAATGCCAGATTGATAGAATGTCTTCCCTTCAATTTCAGAATTGTACCTCATTCTGTTCATTCATAAACTATTCTTAAGTATGAAGGACCTCTCTCTTTTAAATCTCAGTGGGTGATGCCATTATTAGATTCACCATTTGTACTGGTTTGTATTTTTACAATGATGAGCATAACAGACATATCATGAGCTTGGGGGGTTAAAGATTCTTGGGATGGAATTCTACTTCTTACCCTTTCTTGAACAAGTTATGAACTCTGTCACCCAAAAGACTACCAGGATGGCTAAATAGTAGAGAAGAGAGATTTATTGGCAATATCAGTTTGTGAACTGGGAAGAGACAGTCTCCAACACGGACCAAAGGTGCTTGTTCTTCAAAGAGAGAAGACAGGTTGGGTTTTATACCTCAAAAGGTCTGTCGGCTTGGTACCTGTGGCTCAAGTGGCTAAGGTGCCAGCCACATACACCTAAGGTGGTGGGTTTGAATCCAGCCCCGGGCCCACCAAACAACAATGACAGCTGTAACCAAAAAATAGCCGGGTGTTGTGGAGGGTGCCTGTGGTCCCAGCTACTTGGGAGGCTGAGGCAGGAGACTTGCTTGAGCCCAGGAGTTGGAGGTTGCTGTGAGCTGTGATGCTACAGCACTCTACCAGGAGGATAGCTTGAGGCTCTGTCTCAAAAAAAAAAGGGGGGGGCTGTCTCACATAATAGACATACATACTCGGTTGGGTTGGAGGGGAAGGTATACACATTTACAAGAGAAGC
Organism: Otolemur garnettii; assembly: GCF_000181295.1. Lineage (NCBI taxonomy): Eukaryota > Metazoa > Chordata > Mammalia > Primates > Galagidae > Otolemur > Otolemur garnettii. Next base: position 34,569,919 of record NW_003852401.1, read on the forward strand.
CTAGTACATGAACAATGAGTAAACATACATCATCATATATCCCATATTCCCCTGAGGGTAGTATTTTTTTTTACAATAATAGCTTTATTGAGATATAATTCACATGCCATACAATTCACCAATTTAAAGTATACAGTTCAATGATTTTTAGTACATTCTATAAGTTGTACAACCAACACCACAGTTAATTTTAGAATATTTTCATTGATCTAAAAAGAAACCCCAAACCATTAGCAGTCACTCATTGTTTTCTCCCAACACCCCACCCCTAAGAACCACTTATCTACTTTCTGTCTCTATAGATTTGCCTTGGGGGGCATTTCTTCCATATATGTATATAAGTTTCTATTGGCTAGTTCCAATTTAGTATTGAGTACATGTGTATTTGTTTTCCATTCTTGTGAGACTTTAGTTAGGAGAATGGTCTCCAGCTCCATCTAGATTGATACAAAGGATAATAGATCACCTTTTTCATGGCTGAGTAGTACTCCATAGTATACAAATACCACATTTTGTTAATCCACTCATGTATCAATGGGCACTTGGACTTTTTCCACATCTTTGCGATTGTGAATCGTGCTGCTATAAACAATTAAGTGCAAGTATCTTTATGACAAAATGCCTTGTTTCACTTTGGGTAAATACCAAGTATTACTGATGGATCAAATGGTAGGTCTACTTAAATTCTTTCCAGTATCTCCATACTCCTGTCCGTAGAGGTTGTACTACTTTGCAGTCCCACCAATCCTGTAAAAGTATTCCCTTTTCTTCTGTTTCCACACCAACCTCCGATGTGTTAGGACTTTTTGATAAAAGCCATTTTCCTTAGGGTAAAATGGTATCTCCTTAGGGCTTTGATTTGAATTTTTCTGATAATTAGAGATGGTGAACATTTTTTTATGTGTTTATTGGACATTAGTCTGCCATCATTTGAAAAGTTTCTATTCATGTCTTTTGCCCACTTTTTAATGGGGTTGATTGATTTTTTTTCTTGCTGATTTGTTTGAGTTCTTTGTAAATTCTTGTTATCAGTCCTTTATTAGATGTGTAGCATCTAATAAATATTTTCTCCCATTCTGTAGGCTATTTTTTTTTCTTGAGACAGAGTCTTACATCGTTGCCCTTGATAGAGTGCCACAGCATCATATCTCACAGTAACCTCAAACTCTTAGGCTCAAGAGATCCTCTTGTCTCATCCTTTCAAGCAGCTGGAACTATAGGCACCCACCACAACACCCAATTATTTTTTAGAGATGGAGTCTCGCTCTTGCTCAGGCTGGTCTGGAACTCCTGAGCTCAGGCAATCCACCTGCCTTGGCCTCCCAAAGTGCTAGGATTACAGGGATGAACCACCATGACTGGCCCTCTTCTAGAATTCTTATAGTTTTATGTCTTAAGTCTTAAGTTATCCATTATGAATTAATTTTTGTGAATGGTGAGAGGTGAAGATCCTGTTTTCAGTCTTTTACATGTGGCTATCCTGTTTTCCCAACACCATTTATTCAGTAGGAAATATTTTCCCCAGTGGATGTTTTTGTCTGCTTTATCAAAGATCTGATGGAAATGTGAGGATGCTTTCATCTCTGAGTTGTCTATTCTGATCCATAGATCTATGTCTCTAGTTTTCTTGCCAGTATCATGCTGTTTATGTTACTGTAGCCTGTAGTATAGCTTCGTGTTTGACAGAATGAGATTCACACTTTGTTCTTATTACATAAAGTTGCTTTGCTATTCAGGGTCTTTTCTGGTTCTATACAAAGCATAGAATTATTTTTTTTTAATCCCTGAAAAATAACATTGGTGTTTAAATGAGGATTACACTGAATCTGTAAATCACATTGATTGGGGAGTACAGATATTTTAACAATGCTGATTCTGCAGATCCATGGGCTTGATATGTTTTTCCACCTGTTTACATCCTCTGTGATTTCTTTCCTCAAAGTTTTCTCCTTATAGAGGTCTTTTACCTCCTTGGTTAAGTATATTTCTAGGTATTTTATTTTCTTTGTTGCTACTGTGAAAGGTATTACATCTTTGATTTGACTGTTGTTGGCATATATAAAAGCTACTGATATGTGTACATTGGTTTTGTAATCTGAGACTTTGCTGAAATTATTTATCAATTCCAGAAGTCTCTTAGTTGAATCTTTCCCATTTTGTAGGTGTAAGATCATATCATCAGCAAAGAGCAATACCTCTTCTATCCCCATTCTAATACCTTTGATTTCCTTCCTTTGTTTAATTGCTCTGGTTAGGACTTCCAGCACTACGTTGAACTGAAGCAGTAATAGTGGACCACCTTGTCTGATTCCAGTTCTAAGAGGAATGCTTTCAATTTTTCACCATTCAATATAATGTTAGCTGTGGGTTTATCATATATGGCTTTTATAATTTTGACATATGTCCCACTTATGCTTATTTTGCTAAGTGTTCTTATCATAAAGGGTTCTGAATTTTGTCAAATACTTTTTCTGCATCTATTAAGAGGACCATATGGTCTTTGTTTCTACTTCTATTAATGTGACGAATTACATTTATACATTTGCATATGCAAATTTTCATTATGCATCTTAGGAATGAAGTCTACTTGGTCATGATGACTTTTTTTTGAGACAGAGCCTCAAGCTGTCGCCCTGGGTAGAGTGCTGTGGTATCACAGCTCACAGCAACTTACAACTCCTGGGCTCAAGCAATTCTCCTGCCTCTGCTTCCCAAGTAGCTGGGACTATAGGCACCCATCACAACGCCCAGCTATTTTTTGGGTTGCAGTCGTCATTGTTGTTTGGCGGACCCAGGATGCATTCAAACCTGCCAGCTCAGGTGTATGTGGCTGGTGCCTTAGCTGCTTGAGCCATAGGTGCCAAGCCTATGATGACTTATTTTTTTAATGTGCAGCTAAATTCAGTTTGCTGAGAACTTTTTCTTCTATAGTCGTAAGGGATATTTGTTGGCAATTTTCTTAAAGTGTCCTTTTCTGGATTTGAATATCAAGGTAATATTGGCTTCATAGAACAAGTTAGGGAGGATTCATTCCTTCTTAATGTTATGAAATAAATTCTGGGTTATAGGTACAAGTTCTTCTTTATAGGTTTGGTAAAATCTGGCTGTGAAACAAACCATATGGTCCAGGAGTTTTTGTTGTTGGAAGATATTTTATCGCTGCTTCAATTTTGGTGCTTGATATTGGTCTGTTCAGGAGTTCTATTTATTACTGATTTAGCCTAGGGAGATTGTGGGTTTCTAAGAATTTCTCTCTTGGGGTGGAACCTGTGGCTTAAAGGAATAGGGCACCGGCCCCATATGCCGGAGGTGGCGGGTTCAAACCCAGCCCTGGCCAAAAACTGCAAAAAAATAAAAAATAAAAAAAAGAATTTCTTTCTTTCCTCCATATTTTCAAGTTTATGAGATAGAGATTTTGATAGTATTCAGAGAGGATGGTTTGTATTTTTATAATATCAGTTCTGATTTCTCTTTTTTCATATTTGATTGAGCTTATCATAGTCCTTTCTTTTCTTTTTCTGGTTAATTTGGCAAGAGATTGCCAATGTGGATAATCTTTTCAAAGAACCAACTTTTTGCTTCATTAATCTTCTGTTTAATTCTTTTGTCCTTGAGTCCATTTAGCTCTGCACTGATCTTGGTTATATGTTTTCTTCTGCTGGGTTTGGAATTGGTTTGCTCTTCCTTTTCCTATTCTTTGAGATGATTCATTAGATTGTTGTGATCTTTCTATCTTTTGGATGTGGGCTTTTCCCGCTGTGATTTTTTCTCTCAGAACTGCTTTGACTATATCCCACGGATTTTGATAACTTGTGTCCCTATTATCATTTACTTCAAAGACTTTTTGATTTCTATTTTTACCTCCTCCTTGGGCCAACTATCATTCAGCAATAAGTTGTGAAGTTTCCATGACTTTGTGTAGGGAGGAATGCTTCTTTTTGAATTGATTTCTATTTTTATTCCACTGTGGTCTGAGAAGATACATGGTATAATTTTTATTTTTATTATTTTCTGGGGCTTTTTTGTAGAGACAGAGTCTCACTCTATCACCCTCGGTAGAGTGTCATGGTGCCACTGTATAATTTTTATTTTTTAAATTTTTTGAGACATGTTTTGTACCCTAAGATGTAATCAGTCTTAGAGAATATTCTAGAAGCTGATGAGAAGAATGTACATTCAGTAGTTTGGGAGTAAATATGTGTCGAGCCCATTTGTTCTAGAGAACATTTTTAAACCATTGTTTTGGACTTAAACACCATGTTTTGTATTTCCTTGAATAATTTTTTTGTTGTTCTGCTTGATTTTTTTTTTCAAAAATTACATTTCCAGGCTCGGCGCCT
>NW_003852401.1:34574492-34581413 GCF_000181295.1 Otolemur garnettii
AAAAAAAAAAAAAAAATTACATTTCTGGGCTCAGCGCCTATAGCTCAGCAGCTAGGGTGCCAGCCACATACACCAAGATTGGTGAGTTTGAACCCAGCCCAGGCCTGTCAAATAACAATGACAACTGCAACAAAAACATAGCCGGGCATGTGGCAGGCGCCTGAAGTCCCAGCTACTTGGGAGGCTGAGATAAGAGAATTGCTTAAGCCTAAGAATTTGACGTTGCTGGGAGCTGTGACATCACAGCACTCTAGGAAGGATGACATAGTGAGACTCTGTCTCAGATAAATAAATAAATAAATAAATAAATTTCTGGGCTGGGTGTGGTGCCGCATGCCTGTAATCCCAGCACTCTGGGAGGCTGAGGCAGGTGGATTGCCTGGGCTCACAGATTAAACCAGCCTGACCCAGACTGAGACCTCGCCTCTAAAAGTAGCGGGGCATTGTGGCAGGCACCTGTAGTCCCAGATGCTGGGGAGGCTGAGGCAAGAGAATTGCTTGAGCCTAGGAGTTAGAGGTTGCTGTAAGTTATGGTACCACAGCACTCCACTTGAGGGCGACAAAGTAAGACTCTGTCTCAAAAAAAAAAAAAAAATTTAATTTCTTTTTTAATTTTTTTTATTACAGTATTACATTGCGCCCTGGGTTGAGTGCCATGATGTCATGGTAGCTCACAGCAACCCCAACTCTTGGGGCTTCAGCAATTCTCTTGCCTTAGCCCCTCCCCCATGTAGCTGGGACTATAGGCACCTGCTAGGATGCCTGGCTAGTTTTCTGTTTTCAGTAGAGACAGGGTCTCGTTCTTGCTCAGGCTGGGCTCAAACTCCTGAACTCAAGCAATCTACCCACTTTGGTCTCACAACGTGCCAGGATTCCATATCCACCATGCCTGGCCAAAGATTCAATTTCTTATTCATATCATCCTTCTTGTTGTGAGTTTTTTGTGTTGGGTTTCTATTTTCTCTTGTATTTCATTAAGTGTCCTTGCAATGAAGCTCTGCTCTTAAAATTCTTTATCAGTCATTTCAATATTCTTATTTCGATTGGTTTACATTGGTATAGAGTTATTGTTTTCTTTGGGGGTGTCCTTCCCCTCAAACATCCAGTTCAATCTTTGAGACAGGACGAGGTACTTGTAGGTGAGACTCAACTATACCCTGTAGGATTGAGTCAGTAGGTGCTTGATATAAAGGGCATGTAAATTGACCTTCCTGTCAGTGGGTGGCACTTGCTGGGAGAAACAGCTGGAATATTTGTTTAGGGTTCTGTGATCAACTCTAGTTCCTCAGAAGTACTTGATGACCCCACATGATAAGCAGGGCCCTGGAACTTCCTGTTCTCTGCCATAGCACAGGCAGGTGTGGGAGGGAAGCTGGGAGGGGCTGGGTTGCCTGAGCCTGCCCTCAGGCTCCAGCAAAAGAGGCCAGGTATCTATTCAAGCACAGGTCAAAGGTCTTCTCCCCACTTCTAGACAAAGCCACCAGGGAGGGGACCCAGTGTCCTCGCTCAATCACAAATCTCCTCCCTTTGCCCCTCAAGCAATGTGACAGAGGTTCAAGGGTATAGGATCTGTGTGGGCTCATCTCTTAATCCTCAAAAATTAATCCTGACCTTATCAGGGAGAAGTGAACTCTTCCTGACTTGCCCATGGGGTGCCCAAGCAGGTTTGATGTCCCTCTACCTCCTGGGGTGGCATGCCCCACCCTGATGGAGTCATTGGGCAAGTGGCAGGAGGGAGGGCCTGTAGGCAGAGAGCTCACAGTCTGAGTACCCATCAGTTTGCTGCAGCAACCGCACAATGTGAAAGCCACAGTGTGGAGGACGCACCAACAGAGAGAAAAAGCAGTTCCTGTGATCCCTGGCCCAACAGTCTCCTCACAGCGCCCAGTCGGGGAGAGGAAGGAGAGAGAAAGTCTGAATGGGAGAAAGCTAGCACTTTGCGCATCTCTGTCCTCCATCCAGAGTGTCTGAATGGGAGAAACCCAGCACTTTGCTCATCCAGAGTGTCTGAATGGGAGAAAACTAGCACCCTGGTCATCTCTGTCCTCCATCCAGAGTGTCTGAATGGGAGAAACCTGGCACTTTGGTCATCTCTGTCCTCCATCCAGAGTGTCTGAATGGGAGAAACCTAGCACTTTGGTCATCTCTGCCCTCCATCCAGAGTGTTTGAATGGGAGAAACCCAGCACTTTGCTCATCTCTGTCCTCCATCCAGAGTGTCTAGGTTCTGGGGTCACACAGATCCCCTGGGACACACCAACCCCTTGCGGCTTCCACAGTCTGAGCCAGAGTTGGGAAATGTTTGTGCGGGATTGAGTGAAGTGAATACCAAAGGGCTGAAGCCCAAAGGGAGGACAAACGTGCACGGTGGCAGAGAAGCATTATGGTGCCTGCTGTCTCAGCTCAGGTCTGCAGGGTTGAGAAGTGAGCCTGAGCTTGCTGGCAGCCTGGCAATTTGTCCTCAAGAAGTCCCTGGTTAACTGGCAGCACCAGCTTTGGGGCTTGCGAGGGTAAAGACCTCTCCAGCAGTTCCGGAGCCCAATGACTGCTAGAGCCATGTGGGAGAGGAAAGTAAACCACTGCACCTGCCCTTCTCACTGGACCCCAAACCTGGGGGCGGGGTCGACCTCTGCCCACAGCCTGCTTTTCTGTATTCTGTTCTGCAGCTTCTTCCTGTGGAATCTCTGGTAGGTTCTGGCCCTTTTCTCATAGAATTACACCCAATCGACATTTGTTTGTTTGTTTTTTCTCTTTCGTCTAAAGCTTTTCCTTCTTTCTGAGACAATCTGGCAGCTGGTGTCTCTGATTCGCCATCTTAATCCCAGTCTGTGCCAGGTGAGATTTTAGCATTAAAATGAGGCAAAATGTGGCTCCTTACTCAAAAGGTGGACTACAGGATACAAGGATAGTTATGAGCAGCCTCTATAAACTGGCTGAAGCTGGGTTGAGGTTGTAGCTGCTTTTCAGTACATTTGTAAAGCTTGTCCTCTGTGCAAGCAGAACTGTAGTAGTCTGGGCTGTAAATCAGAGTTAGCAGGGGTCTGATAATTTGCCTTGTCGCAGGAAGACCAGGCCTGATGGAGAAAAAGAACACCTGAACACCTGTGCTTCAAAGAGAAAGGGCTTTATTTCAGCCGGTGGAGCCGCAGCACACTAGAGGCCAAAAATGGCCGTCCTCCCCAAATGGCTCTGTCTTTTCCATTTTATCTCCAGCCAAGAGTTCCCTGTCCACGGGTACCCTTCTCATTGGTCATTTCAATCGAGCTTAAGAAGGTGGGCTCATGGGCCGTGCCTGTGGCTCAAAGGAGTAGAGCACTGGCCCCATATGCCAGAGGTGGTGGGCTCAAACCCAGCCCCAGCCAAACACTGCAAGAAAAGAAGGCAGGCGCAGGCTTTTACAGAAGTGGAAGCAAGCACTAGTTTCGAGGTCTCAGGAAATTAAGTTTCTACAAATTCCTAAGAACTGAGTCACCATGGGGACCACTTTCCAGGAGTGTCTTTGGGCTCCTGTGAGAAGACTTTTGTTTTTTTAGACCTTATTTTTTTCTTCAAGGAAGCCTCTCTCAGCCTGACAGCTCCTATTATTAGAGAGTTTAACAAGAGTGTGCTTCGTCCTGCAGCCATAGGAATTTAGAAATTTGCCATGCTAGCCAGGCCCTGAATCCCGGACCTGTAGGTAACTTTTATTAAAGGAGCATCTGTTTTGGCCGATTAGATCACACTTCTCTAACTTTCTGCTGGACATGGAAAACTGGAACTTCCGACCTCCTCAGGTGCCTAAGAAACAAATAAGATTATACATGCAACACACCTGGTATACAGAAGCAGTTCCATTATTGCTAACTTCCCTTCACCCATCCCATATCTTTTTAACAGCAGTGTTAGCTTGTTAAGTCTTTCTCCCATGAATCTATTATTTTGACAGGATTTGTAAAGCAAGATTATAAGCAGAAGAGAAAAGCAGATTAACCTTCTCTGTAAACTTAATCTGGAACCAAAGACACACCCAGTCATCTCTTTTTAACAAGACCTTCCCTTTCTCCTCTGAAAAGCAAATGTCCTCTAATGAGTGGTTTTAAGTAACCAGATCATTAACTGGATTTTCCTGATTTCTCAGCAGAAAAACAAGAGACTGCTCTTTCACAATCATTTTCTCCCAATCCAAGAGAAAACAAAATTCACTCTTTACTGAAGTAATAAAAAGTTTTGTTTAAAGGGCCATAAGTTCAATAAACACATTGGCCAAGAGGTTGACCTTTAAAGAAATCTATTTATTTCCTCCATAGCTTTCCACTCTCCAAAGAGCAACCATAGCGCTATCCCAGCAGAATTAGTTTCTTTCTTTTTTTTCTTCCTTTCTTTCCCTTTCTTTCTCTCTCTCCCTCCCTCCCTTCCTTCCTTCATTTTTGAGACAGGTCGCACTCTGTTGCCAAGGCTAGAGTGAGTGCAGTGTCCTGGTCATCATTCGCTGTAAACTTGAATGCCTGGGCTCAAGTGATCATTCTGCCTCAGTGTCCCAAAGAAGGACTACAATGTGTACTACCAAGCTCAGTTTATTTTTAAATTTTTTCACTATGTTTCTCAGTCTTATCTCAAACTCTTGGCCTTGAGCAATCATCCTGACTCAGTCTCCCAAAGTGCTGGGATTATAGGTATGAGCCAATGGATCTGGCCCCAGCTGAATATTTTCTTTTTTTTTTTTTTTTTTTGAGACAGAGCCTCAAGCTATCCCCCTGGGTAGAGTGCCACCTCAGCCTCCCAAGTAGCTGGGACCACAGGCACCCTCCACAATGCCCAGCCATTTTTTGGTTGCAGTTGTCATTGTTGTTTTGGCAGGCCTGGGCTGGATTCGAACCTGCAACCTCAGGTGTATGTGGCTGGTGCCTTAGCCACTTGAGCCACAGGTGACAAGCCTGAATACTTTCTTAACAGAAATTCTGTGGCTCAGTGAGTAGGGTGCTGGCCCCATATACCAAGGGTAGCCGATTTGAACCCAGCCCCGGCCAAACTGCAACAAAAAAAAAAGAAGAAAAGAAAAGAAATTCTATTCCTATCTTGATCATCCAAGAGTAATCATGCTTCTACAACAAACCCCTCCTATTTCCCCAAGTCATGAAACGCTCTAATGTTAGAGTTTGGCTAGAATGCCACAAGTGATCTTAACAGTGTACTGAGAACATTAGAAAGGGAGGTGAATAAAGATCCAGTCTTTCTCTAGGTCACTTCTACTTTGAATATATGTAGAAAAATCCTCAGGATGTGCAAAGTGCCCTGAGAATAGAGCTGGAAAAGCAAATCTATCTACAACTCACAAGGGCATCCTTCTTCACCTCTCTCTGTCCCCAAACGTCTGTGAATCGTGCATAAAGTTTGACCTCACCGTGCTCCTCCAGGGGAATCCAGCCAGCCAGCACCTTGCTGGAAACAGCAGTGACCTAGACTGCAGGCTTCAGATTGGAATTGCAGTTGTGCAAATGGGAGGCGTTAAGAAGGTCAGACAACAAGATGGAAACAAGTAAAGACCAGAGTCTGAGTGTTGAGGTTGTCAAGAGTTGTATTTGGTCTGGATTCTAGAGTCTAGGTCTCAGGCCAACATGCTTGTAAAGGTGGCTTAAATGGTGTTTTCAGTATTGATCAATTGTTAAAATGAAGGGACACAAAACTCAAATCAAATTACTAATCAAGAGGTGAGTAGGCAAAGACAAAGTCCTTGACAAGGGAGTTCTCAGCTTGACTGTGTATGTGCACCCCTGGGCTGTGAGGGATCATGAATGAGCTGTGTGACTGATGCTCTAGGATGCTCCAAGGACAAACGTCTCTCACCCGTGGCCTGGAATTGGGATTTTTATTCCCCATGATCCCTTTGGCCAAACTCCATATGCGTCTTTTATTGTCTTTGTAACTTCCTTTGCACAGCTGTATAACATCTGGATAACTTCTCTGTCCTGTTTCTCTGTTGGTTTTCACTTTTAAAGAGCTGTGTGCTGTTCTCCTGTCAAATTAATTTCATCCCCAATGGAGGATTTCCTTCTGACATTTGCTTATGAGGATGAAAGGAGATAATGCATGTGAAAGGCTGTTGTTAAGCTGTAAATGATTATACCAACGTTACTATCTCCTTGTCCACCTGTTGCCCGTCCTAGGCAGTCATGTCACTTACACTATGGAAATTGAGAGAAATTAAATACTATTCTCAGGCCAAACATCTGGAATTGGGTTCCTCAGAAAAACTAACCAGGTCAGCTGAGAGAGGCTACATGATTCATGGGATCTAGTGTAAAAATTATTAAAAATTTCAAGATGGCGGAGGCAGTGCAGGGGCCCTTCCAAGTCTTTGGACTTGTGCCGTCCCTTGCCCAGATGGCACACCCACAGTGCTGACCCTGTTGTCAGTATGTTCAGGCCACTGAGAGGCTTGCAAAATTCATCAGCTAATGTGGCTACTATCACTTCCAGGTGGGTCAAAGAATTTAGATACCAAATGTAGTAGCTTTGAGAGAAAGAGAACTTAAAAAAAGAGAGAGAAAGAGAACTCTTTAAGATATATAAAATGTGAAGCCGGGTGCAGTGCCTCATGCCTGTAATCCTAGCACTCTGAGAGGCCTAGGCAGGTGGATTACTTAAGCTCAGGAGTTCAAGACCTGCCTAAGCAAAAGCGAGACCCCATCTCTACTAAAAATAGAAAAACTGAGGCAAGAGGATTGTTCGAGCCCTAAGAATTGGAGGTTGCTATGAGCTATGATGCCACGACACTCTACCCAGGGTGACAGCTTGAGACTCTGTCTAAAAAAAAAAAAAAGTACAAAATGTGTATATAAAGAAAATGGTGGAGAAAATGGCTTGATATAGTCAAGGAAGAATTTCTTTTTGAATATGTTCTTATATATTCTTTTGTTTTTATTCTTTTTTTTTTTTTTTTTTT
>NW_003852401.1:34581469-34595687 GCF_000181295.1 Otolemur garnettii
TGGCATTACAACTCACAGCAACCTCCAACTCCTGGGCTCAAGTGAGTCTCCTGCCTCCACCTCCCAAGTAACTGGGACCACAGGCACCTGCCACAATGCCCAGCTATTTTTTTTTTGGTTGCAGTCATCATTGTTGTTTGGCAGGCCCAGGCTAGATTCAAACCTGCCACCTTAGGTGTATGTGGCTGGTGCCTTAGCCACTTGAGCCACAGGCTTCGAGCCTATTCTTAATTTAAAAAGCTGACTGCCAGGCCCAATTGCCTAGGCCCATAATCCTAGCATTCTGGGAGGCCAAGGCAGGAGGATTACTTGAGCTCAGAAGTTTGAGACCAGCCTGAGCAAAAGTGAGGCTTTGTCTCTACTAAAAATAGAAAAATGATCCAGGCATGGTGGTGGGCACCTATAGTCCCAGCTACTAGGGAGGCTAAGGGAGGGGAATTGCTTGAGCTCAGGAGTTCAAGGTTACAGTGAGCTATAATGTCACCTCTACACTCTAGCCTCGGTCACAGAGTGAGACCTGTCTCAAAAGCCAAAAAACAAAAACCAAAAAAAAGAGAGCTAGTCTCCAAGTCCGGGACACCTTTGTTTTCATTTTTGCTCTATGTGATGCTGGCCAAGTCATCTGAGATAAGGTACCTGGGCTGTGCTGTGTGTTACAAATTCATAAATGTGTGCAGTAATCGAAGCATAAACTTCACTGTTGCCCTTGCTACAGGCAGTTCTTCACTCTTTTGATGAGACACAGACACATTCTACCACCGGGCCTCACCACCTGCAGCTCTATTCTCCTTCCAAGGCCGTGAGTGGTGATTGTCCCAAATCAGTCTTTTTTCTTCTTCTTTTCACTCCCTGTGGTATTCACTCCCTCTGTGCTAAAAAACAAAAACAAAAACCACCCTGTCAACTGAGCAATCTTACCCATAACCTGCTTGGAATTCCTCGCCATGGAAGAGCAGGGGGTGGAGGAAGGGTTGGGCCCCCTCACCCTGCCTCACCTGCTGGGTTGTGATGTCGGAGCTCCGTTTCCATGAGGGACTGGGAACGTGGGGTGCAGGAAGGAGACCACAGGGGTGATTCAGGAGAACACACCACATCGCTGCTGTTTTGGTTTCGGTTTGGGGTTTTTTCCTGTTGTGTCAGCTGTTCCGAGCAGCAAAGGAAAAAAAATCCATACGGTTCTTTTCTGTCATTCGGAGCCATCTGTTTCCTTTCTCATTCCTTCCCTGGAAACTTTTTTCGATAAACAACATGAAAAAGACACGAGAGGATCTCCGCAAGAGCAAATTCATCTTTCTTCAAATGGAGACTTTTGGAAACCTTTGACATTTATAGAAAAGTCTCGTATGCCGCTGTTCTTCCCTCCACTTCTCCAAGGTCCTAAAACAGATGAAGGGCTTAGAAGCTCCCTTATTTATCGGTTCTGGCTGCAGTAAAGAGAGTTCTTCATTCCTTCCAACAAAATACACTCAATACATATTTCCGAGGATAAAATCAAATAAATTGAAATTTCCCTGAAAAGAGAACGGTACGTTCCTGAAGGTCAGGGATATCATCTTATTCCCCTCTGTATCTCTGAGCGCATTGCAGAGTGCCCCACACAGTAGCTGTTCCATAAACGTCGGTGGAGAAATCATATTTGCTCACAAAAATCATTGTCTTGAACTGAACAAAAGTGGACTCTGTACATAATCTAGGGAGGACTCTGCTGTGGCTTTAAAGTTGCAATGTTATCTTTGGCCATGACGGCCACCACAAAAGTAACCATTAGCATTTGCTTAGCACATACCGTTTCTCAGGTACCAGTGTAAGTACTTTTTATGGATCAGATAGTTTAATTGTTTTAATCTTCCTAAGGACTGTACAGGGAGGCACAATTGCTATCTGTGTGTTACGGATAAGACACTAAGCCACAAGAAGTAAAATAACTTGCCTGGTCTTGCATAGAATCAAACTAGCTCCAGAGGCCCTTTTCCTAATCTCCCATATTGCAGCTACCTAATCGCTCCAGAACCAAGCACAAGGAGAGCAGATTAAAACAGAAAGTTTCAAATTTTTCAAAACTGCATTCACAATAAAAAACAAAATGTATACCAGTGCCTATTTATAAAATGGAAGCAAAATTTTCAGGAGATAATACTTATCCAAACTATATGTTTTCCATCATATACTAATTTATTATTATTTAAGCCTATCACAGTCCACTAATTTGATTTCACATGACATAGCTTGAAAAACCCTACCTGGCTGATCCTGAGCTTGCCATGGATTCTCTTTCTGAATTTTCCTTCCTGGGGCAATTCAATTGCAAATGTCTGAGGTGTGCCTAATATATCCTGAAGCAGACCAGTTTCAAAAGGCCCTACAGACCCTGGCCTTCTGGAAATCCTGACCCTCTCTGAGTCACTTCACCCCTATGGGGCTGCTATTGTGAATGGAGTGCTTTCGAATAGGGCTCCATATCTAGTCTGTGGGAATTATGCACCTTTGCCTATGCTCAACCTCCTACACTAAGAGTGAAGATGCCCTTCTCTCTTTTTCTGCTCTGTTGTCTAAGATTGATCTAACCACAGATTTCCATACAATTCTTTTGTTTCAACTCCCAACCTGGAGGACACAAATCAAGTTCTCTGATTGATACACTTGTCGGGTACATAATCAGAGCACACGATAATCTATCTCCAAAGGAATTCTCCTTCCCTCCCCTCTTCAACACTACACCTTGCTAAGTTGAAGGTGGTAAGGGGCAGCACAGGTTTCACAATCTCTTGGCATGACCAGATATTCACAACTCCAGAACATGAACTGGCAGCTAAGCCTGATTCTGCCAAGCTTTCACTCCAGCAGTAGGCTGAAGAGTTGGATTCCACACTGAGATGCTGAGCTCAGAAATTTACTAGCAATGCAGTCTAAGTTAGTCTGAATTAACCTTTTTACTTTCGGTTTCTTCTTTTTTGAGACAGAGTCTCACTCTGTTGTCCTAGGCTAGAGTGCCAGGGCTCAGCTCACAACAACTCCAAACTCCAAGGCTGAAGGATCTTCTTGCCTCATCTCCCAAGTAGCTAGGACTACAGGCACCTGCCACAAGGCTAGGCTAATTTTTTTTGTTCATTTTTTGTTTTTTGAGAAAGAGTCTCACTTTGTCACCCTTGGTAGAGTGCCATGGTGTCACAGCTCACAGCAACTTCAAACTCCTGGGCTCAAGCGATCCTCTTGCCTCAGCCTCCCAAGTAGCTGGGACTATAGGCACCCACCACAGTGCACAGCTGTTTTTTACAGATGGAGTCTTGCTCTGGCTCAGGCTGGTCTCAAACCTGTGAGCTCAGGCAATCCACCCACCTTGGCCTCCCAAGTGCTAGGATTACAGGAGTGAGCCACTACACCGGCCTAATTTTTTTTATTTTTAGTAGAGATGGGGTCTCGCTCTTGCTCAGCCTGGTCTTCAACTCCAGAGCTCAAGTGATCCTCTCACCTCAGCCTCTGAATAGTGTTAGGATTACAGGCATCAGCCACCATGCCCGGTAGTCTCTTCTTTTGACATTTGATAACAATAACACCTTTCTAGTCTCAGACATTGGGAGGAGCAATGAAGTGATATTAACAAAAGCACATTGAAGTTTTTGTTGTGGGCGGAGCCTGTGGCTCAGTGGGTTGGGCGCTGGCCCCATATACTGAGGGTGGCGGGTTCAAATCCAGCCCTGGCCAAACTGCAACAAAAAAAATAGCCGGGCATTGTGGCAGGCACCTGTAGTCCCAGCTACTCAGGAGGCTGAGGCAAGAGAATTACCTAAGCCCAGGAGTTGGAGGTTGCTATGAGCTGTGTGACACCACAGCACTCTACTGAGGGCAATAAAGTGAGACTCTGTTTAATATTTTTAGGTTTTTTTTTTTTTTTAAGAGACAAACAAAAAAAAAGTTGAAGTTCTTGTTGCTACAATGGCTGAAATTTACCACTAGTCAGTGGATGAAATGTAAAGAATGTAATCACTAAGATCTTGAATCTTCTACAGTGAAACATGGAGACCTCATTCTTCTCTTGAATATTTAATGTGCATCGAGTTATCTGTGTTTAATTTTTAAAATGTTACAAAGACTATAATCCTCAATGTAGTTAAGCTGTTACATTAAAAAAGATATTTCATACTGTCCATCCCTTTGCACGATTGTTTAAAAAGGAAGACTATAAACTTTCAAAAAGGACACAGAATCTAAGCTAACATTGCCCTCCATCTTCTAAAATTTCAAAAATGTACTCAAACAAAATCCATAGGAAATAGAACAAACAAATCAGCTGGTCAGACCCAGGGCCAAGGGAAATGTTTGGTATTGAAGTATGCTGGGAATCTTAGAATCTAAGTATTAGATTTTATTGGTTTCAGGAGCTAAACTTGAAAATAAAGTTAAAAACTTTATTTGACAAAAATGCTGTACTAGATGAGGAAGCTTTAATAAATTTGAAGGCTTGACACCCATAGTTCAGTGGTAACAGTGCCGACCACATACACTGGGGCTGGCAGGTTCACACTCGGCCTAGGCCCACTAAACAACAGTGACAACTACAACAACAAAAATAGCCATGGAAGATGGCCGACTGGTAGCAATCCTCAGCAGAGGTTCCTGACAAGAGGGAGAACAACTGAACAGAATCAGACTCTATGAAGCCAAAGTGGAAAGTTGAGCCAAGAAGGAAGTTCAGAAAGCTGTGACTCCAAGAAAGAACATTCAAGAAAACAAATTACAGGCTCGGTGCTGGTAGTACAGTGGTTACAGCCCCAGGCACCTACACCAAGGGTGGTGGGTTCAAACCCAGCCCAGGCCAGCAATGACAATGACAACTGCAACAAAAAAATAGCAGGGCATTGTGGCAGGATCCTGTAGTCCCAGCTACTCAAGAAGCTGAGGAAAGAGAATCACTTAAGCCCAAGAGTTTAAGGTTGCTGTGAGCTATAATGCCACAGCACTCTACAAAGGGCAACATAGTGAGATTTTGTCTCAAAAAAAAAAAAAAAAAGAAAGAAAGAAAGAGAAGAAAAGAAAACAAATTATAGGTACAAAGCCTATCAACTAGAGGACAGGAGACCCCGCCCCCAAGCGGGAGGCCTGCCTCTGGCTCTCTGCAAGCAAGCAGGGAACAAAAGACCTCTCATTTTACCTCCCTGGAGAGAGCCACTAAACACTGGATCTCTTTCTCCACAGAGGTCCCACTTATGAACCTAGACACCACTACCCCAGGCATAAAGTTGAACAATTATTTTTCCCCACAATTCCAAACACCCAGTCCACTCTTCCCCCCTCACATGGTGGACTGAAGTTCCTCACCCTGCAGACTACAGTGTTTGGTCTTTTCCCAAGAGATCTGGGCATAGTGTGGGCCACTGAATATCAGGATGGAATCAATGATTACTGGTGAAGAAAGAGAGGTGGGACTTGGTGCCTGTGGCTCAAGTGGCTAAGGCACCAGCCACATACACCTAAGGTGATGGGTTCACCCGGGCCTGCCAAACAACAATGATGGCTGCAACCAAAAAATAACCAGGCATTGTGGCGGGCACCTGTGGTCCCAGCTAGGCTGAGGTAGGAGACTCGCTTGAGCCCAGGAGTTGGAGGTTGCTGTGAGCTATAATGCCACAGCACTACCCAGGGGGACAGCTTGAGGCTCTGTCTAAAAAAAAAAAAAGAAAGGTGGGAAGAAAGAGACAATCTGTGGGAGGAGGAGTAGTCCCCTGATTATGACTTTGCCCGACCAGTGGTGGTGTTGACCCTCAGTTAGGGCTGTGTATGGAGGGAGGACACGGATGGAGTCTTGCTCTCACAGATGCGAACCCTCCTCCTCCGGCTCTGAGGGTGCCCATAAGCAGGAGAGTGTTTGCCTGGTGTGGACTGAGTTTGTTGGATAGGGCTGGTTCCCAGCTGAGCGGGGCCAGCAAGCAGAGGCTTGCCAGGTGTGGACAGAGACCTGAGGGCAAGGGCATGGTCCTCTGACTCCAATAAAGCTGGCAAGCCTCCTGGTGTGAACTGAGACCTACAGGCAGGGAGCGTAGTCCCCTGACTCCAACTGCACTGGCCAGCAGAGGTTTGCTGGGTGTGGACTGAGACTGGCAGGTGGGAGTGTGGTCCCCAGCTCCAACTGGGCTGGCAAGCAGAAAAACGAATACCAGTGTGGACCCAGTCTGGCGGTGGAGGCATGAACCCCTGGCTCCGAATGTGCTATGGGATCCCTCTCTGTTGAACAGGGTTTGTAACACCTGAGATAATTTGACTGGAATTCATGCCTGGGGCTGTCCACCCTGGGACACTCCGAGGTTGACCTTGGAAGTTCTGTAGTTGAAAAGAACTGAAGCATGGGGGCAGGGCACTGCAGCTGTCCATATCTCTCCACAGCTGAGATTTAAACCTAATACCATGGCTTCTTAGGATAGGGTAGAAGTTGGCTGATATCAAAATGGAGCTACCTTGGGCTATCTCACCAAGTAGATCCTCAGAGTCTTCAACCAAAACTCTGAAAGGGGCCTTTGTAAGGTTGTAGCAGGATAGGCCACAATAACAAAGCCTAGCACTTTGGTAAGGGGCTGATTATCTCTACTACCTGGGAAACCCAATTCAATTTCACCCTACCAGTTCTAATAACCAAACAGTGGAAAATAAACATGGTGCAGAACCAATGGAAGAATTCAGGCAACATGAATAACCAGAGTAGATCAATCCCCCCAAAGAATGACAAAGGAGATACACCTGAAGATGCCATGTATAGAAAAATAACTGAAATGTCAGAAATCAAATTCAGAATATGGATGGCAAATAAGATGAATAGAATGAAAGAAAAGTTAGAAATTGAGGGCGGCACCTATGGCTCAGTGAATAGGGTGCCAGCCCCATATACCGAGGGTGATGGGTTCAAACCCAGCTTCGGCCTAATTGCAACAAAAAAATAGCTGGGCGTTGTGGCGGGCGCCTGTAGTCCCAGCTACTTAAGAGGCTGAGGCAAGAGAATCGCCTAAGCCCAAAGAGTTGGAGGTTGCTGTGAGCTGTGACTTCACGGCACTCTACCAAGGGTTAATAAGTAAAACTCTGTCTCAAAAAGAAAAGTTAGAAATTGAAATCCAAAGAGTAGTTCTAAAGTTGTCTCAAGAAATTAATGAATTCAGGCTCAGCACCTGTAACTCAGAGAGTAGGGTGCCAGCCACATACACCAAGGCTGGCAGGTTAAAGCCTGGCCTGCGCCTGCTAAACGACAATAACAACAGCAACCAAAAATAGCTGGGCATTGTGGCAGGAGCCTATAGTCCCAGTTAATTCGGAGACTGAGGCAAGAGAATTGCTTAAGCCCAAGAATTTGAGGTTGCTGTGAGCTGTGATGCCATAACACTCTACAGAGGGCAAATTAGTGACATTCTGTCACAAAAAAAAAAAAAAGAAAGAAAAGAAATTAATGAATTCAAAGACAAAGTCACCAAAGATATGAACATGATGAGAAAAGAAACAGCAGAGCTCAAGGCAATAAAAGTTATTCAGGAGCTCCAAAATACAGTAGAATCCCTCGGTAATAGAGTTGACCAGGCAGAAGAAAGGATTTTTGAAATTGAAGACAAAGCTTTTAAATGTTTCCAAATGCTCAAAGAGGCAGACAAATGGAGAGCAAAAAGTGGTCATTCACCTACAAAAGGAGAAATATCAAAATGACTGCAGGTCTCTCAGCCAAAAGGTTTCAGGCCAGAAGAGGATGGTAATTGACCTTCCATCTCTAAAACAAGACAACTTTCAGCCCAGGATCTTGTATCCTGTTAAACTGAATTTCTTTTGTGATGGAGAAATCAAATACTTTAATGCCATACACATGTTGAAGAAATTTGCCATAACTAAGCCAGCTCTCTGGGATATTCTCAGACCCATCCTACACAATGACCAGCACAATGCTCTACCACCAAAGTAAACTCACTCAGAAATTTTTGAACAAAATCCAACTTCCACAGTGGTGCAAGGATTAAAAATGTCCATGGACATTTGAAAAACATGACACCCCAAACACTGCCAGGCTTATCAATTCTCTCAATTAATGTAAATGGTTTAAATTGTCCTCTAAAGAGGCACAGGCTGACTGACTAGATATATAAACTCAGACTGGATATCTACTGCATACAAGAATCTCATCTTACCTTAAAGGATAAAAATAGACTCAGGGTGAAGGGATGGACATCTATAATACAGACAAATGGAAATCAGAAAAAGCAGGGGTTGCAATTTTAGTTGCAGATATAATTGGTTTTAAACCAACAAAGATAAAGAAAGATAAGCATGGTCACTACATATTTGTCTAGGTAAACACCCAACATGAAGATATTTCGATAATTAACATTTATGCACCCTACCAGAATGCTCCTCAATTTATAAGGCAAACCCTAATGGATACGAACAACTTGATATCTTCCTGCACTATAATAGTTGGAGATTTTAAGACCCCCCTTTGACAGTTTTGGATAGATCCTCCAAGAAGAAACTAAACAAAGAAATATTAGACTTAAACCTGACCCTAGAACAAGTGGACTTTACAGACCTCTACAGAACATTTCATCCTAAGAAAACTGAATAAATTCTTCTCATCAGCCCACTGATCATCCTCCAAAATTGATCATGTCTTAGGACACAAGTCTAACCTCAGCAAATTTAAAAGAATAGAAACTATTCCTTGTATCTTCTCAGACCACCATGGAATAAAAGTTGAACTCAATAGCAACAGTAATCTTCATACTCAAACAAAGTCATGGAAACTAAATAATCTTAGGCTGAATGAGAGCTGGGTCAAAGATGAGATTAAGAAGGAAATCACTGGCTCGGCACCTATAGCTCAACCGGCTAAGGCGCCAGCCACGTACACCCAAGGTGGAGGGTTCGAATCCCCAGCCCGGACCCGCCAAACAACAATGACGGCTGCAACCAAAAAATAGCCGGGCGTTGTGGTGGACCCCTGTGGTCCAGCTACTTGGGAGGCAGAGGCAGGAGACTCGCTTGAGCCCAGGAGTTGGAGGTTGCTGTGAGCTGTAATGCCACGGCACTCTGCCCAGGGGGACAGCTTGAAGCTCTGTCTCAAAAAAAAAAAAAAAAAAGAAGAAATCACTGGCTCAGCGCCTATAGCACAGTGGTTACAGCACTAGCCACATACACCAAAGGTGGCGGGTTCAAGCCTGGCCTGGACCAGCTAAGCAACAATGACAACTGCAGCAAAAAATAGCTGGGTGCTGTGGTGGGCACCTGTAGTCCCAGTCCCTTGGGAGGCTGAGGAAAGAGAATCATTTAAGCCCATGAGTTTGAGGTTGCTGTGAGCTGTGATGCCTCAGCACTCTACCAAGGGTGGCATAGTGAGACTCTGTCTCACAAAAAAAAAAAAAGAAGGAAATCATCAAATTTTTGGAACAAAATGATAATGAACACATAAATTATCAAAACCTGTGAGATAGTGGCTTGGTGCCTATAGCTCTGTGAGTAGGCACCAGCCTCATACACTGAGGCTGGTGGGTTTAAGCCCAGCCTGGGCCTGCTAAACAGCAATGACAACTCCAACCAAAAAACAGCCAGGCACTGTGGCAGGCACCTATAGTCCCAGCTACTCAGGAGGCTGAGGCAAGAGTATTGCTTAAGCCTAAGAGTTGGAGGATGCTATGAGCTGTGACACCATAGCACTCTACTGAGGGTAACATGGTGAGACTCCATCTCCAAAAAAAAAGGTTAAAGAAGCTGGAAGCTCTATTAGAAAGTGTGCTAAATTGATAATCAGCTGTTTCCAAGAAAAATTTCATCAGAATAGAATTACAAATGAGACGAGTTCAACTGGGAAGAGCTCAAAAGACAAACAGAGTAAAGAGAAATCAGAAGAGGGTCCAGGTTGAACTATTCCATGTGATGATTTCATGATGGAAGCTTTTCTGAAGACTGAGAAGGAAAGTCATGGGCCGGATGACAGCAGTCCAGGATCCGCAAGTGACTCAATTTGCAATCATTTTATATATCCTAGAAAAAAATGTCTCATTCTCTCATAGTTGGAAATTATAAGGATACCATTGGTAAGAAAGCTGAAAGACTTTTTACCAGCTTTGGTAAAGGGGGAATATTGGTATTCCCATTTTTATGTAAATTTTATTGAAATTATATTTTCAACTCTTGTGTAGTTTTAAGTATTATCCTCAAAACATTTGTAAAAAGAAATATTTCTGCTTAACCAGCAAGATACACTTTTGCCAGGATCATTACATGTTTACATATTGGTCACGTCTGTTGGTGTGTTGTTTCACGATCACCATTATCTCTAGAAATGCAGTACCAATTCATAATCAAAATAAACATTTGAAATTAAAAATAAATAAATTAATCTGAAGTATCCTCAAACCTATAAGCAAAACAACTCCCTAGGTAACCCTAGGGAATATTTTGAATGCTGGGAAAGACCTGCAGGGACTCAAATGAACCTGAAATTTCCATGAGTAACCGGTAGTCAGCAGCAGCAGGAGTTTGTTTACTTGGATCTGAGAAGAAATCCCCTGTGAATCCTCTCAATTCCCTGGGGGCAGTGACACCTCTAGGCTTGCTATCAACTTGTTTCCAGAAAAGTACTTGAGTGCCACCTTTTAAATGTATAAAATGAAACTGTTGCTGTGAAAATAGAGAATGTAAAACCAGAGACTGCAAACTGTGGAGGAGGAAGAAGCAAATCAACTAATCAAACCAAGAAATTTTTCTTAGCACATAGAGACCTTTTTTATCCCACAAAGTCTTCTGTGGAACTGATAGATAGATAGATAGATAGATAGATACATACATACATACATACATAAATATCTACAAAACAGTTAAAAGGGTGCTGCTTGGGGCGGCACCTGTGGCTCATGAGTAGGGCGCCAGCCCCATATACCGAGGGTGGCCGGTTCGAACCCGGCCTGGGCCAAACTGCAACAATGAGAAAAACAACAAAAAAGGGCTCTGCTTAAGGAGAGGAAGGGGGCAGAGGTGATCTTGCTTGCCTATCACTAAGGCACCTCCACAGAGCCCCAGGACTCTTTGAAGAAGATTGTGAAAATCATAGTTCTAGGAGATTACAGCTACTGTGACTCCATATTAGCCCAGAGCTTCCTGTGAATCAAGATAACAAGAGAAATACTATAGATTATATTTTTTTCTTAAAGAAAATTTTAATGTAAAGAAATTATCTAACAGCAGAGATTTTTCCATTATAATTAGAATTCAAAAGGCCAGGGACGGTGGCTCAGACCTGTAATTCTAGCTCTGGGAGGCTGAGGCAGGTAGACTGCCTGAGCTCAGGAGTTCGAGACCAGCCTGAGCTAGAGAGAAAACCCATTTCTAAAATTAGCCAGGCATTGTGAAAGTCATCTGCAATCCCCAGCTACTTGGGAGGCTGAGACAAAAGAATCACTTGAGCCCAAGAGTTTAAGGTTGCTGTGAGCTGTGATACCACGCCTTTTAAATAAGACTGTAATATAAATAAGGGAACATTTTGGCATCATCTAATAAAAACAGACTCTGTGGTCAAATTACAGATATATCACATAGTTGGGCATTCAGTTATAATTTGAGGTAGGTTGATTTCTAAACACAGGTTTTAGAATGTGACTGCTTATAGTATTCACAGGGACCCTGGTGCAAACGCCTTTTCTTAAAGCCAGAATTCCCTGCTCCCATGT
The DNA here is from genome assembly GCF_000181295.1 of Otolemur garnettii. Classification (NCBI taxonomy): domain Eukaryota; kingdom Metazoa; phylum Chordata; class Mammalia; order Primates; family Galagidae; genus Otolemur; species Otolemur garnettii. The sequence goes on from NW_003852401.1 coordinate 34,593,154, forward strand.
TTTTTGGGGGGGTTTTTTGTTAATTTTTTTTTTTTTTGAGACAGAGTCTCACTATGTTGCCCTTGGTATAGGGCCGTGGTGTCACACCAACATCAAACTCTTAGGCTTAAGCGATTCTACTTGCCTCAGCCTCCCAAGTAGCTGGGACTACAGGTCCCTGCCACAACACCCGGCTATTTTGTCGTCATCGTTGTTGTTACAGTCGTCATTGTTTTTTAGCTGGCCCTGGCAGGGTTTGAACCCACCACCCTGGGTGTATGTGGCCAGCACCATAACCACTGTGCTACGGGCACCAAGCCCCTGCTCTCACGTTTTATGTTTTAAAAGAAGTTTGTTAGGCTCTGCACCTGTAGCACAGTGGTTACGGCATCAGCCACATACACTGAGGCTGGTGGGTTCAAACCAGCCTGGGCCAGCTAAGCAATAATGACAACTGCAATAGAAAAGCAGCTGGGCCCTGTGGCAGGCACTTGTAGTTCCAGCTACTTGGGAGGCTTGAGACAAGAGGATTGCTTGAGCCCAAGAGTTGGAGGTTGCTGTGAACTGTGACTCCAGGGCACTCTACCGAGGGCAACATAGTGAAACTATCTCAAAAAACAAAACAAACAAACAAAAGAAGTTTGTTAATCATTTTAATCAACAGAATTAATAAGGGAAACATCCCTAATTAGATTCTGGAAAGGAAGCAGGGAACAACCTTGATCCAAATTGGAAGAAATAAAATTTTCCCCTTGCAGAACCGGATACATATTTATCAGATAAGTAAATGTATAATATTAAGTAATTAAATCAAGAGTCATGAGCAGTCTTTGGTATTAATAATTACATTATTTTCAGGAAATATTATCAAGTATGGTCCTAGATCTCTCTCATTTTCCTGTAAGCAGTGTTTTCAGTTAAAATGTCAAAAGATACATACACATTCTTCAAAACATAGCTACACTGATGACTGTCACCATACCAAAACAATTAGCATTCACTTTTATTCAAGGCTTTAGATGTGAATTTATACTATACCCTCCCATACACACACACACACACACAAAGTTGCCCAGCTTAGTAAATAATGCGTGGCTTCCAAGTGCATTATTTTTTTAATTTTTTAAGATTTTGCAGAACTAGTCCAAAATTTGAACACTTTGAACTTATTTGCTAAGAGCTATCTATGCTCTTAAAATCACTACCTAGAAACTATTATTTAGGATGTGCCGATTATTGGAACGCCCTTTGACAATTTTTTTACTAATGAAATTCCTTAAAGTATAAGTGTATAGTATCAAAACTACTAGAAAGTAGACATTAGAAAATGTTTCAAAGGCTATCACATTTAATAGAACCATTCACTTAATAAAATATTAAAGCCATTAAGTGAAACTGGCTTTTAGAATTAAACTCTCAAAAACCCAGTAGGCTATATCATAGTTATTTCATAAACTCCATTCTCTTTGAGTGCTTTGGTGCTTACAATGATGTATCACATATTAATTCCTTACAGTCTTTTTACAGTGATCTTGATTTGTAAAGGATAACTGGACATAGTGGATCATAGTTGTATAATTCACAGCAGGAAAATATCCATCAAGGAGATGAAATTCATATAAATGAAGCACACACAGTGGACCAAATTATCTTAATTTGAACATAGGCAAAATTTTCCCCGTTACAATGATGACGCCCAACTCCAAATAGCAAATAGGCAAACTTCTCTTCTGATGCTTAGTTAGCCTATAAGTAGCAATAGACATTCTATCCATGACAGTTAAGTTTTGGATTGGCAGTAAGAGAAACATACGCCTGACGTCCTGGAGGAATTGTATATCCTGCCACAGTCTGAGGAATTGTGGCCATTCTCATCATCATGGTCATTATACAAGGTCTAAGTTTCCATGTTTCTTTTATAAAGTGATCAAGTAAATTTATACCCTTGAGCGGGCCATAAGCTCAGGGAGACAGATCCTCTGCACAGATTATTTTCTGTTCTAAATAACACTTTTCTTGCAGTGTTTTGTCTCGTAGTCGAGGATGTATGCTGCCCTGCCAACTGCAGCCCAATAAGTATCCCTGCTACTTCATCAGCTGACAAAGGATGCCCACCCTTATATGTAGCATCTAGTAAAGTTTGCAGAATGTCATCACCTTTTTCTTCTGTTTCCACTTCCAATTGCCTTATAGAAATATTCTTGGGCCTGGTGGCTCACACCTGTAATCCTAGCATTCTGGGAGGCCAAGGTGGGTGCATTGCCTGAGCTCACAGGTTTGAGACTAGCCTGAGCCAAAGTGAGACCCTATTTCTAAAAATAGCCAGGTGTTGTGGGGGGTGCCTGCAGCCCCAGCTACTTGGGAGGCTGAGGCAAGAGAACCACTTGAGCCCAAGAGTTAGAGGTTGCTGTGAGCTATGATGCCACCTCACTCTACTGAGGATGACAAAGTAAGACTGTCTCAAAAAAAAAAAAAAAAAAAAACAGAAAATATTCTTGATCTCTCAAGAGTTCTATCCCTACTTCTGAAACTAGGTGAAAGCAGCCAACCTGGTA
>NW_003852401.1:34596022-34597458 GCF_000181295.1 Otolemur garnettii
CCCAGGAGATGGAGGTTGCTGTGAGCTGTGATGCCATAGCATTCCACCCAGGGCGACAGCTTGAGGCTGTGTCTCAAAAAAAAAAAAAAAAAAAAAACCAGCAGAGGTGGCTCATGCCTGTAATCCTAGCACTCTAGGAGGCCAAGGTGGTTGGATCACTTGAGATCACAAGTTCGAGACCAGCCTGAAGAAGAATGAGATCCCATCTCTACTAAAAATGAAAAAATAAATAAATAAATAAAAATGAAAATAAAATAAAAATGAAAAACTAAGGCAAGATGATCACCTGAGCTCGAGAGTTTGAGGTTGCTGTGAGCTAAGACACCATGTCACTCTACAAAGGGCAACAAAGTGAGACTCTGTCTCAATAAATAAATTAATTAATTAAATATAAAAGAAAAAAAAACACCCAATGGCTAGCTGTTAAAATTATGAGCTCAGAAACAGCTTAGAACAAATTTTTCCCCACTTTCTCCCCAACTTTGAAATTATTCCTTTGTTTCTTTTTTAATTATAGAAACATACTGTTTAAAGTGGGCTACGTTAAGGCCACTTTTTTTTTAAACTGTTATGTTCAATACAGCTGTAGGAAGAGAGGGAATGCAATAGGAGTAGAGTTTGATAAGATATATTAGACATTTATGTAAGAGAGGTTTCGTTTTTCAAAGAGGTTTCCCCTATTTTCCTGTCTGTTCTCTTCTCAGGGCAATCAATAATAAGAACTACTTTCACGGTCAAGCTACTCCAACATCCTGAACAGTAATTACATCTTTAAGAGCACCTCACCATCTCCAAAAACCCTACCCTTCATTTCATGGCACGGTCTCACTCAACTCTTTCACAGTAACTGTATTCCACTCAAATCTGAAGAACCCAGGGAAATGAGAGCAAACAGCAGTCAAATTCACGTGGATGAAAGACCGAAGGTTTTGAAGTACTTAGTAACTGAGTATGTACTGGCTCAGATCTTCTATGTCTTCATATTATTAAAACAGCAATAGTAGAAATAAATGAATGCTACGTTCATGAAAAAGGAACTCCGGAATGAGGTCATTAAATAAAAGCAACTGCATTTCAGATATTGAGACCATGTATTTCCCCGATTGGTATCAGGGAAATACCTAATCTATCTCCCCAGAGTTCTGGTCTCAGTGAAAATGGTCAGAGACAATCACAAAGAAGGTGCTTTATATCGTCAGGTCTATTTGAAAAATGATGAAATCCTTTGGGAAACTCACTGTAGTCTGTCTTTTTATCAGAGATTTCTGCCGGTCCTCTTGCTGGTAATCCATTTATGTCTCCACCCTTACGGTCTACTTTGCCTTTATGTTTGTCATTGGATTCTTTTTTTTTTTTTTTTTTTGAGACAGAGCTTCAAGCTGTCCCCCTGGGTAGAGTGCTGTGGCATCACAGCTCACAGCAACCTCCAACTCCTG
>NW_003852401.1:34597606-34602803 GCF_000181295.1 Otolemur garnettii
GGTGCCTTAGCTGTTTGAGCTACAGGAGCCGAGCCAAGTCATTGGATTCTTGTATAGCTTTTCTAGGCCATATACGACTGACAAAAGGGGAAATGAAGGAGGCGGGAGAAGGGAGGGTATTCGGGGGGACCTCACCTAATGTGCATGATGCAATGGTACATTTCTAAACTATTAAGAAATGAGTATAATTGTGATGGATGTGTTACTTGGGTCGATATAAACATTTCACATTGTATATGGAACCAGTACCCTGAACCCCATAAAAGCATCAATGTACAAAGTTATGATTAAATTAAAAATAATTAATTATTTTAAAAAGGGGAGGAAAGGAGGGTATGTGTATGGCTCCAGGGATGTTTTGGAGACCCAGAGCAGAACCAGAATGATGATACAAGGAATGCGCACCATTGTAGCAGGCTTGAGCTCCTAAACTCGTCCAAGCCAACAAGTGCAAGCCAACTGGATTAGAAACTATTGCTAAGGAGTCTTCTTTTACTCAGCTTAGTCCTAGACAACAATGGAATAAGGGAAAGGCTAAGGCTCTATCCAAAATAGGGCAGGTATCGTAGGGAAAGTCACCACTCTTTAAGTAACCCAGTTCAGCATATCACATCTATCACATCCATAGCGGCAGAAAGAACAGGGACAGGTTGAGTCAGACAATGATGGTGATCACAGAGCCCAAAAGACACTTTTTTTTTTTTTTGAGACAGAGCCTCAAGCTATTCCCCTGGGTAGAGTGCTGTTGCTGTAGCATCACAGCTCACAGCAACCTATAGCTCCTGGGCTCAAGCGAGTCACCTGCCTCTCCCTCCCAAGTAGCTGGGACCACAGGCGCCTGCCACAATGCCTGGCTATTTTTTGGTTATAGCTGTCGTTGTTTGGTGGGCCCGGGCTGGATTCGAACCTGCTACCTTAGGCGTATGTGGCTGGTGCCTTAGCCAATTGAGCCACAGGCGCCAAGCCATCCACTTTTTTTTTTTTTAAAGACTGACTCTCACTCTGCTGTCCCAGGCTAGAGTGCCAGAGCATCAGCCTAGTTCACAGCAACCTCAAACTCCTGGGCTGAAGGATCCTCCCACCTCCACCTCCTGAGTGGCTAGGACTACAGGTGCCTGCCACAATGCCCAGCTGATTTTTGTATTTTGGGTAGAGAAAGGGACTCTCTTGCTCAGGCTGATCTCAGACTCCAAAGCTCAAGGGATCCTCCTGCCTTGAACTCCCAGAGTGCAAGAATTCTAGGATTCCAGGCATAAGCCACCTCGCCCAGCCAAGGTCACTTTTTAATGTTTTCTTCTGTTCTACAAAAACTGGATTAGGCATATTTATGCAACTTTCTTCCCAAACACAGGTAGGTTGTGGTGTTGTGAGAGAATGGTAGGCATCTACATTCAGGTCTTCATTTGTACTATTAAAAATCAGTCAGCCCCAGAAGGTGAGTAAATGTCTTGCCCACTTGCCATGGTAAAACTAAATACTGGTCCATACTTGTCACGTGCATTTTCTAGAAATTCAATTGAACTTTTCCCAACTGCTATGGCATGCAAGAAATGGAATTGGATTGGAAATGTGTGGTGGACTCTTAGCCCCGGCTGGCAGCTGGACTCCATAGCTGAAGGTGAGCTGGAGCAGGTAGACTGGGCGAAGGGTGAAGACACAGGTGAACAGCAACACAGACAAAGGTGCCACTGTCACCTTCTGCATGGCTCATCCCAGCACTGACCCACCCACCTGCAGTAAGCCAGGCAAACACCCTCTGGCCTCCACTGCCACTTCACTTGGTTGGATGCTGGAGGTCGAGGTCACTGCAGTTCCTTGGAATCGGTGGAGCAGGAGAAGGGGGCAGAAGGATGTTTGGGGGTAACCAGGCCCCCAGGGTCTCCTACTAAACCTAGTGCCCACCCTTACCCCATTCCAGGTCCCCCTATATTGCATTTTTCTTTCTTTCTTTTCTTCCTCTCTTCCTTCCTTCCTCCCTCCCTCCCTTCTTTCCTTCCTTTCTTCTGTCAACAGTGTCTCATTATGTTGCTCAGGCTAGAGTACTGTGGTGTCATCGCAGCTCACAGTGACCTCAAACTTTTCGACTTGAGTAATCCTCTTGCCTCAGCATCTTGGGTGACCACCACAATGTCCAGCTAGTTTTTCTATTTTTAGTAGAGATAGGGTCTGGCTCTTGCTCAGGCTGGTCTTGAACTCCGGAGCTCAAGCAATCCACTTGTCTCAGCCTCCCAGACTGCTAGGATTACAGGTGTGAGCCACCACACCTGGCCTCTTTTCTTCTTTAGATAAAAGAAGACTAAAGATTTTGTCAGTACGCTAGTTATATATATTTAGGTAATATGCCCAATACATTTTCAGATAAAATACCTCAAATTAAAGCAATGGGCCCAATTATTAATATAAAAAAAGTAGGCAGGGCATGATGGCTCACGCCTATAATCCCAGCACTTGGGAGGCTGAGGTTGGTATATTGCCTGAGCTCACAGGTTCCAGACTAGTCTGAGCCAGAGCCAGACCCAGCCTCTAAAAATAGCTGGGTGTTGTGGTAGGTGCTGTAGTCCCAGCTACTTGGGAGGCTGAGGCCAGAGAATCACTTAAGCCCAGGATTTTGAGGTTGCTATGAGCTATGACGTCATGATGACAAAGTGAGATTCTGTCTCAAAACAAAAAAAAAGTACAACTTACTCTTTCCCATTTCCAGACATTACAGATCCACCTCGATAGTTACATTATCCAATACAGATGCACCTAGCCACACATGGGATTTAAAGTAATTATTGATAGTGGGCAAATGCTTTATAGTTTAGGTATGATATATTTTCTTTAGGTGTGTGCTGTGTGTGTCTGTATGTTTTCATATTAATAGTTGGGCTTATTAAATTTAGAAATAAGATACATTTACCTGATAAGATGTCTGAAAATTAAGCAGAAACATCTTGAGCATAAAATTTGCAAATATGTTTAAAGACAAGTCCATCCCATCCTAATTGCTGAGAGTACATTTTAAGTGGTCTTACCACAAACAAGGTGAAAGAAAGTGTTCAGCTTTTTTTTTTGAGACAGAGCCTCCAGCTGTCCCCCTGGGTAGAGTGCATGGCATCACAGCTCACAGCAACCTCCAACTCTGGGGCTCAAGCGAGTCTCCTGCCTCAGCCTCCCAAGTAGCTGGGACCACAGGCACCTACCACAACACCCAGCTATTTTTTGGTTGCAGCCGTCATTGTTGTTTGGAGGGCCCGGGATGGATTCAAACCTGCCACCTTAGGTGTATGTGCCTTACAAGTGTTCAGCTTTTGCTACTGAATAAAAGAATATGTTGGGGCAGCGCTTGTGGCTCAGTGAGTAGGGCGCCAGCCCCATATACTGAGGGTTCAATCTCAGCCCTGGCCAAACTGCAACAAAAAATAGCTAGGCGCTGTGGTGGGTGCCTGTGGTCTCAGCTACTCGGGAAACTAAGGCAAGAGAATCACCTAACCCCAAGAGCTGGACACCACCACACTCTACTGAAGGCAACAAAGTGAAACTCTGTCTCTAAAAAAAAATACATATATATGTAATACTGAATGTGTTTTTTAAAAAGTTCATCCTGCCAGGAGCAGTGGCTCAGGCCTGTAATTCTAGCACTCTGAAAGGGTGAGGTGGGAGGCTCACTTGAGATCAAGAGTTTTAGAAAAGGTTAAGCAAGAGGGAGACCCCCATCACTACCAAAAATAAAAAATTTAGTCAGGCACTATGGCAGGCGCCTATAACCCGGATACTTGGAAGACTGAGGCAGGAGAATGACTTGAATCCATGAATATGAGGTTGCTGTCACCTGGCACTCTAGTCCTAGTTGACAGAGTGAGACTGTCTCAAATAAATATATAGGCCAGGCACACAGGGGTTCCTGCCTATATCCTAGCACTCTGGGAGGCCCAGGTGGGTAGATTGTTTGAGCTCAGGAGTTCAAGACCAACCTGAGAAAGGGCAAGACCCCATCTCTACTAAAAATTGCCAGGCAATTGTGGCAGGTTCCTATAATTCTAGCTACTTGGGAGGCTGAGGCAGGAGTTTGAGGTTGGTGTGAGCTACGATGCTGTGGCCCTCTACCCAGGGTGACAGAGAGAGAAGGAAAGGAAAGGGGAGAGGGGAAAGGGAAAGGAAAGGAGAAAAGAAAAGAAAAGAAAGAAAAAAGGAAAGGAAGGAAGGAAGAAGGAAGGAAGGAAGGAAAGAAGGAAGGAAGGAAGGAAGGAAGGAAGGAAGAAAGGAAGGAAGGAAGGAAGGAAGGGGAAGGGAAGAAAGGAAGGAAAGAAAGAAGGACAGAAAGAAAGAAAGAAAGGAAAGGAAGGAAGGAACTTTTAAATATATATAAAAAAATAGGCTTGGCATCTGTAGCTCAGGGGCTGGGCCGCCAGCCACATAACACTGGAGCTGGCAAGTTCAAATCCAGCCCAGGCCTGCCAAATAACTACAACCAAAAAATAGATAGGCATTGTGGAGGGCGCCTGTAGTCCCAGGTTGCTGTGAGCTGTAACGCCTCAGCACTCTATCTGGGGCGACATAGGGAGACTCTGTTTCAAAAAAAAAAGAAAAGAAAAGAAAGACTTGTCTGTAAAGCCAGCTGCTCTTCAGCCTGCCATATGTAGAACTACCTCCCTCCTGAACGCTGCTGACATCTCTTTACAGCCTGCTGTATTCAAGCCTAAGGTAAACTTTCTGGCATGTTTATTACATTTGGTGTCATGTTTTGATCTGGTCCTTGTTTTACCCATCAGTATCTTTTTTTATTTTAATCTAGTTTCTTTTGCTGTTCTTTCCTAGCTTCTTGAGATGAAGGATTCACTGATCTACTTGTCTGTTATGTGCACATAAAGCTATAAATCTTTTACATGTTAGGTGTACCCCACAAGTTTTTGTATGTCACATACTCGTTATCATTCATTTCAAAACAGCGTTACATTGTGGCATTTTTGCATTTTTAAACCTTACTGGTTTCAGACAAGTGCAGTGGCTCATGCCTCCCAGCACTTGGGAAGCCAAGGTGGGTGGATTGTCCTGAGCTCACGGGTTTGAAACCCAGCCTGAGGGCTCGGCGCCTATAGCTCAACCAGCTAAGGCGCCAGCCACGTACACCTAAGGTGGCGGGTTCGAATCCAGCCCAGACCCACCAAGCAACAATGACGGCTGCAACCAAAAAATAGCCAGGCGTTGTGGCAGG
>NW_003852401.1:34604460-34618236 GCF_000181295.1 Otolemur garnettii
ACGCTCACAGCAACCTCCAACTCCTGGGCTCAAGCGAGTCTACTGCCTCAGCCTCCCAAGTAGCTGGGGCTACAGGCGCCCACCACAACGCCCGGCCATTTTTTGGTTGCAGCCATCATTGTTGTTTGGCAGGGCCGGGCTGGGGATTAGAACCCGCCACCTTAGTTGTATGTGGCTCGTGCCTTAGCCGCTTGAGCCACAGGCGCTGAGCCTTCTTTACACATATTAAAGTCATTTTTAATTCTGTGTCTGATAATCCCTTTATCATTATTTATAGAGCTTTTTCTACAGTTTGTTTCTGCTATCTTTTGTTAATGATGAGACAGTGTCTCACTATGTTGCCCAAGCTCCCCTGGAACCCCTGCGCTCAAACAATCTTCTTATCTCAGAGCAGCTGGGACTATAGGCCTGATTATGATGGCACCTCTCTTGGCAAGATGTATTTGCTTCTCCGCCAAATTTCTGAAAGCTAGATTGATTCTGTTAGCTTCATGTCATTTTCCAGGTAAGAGAACAGAAAAATGCTAGCAGTTTTATCAGGAAAGCAAACCTGCCCTCACTAATTCAGGGCAAATGTCAGCTTACATCTGTCTCCCAAATCACCACTGCATAACACGGTCAGCCCTAACTGCAATCTTGTAAGCCTCCATAGTTAAGGAAGATGAAAGTTCTGGAGATGAGTGGTGAATGAGTACTGGCATGCAACAGAGAAAGGCAAATGAGTTCTAAGTAATGGCTTTATGAGGTTGGTGGCAAAAGGCATGAAGGTTATAGAACTCTGTTTTGGAGAACCCAGACCTTATACTGCTCTGTTGCTTGTAGCTAATACAATGGGAACCCTCACTCTCAGAAAATGAGACTTGAGTACTGATGCCCTATGAATGCTCTCCAAATAAACCTAACTGTCTGCAGGCACAGAAAATGGGTTCTTGAGGGCAAGGCACTTAACTCACAGCAACCTCAAACTCTTGGGCTCAAGTGATTTTCTTGCCTCTGCCTCCCAAGTAGCTGGACTATAGGCACCTGCCACAACACCTGGTTAATTCTCTATCTTTAGTAGAGACAGGGTCTGGCTGTTGTTCTGGCTGGTCTTGAATTCCTGAGCTCAAGCAATCCAACTGCACTGGCCTCCCAGAGTGCTAAGATTACAGGTGTGGGCCACCTCACCCAGCCTAACTTTTTTTTTTGTAAAGACACCGAATTTCACTGTATTGCTCAGGTTATCTTGACCTCCTGGCCTCAAGCCATCCTCCTACCTCCTCCTCCTTCCAAAGTACTAAGATTATAGGTATCAGCCACAATGCTTGGCCCTCAACTCATTTCAGAGTAACAATCAGCCAATAAATTAGAAACAAAAGATTGAAGCTGACACAGGGAAAGAAAAAAATATTTAGGATTTATTTCAAGGCCTGAAAACATTCAGAATGGTACCACTGTAACTTACAATAACAACATAATATAAAACTTTGAAGAATGTAGACACAATTAACTAACCCCTAAATAACGCACTAATTCTCAAAAGCAAGTGCTATTTCAGAAAATGTAAGGAGGATAATAAAATAGCAAAATTTTTTCAGACACTGAAACAGAACATAATGAGCAGCCAATTAGTCAGACAAAACAAGTATTTTTACATTTTCCGTTTGTTTTTAATGTTGCTTCATAAAGCCACTGATAATTGAGGCTTCCTTCAAGTATAGGATTTCTAACAGTAAAAATTATATTTCAAGCATTCTTATAAAGAAATGAAAGCCACAGACTATCATTGTTTACCATAAATTCATACACCAAAAAGTAAAATACAACCAAACTGAATTTACACGCTTTCCTCTTCTCCAACAGCTTTAGATGTTTCTCTCTATACCTTATATTTTAATTAAAATTAGAACTAAGGCCAGGTGCTATGACTCACCTATAATCCTAGCACACTTGAGAGACCAAGGCCAGTGGACTGTTTGATCTCAGGAATTTAAGACACCATCTCTAAAAATAACTGGATGTTGTGGCGGGCACCTGTAGTCCCAGCTACTTGGGAGGCTGAGGCAAGAGGATCACTTGAATCCAAGAGTTGAAGGTTGCTATGAGCTATAATGCCTCGGCACTCCACTGAGGGTGACAAAGTAAGACTGTCCCAAAAAATAAAATAAAATTGGACCTAACTCATTTATATAGATAAAGGGGAAATTATTTATAATGAAGTATCTATAAAATTGCCTTCTATATACCCTTACCCCTCACCTCCCAACTATCTATTGCTTAAGTGACCAATACAATGTACTGTTTGAGGGGGCCAAAGTGATATGTAATCTTAAAATTCCTAAATATCCAAGCTTCCAACTTTCTATCAATATAGACAAAAAGACTAAAGTGGACAAAAATCATAATGGGAATAAAAATCCATATTATTTAACTAAAACTCTATACATATCTTTCTCTCAAGCTATAAGCACCCTTTAGACTAGCATTAAATTACATCATGCATACACAACTATGACAGTTTAGATTTGCCCTGGAACCTAAAAATAAGTTTCTATTTTACAGTTTTATTGGCTGTTAGTTTTACTAGGGGTAAGAGAATTTTGTGTTAAGAAACCAGTACATATAGGGCAGCACCTGTGGCTCAAAGGTGTAGGACGCTGGCCCCATATGCTGGAGGTGGTGGGTTCAAACCTGACCCCAGCCAAAAACTGCAAAAAGAAAAGAAACTGGTACATATAAACTAACAACTACATGTTCACATAAACCTTGAGGAAACCTAAGGATGAAGTTAGTTTGTTTTTAAAATTTTTTCAGAGATGGGGTCTTGCTATATTGCTGATCTCAAACTCCTGTCCTCAGGTGAGCCTCAGACCACAACCTCCTGAACACTTGGGATTACAGGTATGAGAGATTGTGCCTGACTTGTTTTTTGTCTAAAGATGCAACACATACATTCACATAACCACTGCTAACACAATGAAGGTACAAGATAGAATAGGCAGATGCAGTCTCTTTTAAATAGGATATTCTGGCTTTTAATTTTAAAAACTAATTCTTTTTTAAGGAGGGGGTCATATTGTTTTGCCCAAGCTGGCCTCAAACTCCTGGGCTCAAGAGATCCTTCTTTCCCAGCCTCCAAGCTGCTGGGACTACAGGCATGCACTAGTGTCCAGCACAGAAGGATATTCTAAAAGGAATAAACTGATGCTGATGATTGTTCAAAGGAAAAATTAGCCAAAGTCAAGAAAAATGCTGAGGCACAAAAATATCTACTCTTAAAAGGTGTTATCCATGGCTTGGTGCCCGTAGCACCTGTCACATATACGGAAGCTGCTGGGTTTAAAACTGGCCAAGGTCAGCTATGGCAACAATGACAACTGCAACACCACCACCAACAAAACAGCCAGGCACTGTGGCGGGCGCCTGTAGTCCCAGCTACTTGGGAGGCTGAGGCAAGAGAATCACTTAAGCCCAAGAGTTTAGAGGTTGCTGTGAGTTGTGATGCCATGGAACATAATGAAATGTGTCTCCAAAAAAAGTGTGATCCAACACAAAAAATGAGACCTATAGATTTAAAAAAAAACAAAACAAAACATTATTTTACTATCTTAATATACAAAAAAAATAATAATAATAAGGCAGAGGAAATCTAGACCACTTAGAATTGAGGCAGCTCTGTAGAAAAATTAAAATGGTACAATGATAACTTCAAAGAAAATGACCAAAATGAAATTTCACATTTATAATAAATTAATGCATAATAAATTAATGCATAAAATATCAAAAATATGAATTTTTCCCTTAAGTTTACAATAAACTATCAAACTTTTGTTTCACCTATTTACATTTTTTTTCTTAAGACACAGGCTTGCTCTTCACACCAGGCAGAGTGCAATAGCATCATCATAGCTCACAGCAACCTCAAAATCCTAGGCTCAAGTGATCCTCTTGCTTCAGCCTCCCTAGTAGCTAGGACTAAGTTCATGACACGGTTCCATGTCTGGCTAATTATTCTATTTTTAGTAAAGACAACGTCTTCCTTTTGCTCAGGCTGGTTTTGAATTTCTGAGCCTAAATGATCCTCCTGCCTCAGCCTTCCAGAGTACCAGGATTACAGGCATGAGCCACTGTGCCCAGCAAGTTCAATGTACTGTATTTACTTGTATAACCTTTCTCTGCTTAGCAGTATATGCTATACAAGTACACACATGCTGGTATTTTACTATGAAAATTACAGTTCTAATCTCAAACTAGTAGCTTGCCTTTTTATCCATACTTGTATCATCTACATTTCCATCATAAGACACTTAATACCTTTTCCATGGTACATTTTAATCAACATAGTACATAAAAAAAAATCTTGATTTTTAAATGAATCTTTGTAGTGCTATTACATGATGGGCTTAATTTAATAGGTGAAGCACAATATGCTAACTACATTGTACTGCTGAAACTAATGACAGTGGAAGGAAAAGGATTTTTAAAATACAACTAAGATGAGACACTGACAGTTATAAACAGTGAAATATTAGAAATCAGTGAATGAATAAGTAAGATGATATTTCATCAGTGGCCATTCATTATTTTGCCTTTAGGAACCCGGAAGAAACTGTCTTCTTTGAGTTTCAAGTGTTCTGGTAGATCTAATCGTTTCTTAGCTTCTTCAATATCACCTTGAATTGCTGAAATAAGTGACTCTGCAGAGACAATAAACCAGGTAAAGGTGATTAAAAAAAACTGCTAACATACTTCGTACTACTCCTTTGTTCCACCTTTCCTAAAAACTCACTGGCTGCCAATATTTTTGGGATAGGGTAGATGTCCAATTAATGTTTGTTTCATCCATTCTTCCAAGCTTAAATAAAAGTCAAAGGTACATGAAAGATCTCCCTAATATTATAACATTTTATAGAAAGTTACATGCAAAAAATGTACATTGTAAATATCAAATGGAAGAAACAAATATTCACTTTTCTTTTTTTTTTTGAAACAGAGTCTCAAGCTGTTGCCCCGGGTACAGTGCTATGGAGTCACAGCTCACAGCAACCTCAGACTCTTGGGCTTAAGCAATTCTCTTGCCTCAGCCTCCCAAATAGCTGGGACTACAGGTGCCTGCCACAACGCCCAGCTACTTTTTTGTTGTTGAAGTTGTCGTTGTTTTAGCAGGCCCAGGCTGGGTTCAAACCCACCAACCCCAGTGTATGTGGCTGGCGCCCTACTCACTGAACTACAGGCGCCACCCTATTCTTTAATAAAAGAAATTTTACCTGCAAAATATATCAAATAGTCCCTCACATGGTTATTATAGGGCATAAAAGGAATTAAATTCATGTAAGATGCTTAAAACAGTGCCTGGCAAATATTAAACGCTCTAATATCATCTCTCCTGCCATCTTTATCATCAGTGGTAGCAGCAGAAGTAAGGAGTTGTGGTTAGCAGCAGTAATATGTAAGATAACCAAAATGGGAACTTACCTAAAGAATCAAAGTTCTTTTCTGGTCTGAGGTAGCCAACAATAGCCACATTGAGAATTTCCCCATAGAAGTCTTCTTTAAAGGTGTGCATGATATGAGTTTCCTACAGCCAAGAAACGTTAAAAAGATTACCATCACATTAGAGAGTACCTGTAATGTGAAATATTATCTTCATGTTTATGGTGGGCTAACTTAATTCGCCCATCACTTCTCTTTCTACACACCCTTACATGTAAATGTAACTGAGTGAGGTAGTAGATATTATACCACAAATCTGGAATGATTTGCTGTTAATTTAAAAAAACCTGACATGTATTAAAGGAAGTAAGAGTCTCAGGAGGGAAAAAAAATTGGGTAAAGATAGAGAGATAGAGCAAGAATTAAATAAAAGATTTTACTACCTAACCAACTAGTTCTAATGTGGGTTGGGATCCACGTTGTCTGTCTCTGACACACAGAGTATGGGAACCTCTTAGAGTAAGGCAGAGCTCAGGACTGACCTGACTGCTATGGGGGCAGGAAGGCCATGCAGCTTCCAAAGAGTAAGTGATGTGACAAATGGGAACGAGGCATGTACAGCAAAATAGAGCAGGAGGGAGGAGATGCCCCAGTAATGTTTTTATTACCTGATTAGCTAATAAAGGTAAGATAGTCACAAGACAGTTTTCCCTCCCCTTTTCTTTCCTCATTCAACAGAAAAGTATTTGTAATTTATTTTTAAAAAGGGAATTTGAGGGCAGCGCCTGCGGCTCAGTGGGCAGGGCTCCGGCCCCATATACAGAGGGTAGCAGGTTCAAACCTGGCCCTGGCCAAACTGCAACAAAAAAATAGCCGGGCATTGTGGTAGGTGCCTGTAGTCCCAGCTACTCAGGAGGCTGAGGCAAGAGAATCGCCTAAGCCCAGGAGTTGGAGGTTGCTGTGAGCTGCGTGACGCAAACTACAGAGGGCAATAAAATGAGACGGTCTCTATAAAAAAAAAAAAAAAAGGGAACTTGAGGCTGGGCATGGTGGCTCATGCCTATAATCCTAGCACTCTGGGAGGCCAAAGCAGGTGAACTGCTTCAGCTCATGAGTTCAAGACCAGCCTGAACAAGAGCCAGATCCCATCTGTAAAAATAGCCGGGTGGTGTTGTGGTAGGCACCTGTAGTCCTAGCTACTTGGGAGGCTGAGGCAAGAGGATAGCTTGAGCCCAAGAGTTTGAAATTGCTGTGAGCTATGATGCCAGAACATCTGAGAACAATGAGGTGAGACTCTCTCAAAAAAAAAAAGAAAGGAATTTGTTGAGTTCTATATGCTACTTAAAGTTGGTATAAACTTCAATAGACTTTGATTTCAGGAAGCCAACAGTAGCCACAAAGAAAATATCTGTAGAAAATACATAAAAGGGGCCAGGCACTGTGGCCTATAATGATAGCACTCTGGGAGACCGAGATGGTTAGATTACTTAAACTCAAGAGTTCAAGACCAGGGTCAGTGCCTGTACCTCAGTGGCTAGAGCGCCAGCCACATACACTGGAGCCAGCAGGTTTAAATCCAACCCAGGCCTGCCAAACAACAATGACAACTACATCCAAAAAAAATAGCCGGGCTTTGTGGCAAGCACTTGTAGTCCCAGCTACTTGGGAGACTGAGGCAAGAGAATCGCTTAAGCCCAAGAGTTTGGAATTTGCTGTGAGCTGTGATACCACTGCATTCTACCCAGGAGGATAGCTTGAGACTGCCTCAAAAACAAAAGAAAAAAAAAAAAAAAAGAGTTCAAGACCAAGGCTGGGCACAGTGGCTCACACCTATAATCCCAGCAACTCTGGGAGGCAGGAGGGTGGATCACCCAAGCACACAAGTTTGAGACCAGCTTGAGCTACAGCGAAACCCTGTCTCTAAAGATAGCCAGGCGTTGTGATGGGGGTACCTGTAGTCTCAGCTACTTGCGAGGCTGATACAAGAGAATCACTTGAGCCCAAGAGTCTGAGGTTGCTGTAAGCTACAATGCCACAGATCTTTAATGGGGGCAACAAAGTTAGATTGTCTCAAAAAAAAAATAAAAAGTTCAAGACCAACCTGACCAAGAGCAAGACCCCATCTCTATTAAATATGGGGGAAAGAAAAATAAAACTAGCTGGGGCATTATGCCTGTAATACCAGCTACTGGAGAAGCTGAGGTAAGAGATCATTTGAGCCCAAGAGTCTGAGGTTGCTATGAGCTATCATACCACCAGTGAACTCTACCCAGGGCATCACAGTAAGACTTATCAAAAAAAAAAGAAAAAGAAAAAAAAGAAATGACACAGAAGGAAATGAGAAGGGAATTAAAGTAAGTGTCATTACAAAAATACCAACTAAATACAAAAGGCAGTAATGGAGGAAATGAGAGACATAGTTGTTATAAGGCACATAGAAAACAAATAGCAAACTAGCAGAAGTGCTTCTTTATCCATAACTGCTTTAAATGCAAATTGATTAAATGTTCCCATCAAAAGGCAGGGACTGGCAGAATGGATTTAAAAAGATAATTGGGCTCCATGCCTGTAGCACAGTGGTTACAGAGCCAGCCACATGCACCAAGGGTGGCAAATTCGAACCCTGGCCCGGGGCAGCTAAAACAATGACAACTGCAACAGAAAAATAGCTGGTCGTTGTGGCAGGCGCCTGACTTCCCAGCTACTTGAGAGGCTGAAGCAAGAGAACTGCTTAAGCCCAAGAGTTTGAGGTTGCTGTGAGCTACATAGTGAGGCTCCGTCTCAAAAAAAAAAAAAGAAAGAAAGAAGGAAAGAAAATTCAGGCCAGGCAAGGTCAAGGTGGCTCACGCCTATAATCCTAGAACTCTGGGATGTCAAGGTGGGTTGGGTGGAATGCTTAAGCTCAGCCTGAGCAAGTTTGAGACCAGCCTGAGCAAGAGCAAGATCTCATCTCTAAAAATAGCCAGATGTAAGTATGGTGGCTATAGTCCCAGCTACCCCGGAGGCTGAGGCAAGAGATCACTTGAGCCCAAGAGTTTGAGGTTGCTGTGAGCTATGACACCAAGGCACTGTACCCAGGGGGACAAAGTGAGACTGTCTCAAAAAAAAAAATATATATATTTTTTTTTTGGGGGGGGGGCAGCACCTGTGGCTCAGTGAGTAGGGTGCCAGCCCCATATACCGAGGGTGGGGGATTCAAACCCAGCCCTGGCCAAACTGCAACAAAAAAAAAGCCAGGTATTGTGGCGCGCACCTGTAGTCCCAGCTACTCAGGAGGCTGAGGCTGTGAGCTGTGATGCCACAGCACTCTACCAAGGAAGACAAAGTGAGACTCTGTCTGTAAAAAAAATAAATAATTTTGTTCATACATAAAATCCAATTACACATTGTCTATAAGAGACTAACTTTAGATCCAAAGACACAAGTAGGTCAAAAGTAAAAGGATAGCTATTCCATGTAAACAGTAAATAATAATTCATTTTTAAATCCTTCAAGTATGCTGCCAAAAATTTTAGTATTTGAATTATGTTGTGATTACCATTGTTTAACTCTATTTAGATAGTACTATCTAATACTATGTATTACTCTAAATCGTCATCCCACTGTCAGTTACAGTGCAATCCACAATACTTACCATGGACTTTTTTGTATTCTTGTAGTATGGGTTCCAGCCTATGCTCACCACCATCTTATGGACATCTCCACTTCCAACACTGGCCCACCCATAATAAATGCCAGTGGATACATCAGCTGGGAGATTATCTACTACTTGTTCAGGAAAGTTAGCTAAATAACAGAAGTAAATATTTTGAGTGTTAGGAATTTCATATTAAATATTTGTAACAATCATATGTAAGGTTAATCTAACCATTACATTCACAAGAATCCTAGGGCCTTGCATATAATTATCAATTTTATCCTTCCATTTTCTGGCTTGGATTTCTTTCTCCTCTTTGTGTGGATAAGTTAGGAAAGTTAGGAATAAAGGACAAGGTAAGTGCATAAAGCTCTCCAAAAAAACACTTCTAGGGTAGGGGGCGCAAGAGAGGGAAAAAAAAAAAAAGAAAACAGGTACAACTACAGATAAACGTTGTTAAGAACTGCTCTTTCCTAAGAAGGTTCCAAATCACATGAAAAAATTTTGACTTTTAAAGACTAAAAGTCAGTCCTGACATGTAAGGATGAATTAAACAGGTCTTGATCACTAAAACTAATGTTGACAAAAGCTGCTGGCTCTCATTCAAATACTTGAGTCGTCATACAGATATATATATACCACCTTAAGAATCAGCTTAAGAGAATTCAGCCAATCTGGCCCACGTTACGTCTCTAAAGGGCGAGCTGAGCGCCTTGCTCGGCCAACAAAATCTTAGCTTGACAAGGAAGCGTCAAAGAAAGATCTCGAGACTCATCTGCCCTCCGGCCATCACCATCCCTCAATTCCAGTCCTCCCTGAGGTTCCAGCTAGGGGCAGATACGAGAGCCTTCAACCAGACCAAAGGTCCGGCGGGTGGAGGCGAAAGAGGGGGCGTCACCCCTGCGAGCCGGCCCACAGACCCCAAGACCCGATCCCAAGTCCGGCAGCAAGACAACTCAGTCCCCGGCACGAAACCCGACCGAGGGCAACACCGGCCGCCCCGCTCTCACCTGTGGGGATGCCCAGCTGCTTGGAGCCCCGGCCGAAGCCCCGCACCACTTGGCCCCGGCAGAAATACGGCAGGTGCCTCATGACGCCGTCCGCCCAGGGCATGGGCTGCGGCCCGGTCCGCGAGTCCGGCGGAGCCGCCGTTGAGGCGGTGCCCGGACCCCGGACCAGCCGGGAGACTCCGGCGTGAGCGCTGCCGGCCGGCCGGGCGGGCGCACCAGGGCCCAGAAGGCGCCGATGACACGCCGCGGAGGGTCCCTCACGCCGCTGACCCAACAGAAGCCACGCAGGAACTCAGAGGCTGCGTCTCCGGCCGGCGAGCAGAGGCAACAGCAGAAGTAATTGCGGGTGTGGGCGGGGAATGGGCGGGGGGCGGCCCGACTGCGCCGAGGAACCAAACCTGCCCCGGGGCGACCGGTTGGCGCCCACACTTCCTCCGACGAACCGCCCGCGCCCGCTCGGCTTCCGTAGCCCCGCCCCGCCCCGCGTGGCTCCGCCCCCAGCCGCTGTCCGGAAGGCTGGCCTTCGGGCCGGTGTTCCTTTCCACCCCAGCGGCGAGTATTGTAGTGAAAAGGGGTTTTCAGCCTGAGAGCCGCAAAGCGCCGTTCCTGAGTAGTTCTCAAGGGTTTTTTTCCCCCATTCTCCTTTTCATAACGATTCTGATGTTGCCAAAGCGAGACGTTCTCTAGCTCCTTGGTAACCCCTGGGCAGATCTTCAGTTGCCAATTATTCCCTTAGGTTAAGCACTTTTTTTTTTTTTTTTTTTTTTGGCAAAATGTCACTCTGTTCCCCAGGCTAGAGTGCTGTGGCCTCAGGCTACAGAAACCTCAAACTCCTGCGTTCGAGTGATCTCCTGCCTCAGCCTCCACGATTAGGAGGAATACAGAAGTGAGCCACCACGCCCGGCCTTTACGCAGTTATTAAAGCTGTAAAATTCCAGCTCAAAGATCAAGTCTTTTTTTTTTTTCTACCATCGGTAGAGTGCTGTAGCGTCACAGCTCACAGCAACCTCCAGTTCTTGGGCTTAGGCGATTCTCTTGCCCCAGCCTCCCAAGTAGCTGGGACTACATGCGCCCACCACAACGCCCAGCTATTTTTTTTGTTGCTGTTTGCCCGGGGCCGGGTTCGAACCTGCCATCCTCGGTGTATAGGGCTGAGGGTGAGGGTGTATGGCTACCCACTGAGCCACAGACGCAGTCCAAAGATCAAGTCTTTATAGAGGTTTCTCCTGACCTCCCGGCAGGAAGAGGCCCTCCTCCCAAACCACTGAAGTTATATTAGAATGTGATAAGCTCCAGGGCAGCAGGTCCATCTGTAAGGGAACTTTTCTTTGACAAGGAAAGTGGATGTCTGCCGGCCTCCGCTCCTTAGTAGTCTTGGAAATGTAAGAAACCTAATGAAAGGCTTTACCTCTACTGCAATGCAAATAGAGGCCTCTGATTCTTAGAATGGTAAACACTTAACTTCAGAAAATATTTTGAGGGTTGAGGGTCACTGGCAAGATTTGCATGATGCAAGGTTATAACAAGGTGCATCCTCTTACCTCTCAAGGAGAAAGAACTTCACACCAGTGGTTCTCAACCTTCCTAATGTGGTAACCCTTTAATACAGTTTCTCGTGGTGTGGTCAATTCCAACCATAACATTATTTTCATTGCTACTTCATAACTGTAATTTTGCTACTGTCATGAATCGTAATGTAAATATCTGATATGCAGGATGGTCTTAGGCGACCTCTGTAAAAGGGTGGTTTGACCCCCAAAGGGGTCACAACCCACAGGTTAAGAACCACTGCTTTACACAGTCTCTTCTAGTTTTCTTTTTAATTTATGTTATTTTATCTTATTTTTGAGATGGAGTCTCACTTTGTTTTCCTGGGTAGAGTGCCACTGCATCATACTTCACAGCAACCCCAAACTCTGGCTCAAGTGATCCTCTTGACCCAGCTTCCCCAGTAACTGGACTTACACGCGCCTGCCAGAAGGCCAGCTATTTTTAGAAACCTGGTCTTGCTCTTGTTCAGGCTGGTCTCCAACTCCTGAGCTCAAGCAGTCCACCCACCTCAGCCTCCCAGAGTGCTAGGATTATAGGTTTGAGCCACCACATCTGGCCTCTTCTATTTTTCTTTATAAATTTGTACAAAATTTTATACAGACTGCAGTCATCTTTGCCTCTACTTGACATGTATTTAATTCTGCTAATGCCTGCTGATAAAGTTAGGTTCTCCCTGTATTGGTATAAAGAGGGCTTTGTTGGCAAAACTGTTTTGTTTGTTTGTTTGTTTTTTAAGACAGTCACTATGTTGCCCTCAGTAGAGTGCTGTAGCATCACAGCTCACAGCAACCTCTAGCTCTTGAGCTTAAGCGATTCTCTTGCCTCAGCCTCCCAAGTAGCAGGGACAACAGACGCCTGCCACAACACCTGGTTATTTGTTGTTGTTGTTGTTGTTGTTGTTATTGTCTCGAACCTGTAAGCTCAGGCAGTCCACCCACCTCAGCCTCCCCAGTGCTGGGATTACAGGCGTGAACCACTGCGCCCCACCCTTATTGTTGTAATTGTTGTTTTAGCGGGCCCTGGCCAGGTTCGAACCCGCCCTGGCTGGTGCCCTAACCATTGAGCTACGGGCATTTCCCGAACACTAACGTGGTACCTAGTCCATAGCAAATGCTCCATCAATATATGAAGAAAGAATAAATTAAAGAGCTCAGTAATGTGGCAAGCACAGTGTAAGGTTCTTGGGGAATACAGGTGACTAAGATGAAGTGCCCATTGTAGAGAGGGAGACAGGTAGACAGGTGTAGTAGGCCTGATAATAAGGCATACTGTAAATACGCCAATAGAAGTCATTACAAAGTGCTTTGAAGGCTGGAGATTGATTAGATTTTGTGGAAAAGCATTTTTATATGGTTTAGTGGTTAAGGGCACAATCACTAGAGATAGATAAACCAAAGTTTTTTATTTTATTTTATTTATTTATTTTTGAGACAGAGCCTCAAGCTGTCACCCTGGTTAGAGTGCTGCGGCATCACAGCTCACAGCAACCTCCAACTTCTGGGCTCAAGTGATTCTTCTGCCTCTGCCTCCCAATTTGCTGGGACTACAGGCGCCTGCCCCAATGCCTGGCTATTTTTTGGTTTCAGCCGTCATTGTTGTTTGGCAGGTCCGGGCTGAATTCAAACCTGCCAGCCCAGATGTATGTGGCTAGCACCTTAGCCACTCGAGCCACAGGCGCCGAGCCATAAACCAACGTTTAAATACAGGCCTTGTCTCATTTAATAGCTGGATGACTTTGGGCAAAGTACTTGACCTAAATCTCAATCTCCTTATCAATAATATGGGGATATTAGCCAGATGTTGTGGCAGGGCCTGTAGTCCCAGCTATTTGGGAGGCTCAGGCAGGAAGATCCCTTGACTCCAAGAATTTGAGGTTGCTATGAGCTAGGCTGATGCCATGGCAGTCAAGCATGGGCAACAGAGTAAGACTCTGTCTGAAAAATATAATAACATAAGAATATAATGATAATAAAGGGATTATTAATAGTATCATGGGAATTAAATGAGATAATGTATGAAAACAACAAATTGGCCAATAGTAACTTTTGGGTGGGACCTGAGAATTAAATTGACGTAAGATAGATCAATAACAGAAAAGCATGCAAATATACTTAATACAAGTTGTACATGGCACAGGACCCTTCATAAAGAAATGAAGACTGGCTC
>NW_003852401.1:34618641-34627810 GCF_000181295.1 Otolemur garnettii
AAAAAAAAAAAAAAAAGAAATGAAGACTCAGTCAGGTGCTGTGTAATCCCACCACTTTAGGAAACTTGAGGCAGTAGGATTGCTTGAGTTGAAGAGCAGCCTGGGAAACAGAAATGTTTCTATGCAAAAAAATAGAAAAATCAGCCAGGCATGATGGTGCATGGCTATAGTCCCAGCTGCTCAAGAGGCTGAGGCAGGAAAATCTCTTGAGCCCAGGAGTTTGAGAAGTGAGCTGTGATGAGGCCATGCTAGCCTGGGTGGCAGAGCAAGACCCTGTTTCAAAACAAAAGATCCAAACAAGCAAAAATAAAGACCCAAAGAAAGAGTTAAAGTCACTTATTTATATATGAGTTCTAAAAATTGTGTTCACAAACTTGCCCTAGAAAAAGTGCTAAATACCTCATTGCTGAATATCATTACTGTCAATGGACCAACACCAGTGCCTAGTCGACCCTTGAAAGAAATTCTGGAAGTCTTTTTCTGGAATGACCATTAGATCATTAGAACAACTCAGATAATTATTCTGTATGCTATAGGATTTATTATTTTTCCCAATCATTTTGATACCAGAATTTAGCTCTTCAGTAGTTCTTGGTCTTGGGGATTCGAAGAATAAACCCACGGACCACAGATCAGTGGTAAGATAGTGATACCGGAATTTTGTTCTTCAGTAGGTTCTTGGTCTCAGGGATTCGATGAATAAACCCATGGACCACAGATGAGTGGTAAGATAGGACTTTTATTAGAAGTTAGAAAGGGATACAGAAGTAAAAAGCACCAGAGCTTCTGAAAGGGGTAAAGAACTGAAGAACTCCCTTAGGAGTCTCCACGAGGGCTCTTTATTTAGGGGTTTTAAGACTAGAGGATTACACATGGCTGGCACTTGGTAATGAATGTAGTTCCTCCTCCACTAAGGCAAGGTTATCAGGTCCTTTACCATCTTTGTCCCTGAGAAGGGATTAGGGTGGGTGCTCCTGCCCAAGGTGGAACCACTCAAAAAACCATCACAGGCTGCTTTGTTCATGATCTTATCAGAGCCCAGAGGGTGTGTCCCGAAAAAGGGAGTGTGCTTGTGCCTGGAAATGGGGGTCTGACCTCTGAGCTCACCTGGGCCTAGAGAATGGGGGGGGGGCTCCGTGTCTATCCCTGAGTGGTGGAATCCAGCTCACCTGGGCCTAGAGAATGGGGGGGGGGCTCCGTGTCTATCCCTGAGTGGTGGAATCCTGTATCAATTTGACTCCAAAAATACCCTACTGTTGCTGGAATTTCTTTCTGCAGTAAGTCCTTTGTCTCAAAAGATTTGAAGAATGAACCCACAGACCGTAGAGCTCAGTAATAAGGTAGAATTTATTACATAGAAAAGAATAGGGGGGTGGCATCTGTGGCTCAGCGAGTAGGGCACCGTCCCCATATACCAAGGGTGGTGGTTCAAACCTGGCCCCAGCCAAACTGCAACAACAACAACAACAAAAATAGCCAGGTGTTGTGGTGGGCACCTGTAGTCCCAGTTACTTGGGAGGCTAAGGCAAGAGAAGCACCTAAGCCCAAGAGCTGGAGGTTGCTGTAAGCTGTGATGCCACAGCACTCTATTGAGGGCAAGAAAGTAAGACTCTGTCTCTTAACAGGGAAGGAAGAAAAGACACCAGAGCCTCTGGTGAGGGGGACAAGCGGGGTCTTCATCTAGGGGCTTTACACTCTTTTGGGAATTATACTTGGCCAGGACTTGACAGACTCCAATGTTGATTAACAATTTGATTGAGGGTGTTAACAAATGAATGTAGTTCTTTCAGCTCTGGAAAAAGCAGCTGGAGGTCCACTCCAGAAGGGTCCTTCCTTATATGAAATCCTGGAAAAATTGCTTTTCTCTCATCTTACTTGAATTCAGAAAGTGCAGTTTGGGGAGAAAAAGTCTATTTGCTTAGGCCTAGAAAACTGGGATCCTTGTCTATCCTGAAATGGGAGAAACCCTGTGTTGCTACCTAGCATTCTCAGTTACCATTTCATATGTAAATCCAGAGTTAGGAGAAAGTGAGAGGGGATGTGTCTTTTCTAAGCTTAATGCATTTAATCAAGGACATATTCCTAAATACGTCTTTTATCTCACCCTCTGAATTGCACTTGCAGCATCCCTTCCTCTGCCTGTAGAGATATAGAGCATCAGGCTCTTCCTTCATTGTTCATTGTCACAAGTTGTCTTTGTAGGAAGAAAGATCACAAGAATAAAGAGAAAGTAAGGCTAGGCTTAGCGGTGGCTCACACCTGTAATTCTAGCACTCTGGGAGGCTGAGTTCAGGGGGATCCATTGAGCTCAGGAGTTTGAGACCAGCCTGAGCAAGAGCAAGACCCCATCTGTACCAAAACAGAAAAATCAGCTGAGTGTAGTGGCAGGCACTGTAGTCCCAGTTACCCAGAAGGCTGAGGCAGCAGGATCACTTGGACCCAGAAGCTTGAGGTTGCTGGGAGGGAACTAGACTGATGCCCCAGGACTCTAGCCTAGCAACAGAGTGAAACAGTGTCTCAAAAAAAGAGAGAGAGAAGTATAACTGAGAACATGTGAAGGAAAAATGACCAACTCCCTGTAATACCAACACACTGGGAGGCCAAGGTAAATGGATTGTCCTGAGCTCACAGGTTTAAGACCAGCCTGAGCAAGAGTGAAACCCTATCTCTAAAAATAGAAAACTAGCCAGGTGTGGGGGCAGGAACCTGTAGTCCCAGCTTCTCAGGAGGCTGAGGGAAGAGGATTGCTTGAGCCCAAGAATTTGAGGTTGCTGTGAGCTATGATGCCATGACACTTTACCCAGGGCAACTGAGTGAGATCATGTCCCCAAAAAACAAACAAAAAAATCCAAACTATTGAAAACCATCAAATACTAACAGGGAGGATGTGGAGCATCAGGCCATCAGGCTCTTCCTTCATTGTTCCTTGGCATGTAAAATGGTGCATCCCCTTTGGAAAGCAGTTTGGCAATTACATGGGAAACTGAACATGCTTTTACTTTATGATCCAGCAATTGGGTTCCTTGGCATTTACTCAAGTAAGTTGAAAACTTATGTCCACACAAAAACCTGTACATAGGGCAGCACCTGTGGCTCAGTGAGTAGGGTGCCGGCCCCATATACCGAGGGTGGTGGGTTCAAACCCGGTCACACTGCAACAAAAAAACAGCTGGGCATTTTGTGGCAGGTGCCTGTAGTCCCAGCTACTTGGGAGGTTGAGGCAAGATAATCACCTAAGCCCAGGAGTTGGAGGTTGCTGTGAGCTGTGATGCCACAGCACTCTACCAAGGGGGATAAAGTGAAACTCTTTATCTAAAAAAAACCTATACACAAATGTTTATGGAAGCTTTATTCAGAATTGCCAAAACTTGGAGGCAACTAAGATGTCCTTCAATAGGTGAATGGATAAACAGCGATATATCCATACAATAGAACAGCATTAAGGGCTAAAAAGAAATAAGTTCTCCAGACATGAAAAGATATGAAGAAACTTATATGCATGTTCATTGGTGAAAGAAGCCAGTCTGAAAGGCTGCATACTACGTGATTGCAGTGATATAGCATCCTGGATAAGGCAAAACTATGGAGATGATAAAAAGTCTGATGGTTGCCAGAGTTTGGGGAGATGGATGATGGAGGGAAGGGATGAGTAGACAGAGCACAAAAGATTTTTAGGGCAGTGAAACTATTCTGTATACTGTAATGATGGATGCATGATTAAAATCTATAGAACTGTATAGTAGTTGCTACCTAAAACTGCTCTAAAAAAGTAGTCTATTCATTTTTTAAAATGAATGTAAAAATTGTTGACCTTTAGTGTAACATCAAGGTTCACACATTCCACATCTAAACTGTGACCAAGTCTCCCGTGCTCCAAGTGAACCCAAGTCATTACCTCTTACCTGCACAGATGTAGATGACTTTATCTTCTCCCAGCCTTAGAGTTGACCCTTGTCAATCCCAATCATTTTTTCACTCTTTCTTTTTTTTTTGAGACAGAGCCTCAGGTTGTCCCCCTGGGTAGAGTGCAGTGGCATCACAGCTCACAGCAACCTCCAACTCCTGGGCTCAAGCGAGTCTCCTGCCTCAGTCTCCTAAGTAGCTGGGACCACAGGCACCTGCCACAACACCTGGCTATTTTTTTTGGTTGCAGCCATCATTGTTGTTTAGTGGGCCCGGGCTGGATTCGAACCCGCCACCTTAGGTGTATGCGCTGAGCCTTTTCACTCTTTCAAAAGGCCAATTTGATCAAACCACACCCAAACTCTTCCATGTTTTTCACAATCCTAGGATCAATCTAAACAGACCTGACACAGCGGCTCATATCTGTAAACACAGCTGTTTGGGAGGCTGAAGTGGAAGAATAAGTTGAGACCAGGAGTTCAAGGCTGCAGTGAACTGATTGTGCTGTACTCCCACCTGGGTGACAGAGTGAAACCCTGTCTCTTAGATAAATCAATCAGTAAACGAACTAAAATATTCTTTACAGATTCTCCCCTATCACATGCTGGCTCTTTCCTCCACACCCTCTAGCTGGAGGAAATTTTCCTGTTCCTTTAACTCACTCCTGGGCCTTTGAATAAACAGGTCTCATAGTGTGAGACAATGTTATAGTGGGCGAGAGAGCAAGGGAGTCCTGTGAGTCAGGTATGCTAGACAACGCCTTCCAGAGAGGTGGGACTTGAGCTGGAGCCCTGGGATGTGTGTTGAAGAGCTCAGAAGATTTCAAACCAAAATATGACTCATTGGTATGAAGAGTATTTTATTTTATTTATTAATTTTTGAGACAGAGTCTCCTTTATTACCCTGGGTAGAGTGCTGTGTCATCATAGCTCACAGCAACCTCAAGCTCTTGGGCTCAAGCAATTCTCTTGCCTCAGCCTCTGGAGTAGCTGAGACTAGAGGCACCTGCCACAGTGCCTGGCTATTTTTAGAGATGGGGTCTCACTCTAGCTCAGGCTGATCTGGAACCCGTGAGCTCAGGCAGTCCACCCACCTCAGCCTCCCAGGGTGGTAGGATTAGAGGCATGAGCCACTGCGCCCAGCCACCAGGAGTATTTTAAATTATAGGTCCTTCAAGATTAAAAAAAAAAAAAAGACATTGAAAAGGGCTTTCCTTATGCCCGCATAAAGCTATAAAAAGTACAACTGGACACATAGCTAGGGCACGGTTCTCATGGTAATCCCAGTTGTACATTGTACTTGGGGGGTGGCCTGGGCTGCTGTGGGTCCCGGGCTACCAGGATTCCAGGCTGCAGGTTAACAGGGACCTCTAACACATCCCCAAGCAGACCTGAGGGAAGCAAGGCACAGGGAGGTGGTACCTAGGGTCATATTTGACACCCATAAGCCAAGATGTGCAGATTTATAGATGGGACCTACACGTGTGACTTCAGTCTTTGAAGCTTCAATTTCATGATCCATAAAATGATCAAAATCAAAGCTACTTCACTGTGCTGTTGAGAGGATTAAATGAGACAATTATGGTAAAGCTCTCTGCACGAGGAGACATGCTGTCACCCAGGACCACAAGCAACAGGAAGACCCCCATGGAGCTGGCCATCAGTGGGATCCAGACCCTTTACCTTCTCCACTGCTGCTAGGGTGGCTGCCAAGCCAGGGGGTCATACCTAGATGCAGGAATCCAGGCTGGCCCACCAGAATTTGACCCAAGTTGGTTGGAGAAGTCTAACAAAACCAGGGAAGTGTCCAGAGGGGCATCACAGGCTTTAGGGGCCAAGGGGAACTCTGAGAGCTCCCTCTCCAGGGGCAGCACCCTACCTTCACACCAGGGAAAAAGAAAACATACAGACTGATCAGCCACACTCCATCTAACTCTAATGAGTTGCTGTTTGGCACCTGACCTGAGGGTTGTGTCAGCTGGGAGGCCCTGGGGATGGCCAAGGGGGATGCTGTTAAACTCCATGTCCTCTTCTGGACATCGCCAGCAACCCCCTGGGGTAAGCACTCGTCCTGCTCCAGGGAGACGCCACTGTGAGCTATTTACCCACTGGTCCCTTGAAGGCAGAGCCCAGGATGGCAGCAGGAAGTAGTCTGTGAATGGGTTAGACTGTCCATGCCCTCTGAGGCAGGGACATTTCCATTCCCTCATCTTTATCTATCTGAATATCCTCAGCAGTAGTCATTCAGCCTCTGGTACCCCCCTACAAATCTTAGGATATCATAGTACCAGGCTTTCCACCTCAGGGTTGACCTTCCAGAGTCCCCAGGTAACTCCCAGGGCTCATTGAGTCATTGTTTCAGGGCTAGCTACCTCCCAACAAGGTGGGGCTACCCAGAAACCAAAGCTACCTTGGAAATGAGGTTCTTTCATCAGGGTTTCCCATGAGGCCATGGAGAGGGAGCTCCTGGCCAAGGAAGACCTGGCCAAGGTCTTCTGGGGAGACCAGGATCATCTGGGTAACCTCCAAGCATTGGAGAAGGCCCCTGAGAGCAGACATAGCAAGGTGGACAGTGCCTTCCTTTATTCTGACAATCTCTAATTGCTCCGTTTTTCCCCACACACCAACCAATGTGGTTTGGGGATGCCACCTTTTTTTCTTTCTTTCTTTTTTTTCTTTTTTTTTTTTTGTGAGATAGAGTCTCACTCTGTTGCCCAGGCTAAAGTGCCATGGTGTCAGCCTAGCTCAAATTCCTGGACACAAGTGACCCTTCTGCCTCAGACTAGCAAGTAGCTATTTTTTGTGGAGATAGAATCTTGCTCAGACTGGTCTTGAACTCCTGAGTTCAAGTGATCCTCCCACCTGAGCCTCTTAGAGTGCTAGGATTACAGATGTGAGCCACCGTGCCTGGCGAAGAAGGCCACCTCTTTAAGATACTTCTCCCCAGCCCTGTCTCAGCCATATTCCAAATCTAAATGTATAAAACCAAACCTAAACAATGGTTAGGCTCGGTGCCTGTAGCACAGTGGTTATGGCACCAGCACATGCACCAAGGCTGGTGGGTTCAAGCCTGGCCTGGACCAGCTAACCAACTATAACAACTGCAACAAAAATATAGCCGGGAGTTGTGGTAGGAGCCTGTAGTCCCAGCTGCTTGGGAGGCTGAGGCAGGAGAATTGTTTGAGCCCAGGAGTTTGAGGTCCCTGTGAGCTGTGACACCACGGCATTCTACAAAGGATGACTAGTGATACTCTGTCTCAAAAAAATAAAATAAAAAACAAACTGTACCCCGCCACCACAAGTTCACTTGTTCAGGGCTTCTTGGGTATGGCTCCAGGTTATGGTCTTCAAATTTGGCTCAGAATAAAGCTCTTTAAATTATTTTTTAGAGTATGGCTTCTTCTCTGTCACTACTAGCAACCATTTATGGCCCCTAGACGGAATCGGCAATAATCTTCATCTCCCCCTCCCCTCCAAAAAAGATGAATGTAAAAATATCTAGATACCAATGGGATATTGAGTAATTACTGTGATTATCCCCTCATGTAAATAATTATTATTAATGTGGCTTAATTGTGAGTTCATCTTTCAGCAGACTTTCAGAGGAAAGAGATTTACAGAACAGGGGCAATATAGGTTCATAGAGCAAATTATCTTCCCCAGAGACAATGAACAGTCCCCTCGTTGTGACAAAAAGGTTCTGGTTATGGTCTGGGGTTCTGTTGTATACTGTCTGAATCAACCCCTCCTCATGATTTCGGCGTTACCATGGAACCACTTTGATGGACAGTTAAAGAAATGATAATTAGCTCTAAGTCACTTTCAAAATCCAATTATGCTGCAGGGCATAGTGGCTCACACCTGTAATCCTAGTGCTCTGGAAGGCTGAGGTGGGTGGCTCAGAGGTTGGAGACCCCTGAGCTCAGAGGTTGGAGACCAGCCTGAGCCAGAGTGAGACCCCTATCTCTACAAAAAAAAGTCCGGCATTGTGGCGGGCTCCTATAGATCCAGCTACTTGGGAGGCTAAGGCAAGAGAATCGCTGAAGCCCAAGAGTTGGAGGTTGCTGTGAGCTATGATGTCACAGAACTCTATTGAGGACCACAAAGTGAAACTGTCTCAATTTAAAAAAGAAAAAAAAAGAAAAAAACAAACTTCAAACTAAGACAATTGAAAGCAAAATTCAAAAAATATATATCCAATTATGCCTGTGGTGTTAGGCCCACCAGGCAGGTTGGCTCCTCCTCCCAGGTGGGGCAGTCAGTTGCTCAGGACAGGATTAAGGTGGGATGCACCAAGATGGAGCCCACAATTGTCTTGTTTTCCTAGTTGGGTCAACTGCTGGAGGCAGCATCAAGTGAGAATACTCACTTTGTCCTTTAAGAAAGTCTCAGAGGTTCTTTGGTATCTACTTAACAATAATAACTCATCGTGAAGCCAGATGCAGTGGCTCATGACTGTAATCCCAACACTCTGGGAGGCCAAGGCAGATGGATTGTTTGAGCTCAGGAGTTCTAGACCAGCCTAAGCAAGAGTGAGACCAATTCTACTAAAACTAGCCAAATGTGTGGCAGGCACCTGTAGTCCTAGCTACTGGAGAGGCTGAGGCAAGAGGATCGCTTGACCTAGGAGTTTGAGTTTGCTGTAAGCTGTGACCCCACGGCACTCTACCCAGGGTGACTGAGTGTGACTCTGTCTAAAAAAAAAGAAAGAAAAGTCATAGTGAAAAGTTCCACCTCCTTCGTGGAAATGGAGGGTTGTCAGTAACACTAATAGATGATTTTTATACCTTTATGGAATACAAACCAAATTGTATCACCTTTTACTCACGTGAAATGTTAATGATATCTCCAGAAGGTTAGATCCTAATGTCAGGTCAGGCCTGGAAGCCCACAGCTTACCTAAAACATCAGATTTTTTTTTTTATAAAGACAGAGTCTCACTTTATCACCCTCAGTAGAGTGCTGTGGTGTCACACAGCTCACAGCAACCCCCAACTCCTGGGTTTAGGCAATTCTCTTGCCTCAGCCTCCCGAGTAGCTGGGACTACAGGTGCCCACCACAACACCCAGCTATTTTTTTGTTGCAGTTCGGCCAGGGCCAGGTTTGAACCTGCCACCCTTGGTATATGGGGCTGGTGCCCTACTCAATGAGCCACAGGCACCGCCCTAAAACATCAGAATTTTTTTTTTTTTTTTTGAGACGGAGCCTCAAGCTGTCCCCCTGGGTAGAGTGCCATGGTATCACGCTCACAGCAACCTCCAACTCC
>NW_003852401.1:34627932-34631437 GCF_000181295.1 Otolemur garnettii
TGGCGGGCCCGGGCTGGGGATTCGAACCCGCCACCTTAGGTGTATGTGGCTGGCGCCTTAGCCGCTTGAGCCACAGGCGCCAAGCCAACATCAGATTTTTTAAGAAAAATTTATTCATTCACTCTTTCATGGTGCTGTACCAGTAGGGTACACTCCAAGTTTGGGATGATTATGTTTTTATTTCTATTACACAAATATTGAAGTAACCACTGCTCTTTGGGTATTTCCTGTGTAGTGTTTTGTTTTTGCACTAAGCAACTATTGCTTGTCTACTAGGGGAAAAAACCTGTAAAAATATAATGTTAAACTCTCGCCACAAAAAACAAACAAAACAATCCCCCCAAAAACTCACTACAAGATTTCATTCCTCATGCATCCACAAGATGGCGTATCACCACATTGTTTTTCACTTCACTGACATTTGAAATTAGAACCGCGAAGGGAAAATCAAAAGCAGGAAACAAGGTTGCCCACCGTGCCAGGCACTGGAGAATTCTGAACCCAGAAAAATTTGGTTTGCTTACTGCTTCTTGAGCTTGGATTCAGTTCTTTGGCGAAGCATGACCATTGTATTCTACTTCCTTCCTCAGTCACGAAAGTATTTGATTAAAAAAAACTGTTGTGATTTGGAAAGTTACTGTTTTGGGGGGGGGGCATCCTTTAAATACAAGTTTCATTAAGAAGAATAGGATGGAGAAGAGAACAGGAATTATACAGAAGAATTCAGATGTCTTTTCATTTAAAAAAATGTTTTAAGGCCAGGCGCAGTGGCTCACACCTGTAATCCTAGCACACTGAGAGGCTAAGGTGGGTGGATTGCTTAAGTTCACGTTGCAGACTAACCTGAGCAAAAGTGAGACCCTGTCTCTACTAAAATAGAAAATCTGAGGCAAGAGCATTGCTTGAGCCCAAGAGTTGGCAGTTGCTGTGAGCTATGATGCCATGGCACTCTACCCAGGGCAACAGCTTGACACTCTTCTGTCTCCACCCCCCCCCCAAAAAAGTTTTAAATTATACATTTTGTAAAATGATGGCATGAGGGGAAAAGATATGCTAAAAATTCCTGGGAAGAGGCCAGGCATGGTGGCTCATATCTATAATCCTTGTACTCTGGGAGGCTGAGGCAGGAGGACCAGCTTGAGCAAGAGGAAGACCCCGTCTCTACTAAAAATAGAAAAATCAGCCGGCCATCATGGTGAGTGCCTGCAGTCCCAGTTACTGGGGAGGCTGAGACAGGAGGATCGCTTAAACCCAGGAGTTTGAAGTTGCTGTGAGCTAGGCTGACACCACAGTCCTCTAGACTGGGCAACAGGATGAGACTCTGCCTCAAAAATTCTAGGAAGAGAAATAAAATATATTTTTTTAGGATACCGGAATCTTTTCACAATAATAAGTGAATTTTTTTTTTTTTTTTGAGACAGAGTCTCAAGCTGTCACCCTGAGTAGAGTCCTATGGTGTCATAACTCACAGCAACCTCCAACTCTTGGACTTAAGTGATCCTCTTGCCTCGGTTTTTTTTGTTTGGTTTGGGGGGGGGTTGTTATTGTTTTGTTTTGTTTTCTATTTTCAGTAGAGACAGGGTCTCACTTTTTGCTCAGACTGGTCTCAAACTCGTGAGCTCAAGCAATCTACCTGCGTTGGCCACCCACAGTGCTAGGATTACAGGCGTGAGCCACTGCGCCCAGCCACCATATCTATAGTTTGAAAAGGAAAAATAAAAGTGTACGCGAAGTGGCTAAGGTGGGAAAGTTATGACTAGTTGAATAAAAGTTAGTGTAGCAGGTTAAAAATTCCCCCAAATTCTTTTCCTCTCCACTCTCCTCCCCATAAAACTGGCGTGGCCTTGAAATTTGACCAAGAGAACTTGGTGGAAGTGCTATTGTGCAACTTCAAAGGTCAGCTTATAGAGATCTGCAGTCCACCTGGTACGCTTGGAATGCTCTTAGAAACTAGGCACAATGTGAGCCAGCTCCCCACGCCCGCCAGAGAGAGACACATGGAGGGAGGCCCCTGGCTCTCTTAGACATCTCTGCTGTGCCCCACCTATCGCACAGAATCATTAGAAATAATACACACTTTAAGTCATTAAATTTGGGGCCAGTTCTGCAAAAAATAGATAACCAAACCAGCTAGTGAGCTCTGTTTGACTGATATTTTTTTCCCTTTAAATAGACTTAAATAGACTTCTTTTTTTTTTCTTAGCAGTTTTAGGTTCACAGAAAATTGACGAGAGACTTCCCATATACTCCCTTCCCCACCCAAGCCTTCTGTACATTCAGCACTAGAGTATGTTACAATTGATAAGCCTGCATTCATGTTTTATCACACAAACGCTACATCTACACAAATGTTCACTCTTGGTGTTGTACATTCTATAATTTTCATTTCTTTTCTTTTCTTTTTTCCTATTTTTTGAAAATAGAGTCTTGCTGTTTTGGGAGACTGGAATGCAGTAGTATTGTCACATAGCTCACTGCAACCTCAAACTCCTGGGCTCAAATCATATTCCTGCTTTAGCCTCCAGAACAGCCAGGACTACAGGCACATACCTGGCGAATTTTTCTATATTTTGAGAGACAGGGTCTCACTATGTTACCCAGGCTGACCTTGAACTCCTGACCTCAAGTGATGCTCCTACCTCGACCTCTCAAGGTGTTAGAATTACAGGCATGAGCCACCTTGCCTGGGCCCATTCTGTGGATTTTAACAAAGGTACACTGACATACACTCACCATTATACCATACAGAGTGCCCTCACCATCCTAAAAGTCCCTCCACTTTGTTTATTCATCCTTGTTTCCCCTAATTCTTGATGGCCACTGATCTTTTCCCTATCTCCATAGTTTTGCTTTTCTTGGAATGTCATACAGTTGGCATCATGTGGCTGCAGAGTTTTCAGACTGCCTTCTTTGTTTTTTAGAGTCAAAGTCTCACTTTGTTGCCCTCGGTAGAGTGCTATGGCATCACAGCTCACAGCAACCTCCAGCTCTTGGGCTTGGGTGATTCTCTTCCCTCAGCCTCCCAAGTAGCTGGGACTACAGGCTCCTGCAACAATGCCTGGCTATTTTTTGTTGCAGTTTGTCCAGGGCCGGGTTTGAACCCGCCACCCTCAGTATGTGGGGCTGGCGCCCTACTCTCTGAGTCACAGGCACCGCCCCAGACTACTTTCTTTTACTTAGAAAAATACATTTAAGTTTCTTCTATGTTTTCATGGCTTGATGGCTCATTATAAATTTTTCCCCCAATATGTGGCTTATCTTATTCTCTTGATAGTGTTTTCATAGATCAGAAGCTTTAAATTTTAAGTAGGCCCAGTTTATCAAATTTTTATTTCATAGATCATACCCTTATTATTTTATCTAAAAAGTCATTTTACTTTTTTCATTTGAGTAATTTTTTATAGATGGAAAAATATTGAATAATGGCTCAGCACCTATAGCTCAACCGGCTAAGGCGCCAGCCACGTACACCTAAGGTGGCGGGTTCGAATCCCCAGCCCAGACC
>NW_003852401.1:34631615-34633701 GCF_000181295.1 Otolemur garnettii
CTCAAAAAAAAAAAAAAAAATTGAATAACAATAATTACCTTGTTTTAAAGCTATTTCTCTGTAATCTGAACTCTTTTTTTTTTTTTGAGACAGAATCTTACTTTGTCACCCTCAGTAGAGTATTACGGCGTCATAGCTTATAGCAACCTCCAACTTCTGGGCTCAAATGATTCTCTTGCCTCAGTCTCCCCAGTAGCTGGGACTATAGGTGCCTGCCACAATGCCTAGCTGTTTTAGAGATGGGATTCTTGCTCTTGTTCAGGCTGGTCTTGAACTCCTGAGCTCAGGCAATCCACCCGCCTTGGCCTCCCAGAATGCTAGGATTACAGCCCTGAGCCACTGCACCTGACAGTCTGAACCTTGTAATGAATTGGGCCACTTACCAATGAGCCACACAGCCAACTCTTGTTGGGAGCTGGTTGGAAATTGCTATGCATGTCCAGAGATGGCACAAGAAGACAGCCATCGTGGTCAAGTGCAATCTACATTTTATCATGATGCTAACCAAGAACTTGACCTGTCCACCAAAATGTACAAAAGGGAACCAGGAAATCCTTATTCTGTGTTAGTGGACACCACAGTGAGTAAACCGAATCTCCATAAAACAGAGGAACAGCCAGATTTCAGGGAGACAAGAGCAGTGTCTAACGTCCATGCTGTTAAGGAAGACGAGGAGAATTCTGATGACACAGAAGAGGAGGAGGAGGAGGAGGAAGAGGAGGAAGTCCCTTACAAAAGGGAGCAGATCATCGTAGAGGTGAGCTTGATAACCAAACATTAAATGTATCTAAAGGGGGAAAGGGTGTCTCTTCACAGTCCAAAGAGACTTCTGTTCTTTAGACGAGCAGTGAGGAAGAAGGGAAGAAAGTGAGGAAGAGGACACAGATGACAGCAGTGACTGTGGATAGAAGAAAAAGCAGAAGATGGTGGAGAAAGTCAGAGTTACACAAAGGAGAACCAGGACAGCTGCCTGTTGCTGCAGCTACCATCTCCTACTTCCAGAACTAGAAGAGTCGTGGGGAGGGGGTAGAGCCATCTAAGCATGAGAACTTGGTCACAAAGGAGCCCAAAGCACCAGTCCAGAAAGCCAAGTGTGTGAAGAGAAAAGAGAGAAGTGCCCAAGGGTCTTTAACACTCGCTGGGACCTGGAGAAGCACATGAACCTTTACTCACAGGCACATGTAGATTTGTGACAAGCGGGGCAAGAAGTTTGGCCTGGAAAGGGAGCTGACCCTTCCATCAGTGAACAGACTGTGAAAAAACACTCAAGTAGGTTTCAGCACCAAGAGGGCAAACTTTTCAGGAAGATAGATTCACCTGGTATCTACCCAACAGAATAAATCCAGTAGAGGCTGAAGGGACAGATTTCACCAGTTTATCATTCGAAAA
Source organism: Otolemur garnettii (assembly GCF_000181295.1). NCBI lineage: Eukaryota > Metazoa > Chordata > Mammalia > Primates > Galagidae > Otolemur > Otolemur garnettii. The sequence continues at coordinate 34,633,005 of NW_003852401.1, forward strand.
GCGCCTGCTTTAGTCTTTTCAAAACCAAGGCTTAACATTCTATTTCAATGTCTTTAAATTTAATTGACACTGCAGTAAATTGAAAAAATATTGACCCTGGAGTAGTGGGAACTTGGGTACCCTGGAAGGGGTATCTGTTATAGATGATTTTTTTTTTTTTTGAGTTTTTGGCTGGGGCTGGGTTTGAACCCACCACCTCTGGTATATGGGGCCAGCGCCCTACTCCTTGAGCCACAGGCACTGTCCTCTGCTATAGATGATTGAGCAGAATGTAAAGTCAACACTAAATTTGCACTGAGAGTCCCTGTTGTAGAACATGTAATGTAATTCAGTCTGGCATCTTCTCTGTCAAGGTGAGAGATACTGGGTAAAGGTCAAGAGTAGAAAAAGGTCCCATTCTAAAATTAAAAGATGCCAGATTCTAATGCAGCTGATGGGGACAAAAATGATGACTCAGACCAATGATAATGGAAGATTTCCAGGAATAAATTTGCTATTCCCTGTGGAGAGATGACAGTACTCAAGAGGCTGAGCCCATGGAAATATGCAAACTTTATTTATTTTTTTTTTTTGAGACAAAGCCTCAAGCTGTCCCCCTGAGTAGAGTTCCATGGCATCACAGCTCACAGCAACCTCCAACTCCTGGGCTCAAGCGAGTCTCCTGCCTCAGCCTCCCAAGTAGCTGGGACCACAGGCG
>NW_003852401.1:34634743-34645246 GCF_000181295.1 Otolemur garnettii
CTGGGGATTTGAACCCGCCACCTTAGGTGTATGTGGCTGGCGCCTTAGCCGCTTGAGCCACAGGCGCCGAGCCTGCAGTTCAGATTTTTAAGATGGTATTTATAATAATGTCATCTATTATCATTACTTGGAGATAATTTTTGGAAAAAGTGGAAGGTTGGTATCTAAATTTCTTTTCTTACTTTTATTTTTCAGCAGCATTTCTTGAAAAGACTCCTCAAGTTCCTTCTTTGCTCCTTTGTCAAAGATAAGTTGATTACATTTACATGGGTCTATTTCTTGGATCTCTATTCCATTTTATTGTTCTATTTGTCTGTTATTTCATCAATACGACTCTGTCTTGATTACTATAGCTTTATATTAAGTCCTGAAGTCGGGTAGTGTACAGCTTCTGACTGACATTCATTACTATTCTGGGTCTTTTCTGGCTCCATATAAACTTTAGAATCAGTTTGTCAGTAACACAAGATAAATCACTGGGAATTTGATTGGTACTGTGTAGAATCTATAGATCACATTGGGAGTAGCTGACATCTTAGCAATATCAAGTCTTCCTCTCTATGACCACGGAATATCTCTCCATTTATTTAGTTTTTTTAATTTGTTTCATTAGAGTTTTATAGTTCTTAAAATATAGATATTATACATATTTTGTTAGATTTATACCTAAACATTTCATATTTTGGGGTGTTAATATAAATTTTTTTTTAACTATGTCACTCTCAGTAGAGTGCTCGGGCGTCATAGCTCACAGCAACCTCAAACTCTTGGGCTCAAGCGATTCTCTTGCCTCAGCCTCCCAAGTAGCAGGGACTACAGGTGCCCACTACAACACCCAGCTATTTTTTTGTTGCGGTTGTCGTTGTGTAACTGGTCCAGGCTGGGTTTGAATCCACCACCCTTGGTGTATGTGGCTGGTGCCATAACCACTAATAATTTTGTTTTTATAATTTTTAATTCCATTTGTTCATTGCTGGAACAGGAAAGTGATTGAGTTTTGTATATTAATCTTACATTCTGAAACCTTTCCATAGTCTATTATTTCCTGGGGGTTTTTGTTGATTCTTTTTGATTTCTAGAATACATAGACCAACTTGTCATCTGCAAACAAAGACATCTTTATTTCTTTAAATATTTTTTGTTATTTTTTATTTTTTAGAGACAGAGCCTCAAGCTATTCCCCTGGGTAGAGTGCCGTGGCATCACAGTTCACAGCAACCTCCAACTCCTGGGCTCAAGCAAGTCTCCTGCCTCAGCCTCCCAAGGAGCTGGGACCACAGGCACCCGCCACAACACCTGGCTATTTTTTGGTTGCAACCATCATTGTTGTTTGGCGGGTCCAGGCTGGATTCGAACCCACCACCTTAGGTGTATGTGGCTGGCGCCTTAGCCGCTTGAGCCACAGGCACCGAGCCAACATCTTTATTTCTTTCTTCTCAATAAGCATACCTTTTATTTCCTTTCCTTGTCTTAATTACATTACCTAGGACTTCCAGTATAATGTTGAAAAAAAGGGGTGAGAGGAAACATCCTTGATTCATTTCTTAATTTTTTTTTTTTTTTTGAGACAGAGCCTCAAGCTATCCCTCTCGGTAGAGTACAGTGGCATCACAGCTCACAGCAACCTCCAACTCCTGGGTTCAAGTGAGTCTCCTGCCTCAGCCTCCCAAGTAGCTGGGACCACAGGCACCTGCCACAACACCTGGCTATTTTTTGGTTGCAGCCATCATTATTGTTTGGCGGGCCCAGGCTGGATTCGAACCCACCACCTTAGGTGTATGTGGCTGGCACCTTAGCCGCTTGAGCCACAGGCGCCGAGCCTCATTTCTTAATCTTAATGGGAAATCTTTCTCTCTACTAGCTGTGGTATTACTGTGGATATTCTTTATCCAATCCAGGAAGCTCCTCTTTGTTCCTGATTTGCTGAGAGTTTTTAATCATGAATGGCTCTTGGTTTTGTCAAATGGTTATTCTGCATCTATTGATATAATCATGTGAATTTTCTTCTTTACCCTGTTGAAATAATGAATTATATTAACTGCTTTACAAATTTTGAACCAGACTCACATATATACCTGGAAAAAATCCCATTTAGTTGTCAGGAATGATTCTTTTTATGTATTGTTGGATTTGGTTTGCTAAATTTTGAGGATTTTTTACATCTATGCTCATGAGAGATATTCTATAGTTTTCTTTTCTTCTAATGTCTTTGATTTCAGTATTAAGTTTGTAGAATTCACCAGTGAACCCACCTGGGCAGTGGCGCTTTCTGGTTTGGAAGATTTATCAATCACTGATGCACTTTCTTTAATAAATATAGGCTAATTCAGATTGTCTGGTTTTTCCTTCTTTGAATTTTGGCAGATTATATCTTTTAAGGAATTAGCTCATTTTATTGAGATTGTGGAATATATGAACTTAGAAATTTTTGTAATATTCCTTTTTTATTCATTAATGCCCATGGGCTCTGGAGTGGTGGCCCTTCTTTCATTTCTAATCTTAATAATTTGTGTCTCTCTTTTTTCTTAGTTAGACTGGCTGGACATTAATTGATTTTACTGATCTTATTAACGAATCAGCTCCTGGTTTTGTTGATTTTCTCTATTGTCTATTTTTAATTTCATTAATTTCCGCTCTAGTTTTGTTTCTTTTCTTCTTATTTTGGATTTAATTTTGTCTTCCTCTTCTACTTTTCAAAGATAGAAGCTTAGATGATTGATTCTGGTCTTTTGTCTTTTCTAGCATATGCTCAATATCTACACTGAATGCTATAAATTTCTCTCTAAGCCCTGTTTTCACCCATCTCACAAATTTTGATGAGCTGTATTTTCATTTATTTATTTGTTTTTTTTGAGACAGGGTGTCACTATGTCATCCTCACTAGAGTGCCATGGCATCACAGGTCACAGCAACCTCAAACTCTTGCCTCAGCCTCCCAAGTAGCTGAGACTACAGGCATGCACCAAAACGCCCGGCTATTTTTGTTGTTGTTGTTGTTGCAGTTATAATTGTTGTTTAACTCACCCAGGCCGGGTTTGAACCCACCAGCCTCAGTGCATGTGGCCAGTGCTGTAACCACTGTGCTACGGGCACTGAGCTTGTGTTTTCATTTATTTCAAAATATTTTTAAAATTCCCTTAGATTTCTTATTTGTTATATGTGTTATTTAGAAGTGTGCTAGTTTGTTTGTTTGTTTGCAACCAAGAGTCTCCCTCTTGTTGCCCTCTTAGGGTGCTGGGCTTTGGCATCGTAGCTCACAGCAACCTCAGACTCTTAGGCTCAAGTGATTGTCTTGCCTCAGCCTCCCAAGTAGGTGGGACTACAGCCACCTGCCACAATACCTGGCTATTTTTAGAGATGAGGGCTCACTCTGGCTTAGGCTGGTCTCAAACCAGTGAACTCAAGCAATCCACCCGCCTTGGCCTCCCTGAGTACTAGGATTACAGGTGTGAGCCACCGTGCCCAGCCTGAAGTGTGCTGTTTAATCTCCAAGTGTTTTGGAATTTTCCAGCTTTTTTTTTTTTTTTTTTGGCAGTTTTTGGCCAGGGCTGGGTTTGAATCCACCACTTCCAGCATATGGGACCGGCGCCCTACACTTTTGAACCACAGGCACTGTCCCCCAGCTATTTTTCTGTTATTGATTTCTGATTTAATTCTATTGTGGTCTAAAATAATATATTGAATGATTTCTATTCTTTAAAATCTGTTAAGGTGAATTTTATGGGCCACACATTGTCTGTCTTGAAGTATGTTCCATGTGAGCTTGAGAAGAATGTGTATTCTGCTATTGTTGGATGAATATCAACAATATTCATCAGTGTATCAATGTCAATTATAGCTCATTGACTGATGTTGCTGTTGAGTTAAGTTATGTTCTTACTGATTATTTTTTCCTGCTGGATTTTTCATCACACCTCCTGACAGAGAGAGGTATGATGTAGTCTCCAAGTGTAATAGTGGACTCATCTATTTTTCCTTGCAGTTTTATCAATTTGTTCCCTTGTATTTTGAGACTTTGATGTTAGTTACATACACATTAAGAATTTTTGTCTTCTTGGAGAAGTGACCTGTCATAGTTGCAAAGGGCTTTTATTATGTTATGCCCAGGAGTCTCTCAAAGACCATACCACCAGACAAGTCAAATTTAAAGAGGAGTCCTTTTATTGAAGAGCCCACCGGCAACTGCCTCAGTGTCCCAACATGGGTTTTGTTTGTTTGTTTCTTTGTTCTGAGATGGAGTCTCAAGCTGTCACTCTGGGTAGAGTGCTATGGTGTCACAGCTCACAGCAACCTCAAACTCTTGGGCTCAAGCAATTCTCTTGCCTCAGTCTCCCAAGTAGCTGGGACTACAGGTGCCTACCACAACCCCCAGCAATTTTTTGGTTGTAGTTGTCATTGTTGCTTGGCAGGCCCAGCTGCCTGCCAGCTCCATTGTACATGGCTGGCATCCTAGCAGCTGAGCTACAGGCACTGAGCCTCAACATGGGGGTTTCTGAGAGGAGCCCCAAGGGCTTAAGGGGTTGAGTTTTTAAGCCTTGGTCTGCATCCTCGTTGGCACGCAGGCTGCCCGGGTGCATTCAGATAGGTTAGCAAGCATTGTGCAGAAGCAGAATTTTGCAGTTAGTCATGTATCTTTGTTTCAGTACTTTTCCCACCTGGTATTTCTCAGTGGTCCAGGAACAGTTAGTACTTCCCAGTCCGTTTCTCAGGGAAGTTAGTCAAGCAAGAAGTCAGTGAGTACTTTCCCATCTATCATGGGAGTGAACCAGACTTACTTCGTTTTGTTGAGGGCTTGTGGCCTAGAGTGAACTGGTATTTTTCCACTCTAGCCTAGACTAACAATTAGCCTTATCAGTCAGTATAGCTGAAATGCAGCGGTGAGACCAGAGTCAAAGAGGATACTCAAAAAAAGTAAGGTCTAAGAGAACAGAGGTCGTCTCAAGGAGACTCCAAGGATACACCTGTAAGGTCCTCTGCGTGGTGACTCAGCTCTTAGGAATTTGTAAAAACTTCACTTCCTGGGATCTGGAGTCTGATGCTGGCTTCCACTTCTGTAAAAGCCAGAGCCTGCTTCTCCAGTGTAATTCAAACTGACCAATGAGAAGGGTATCTATGGACCAGAACTTTTTGACTGAGGATAAAAAGGAGAAGACTGAGCCAATCAGGGAGCGTGGGCATTTTGAATTCTTCTGTGCCTTCACTCCACTGGCTGAAATACAGCCCTTCCTCATTTAAATATGGTGTTTGGGTGCTCTTTCTCTCCATTGGGCCTTGTCTTCCTGCAACAAGAGCACTGCCTAGGGCTCTTCTTGAGATGGTTGTCCCTTTAGACTGGGGGCTGGAGACAGAGAGAAGAATGAGGAAACGGGATAAGGACTTACTCATCATCCTTAATCATCAGAGAAATGCAAATCAAAACCACTTTGAGATACCATCTAACTCCAGTAAGATTAGCCCACATCACAAAATCCCCAAACCAGAGACGTTGGTGTGGATGTGGAGAAAAGGGAACACTTCTACATTGCTGGTGGGACTGCAAACTAGTATGTTCCTTTGGGAAAGATGTTTGGAGATCACTTAGGGATCTAAAAATAGACCTGCGAAATTTACAAGGTGTAGAATATAAATGTCCTAACACAAAAACTAAGAAAATGTTAACTAAGACTATGTTAACCAGTTTGATAAAAACATTTCAAACTGTATATAAAACCACCACATTGTTTTAATCACCCCATGATTGCATTAATGTTCACAGCTATGATTCAATAAAATAAATAAATAAAAATAGACCTGCCACTCGATCCTACAATCCCTGTACTAAGTATATATCTAGAACACCATAAATCACATTTTAACAAAGGTATTTGTACCAGAACATTTATTGCAGCCCAATTCATAGTTGCTAAGTCATGGAAGAAGCCCAAGTGCCCATCTACCCATGAATGGATTAATAAACTATGGTATATGTACACCATGGAATATTATACAGCCTTAAAGAAAGATGGAGACTTTACCTCTTTCATGTTTACATGGATGGAGCTGGAACATATGCTTCTTAGCAAAGTATCTCAAGAATGGAAGAAAAAGTATCCAATGTACTCAGTCCTACTGTGAAACCAATTTATAGCTTTCATATAAAAGCTGTAACACAATTATAGCCCAAGAAGAAGGAGAAAGGGGAGAGGAAGGGGAGGGGAGTGGGGAGAATGCATGGAGGGAGGGTAATTGGTGGGACCACACCTACTGTACATCTCACAAGGGTACATGTGAAATTCACTAAGTGTAGAATATAAATGTCTTATCACAATAACTAAGAAAATGCGGTAATGTCTATGTTAACCAGTTTGATGAAAATATTTCAAATTGTATATAAAACCACCACATTATACCCCATGATTGCATTAATGTACACATCTATGATTTAATAAAAAAATAAAATAAAATAAAATAAGAACTTACTGAGCTTGTATTGTGAAAAACTGTTTGCTTATCTGCTAACTGCAAATGCAAAGTCTGCTTCTGTGAAGGGTGGTTATGATAACCAACTGCTTGCTTGCTTACTTGCTTGCATTGGCCAACCCTATTTAAAAAACCCAATTCTGAGCTGGTCACTGCTGCTCTCCTTGGTCAGGGAGATAGCTGGCCAGTTAGTCAATAAAGACTCCCAATTGGGTTTTGAAAGTATCTGTCTGGTGGTCATTGCTCACATAAGAGAGGATACCCGAGAAGGGTGAGGTCTAGGAGAACAGGTCTTCTCAAGGTCTTCTCAAGGAGACCACAAGGATACACCTGCAAGGTCTTGTCCTCTCCATGGTGACTCAGCTCTTGGGAATATGTAACTTGGAAATTTCCAAGTTCTGTGAAATCCTGTAGTTCTGTAGGGGCTGGAATAGCATCTCCTGCTTGATTCAAACTGGCCAATGAGAAGGGTACCTGTGGGGTGGAACTTTTTGACTGTTGATAAAAAGGGAAAGACCAAGCCAGTCGGGGAGCGCGGCCATTTGGAAATTTTCTATGCTGTAAGCTCCCGGCCGATCAATAAAGCCCTTCCTGTTAAAAACATGGTATTTGGGTGCTCTTTCTCTCCTTTGGGTCTCATCTTCCCAACAGCACCATAACATTCTCTAGTGTGGGTCAGGATTGTGGGCATATTCTTAGGGTCCGGATTATAGGTAGGGTTTTTCTAGGAACTCTGCTGGCTTTGAGGCACTCCAAGAATCTGGGAAGGGGATTGCTTGTTTCTAACTGGATTTTCTAAAATGGCTGCACTCCTGTCAGGGGCATGAGAATTCCTTTGCCCCAGTATTGTTGTCCTATGAAGAGTCTGCTGTTTGGGGGAGAAAATTCAAAAAGTAAAAAGGTAAGCTAAACAGAAAGAATATAATGTTCTAGTCACTTAACCCTACTGATCTGGGAATTGTAGGGATGAGGGAAAACATGCCCTTTATCCCCAAAAATTTCAGTGAAAGATCAACTCAAAATCAAAGTAGCTTGGTAAGAGAAATTTATTTCTAAATGCCGCGCACATGGTGGGGGGGGGGGGATCACAAGAAAGATTACCTAATATTTCAGTGAAACTCTGATATTTTATTTCTTTTTGTTTGTTTTGGTTTTTTTGTTTGTTTGTTTTGTTTTGTTTTGTTTTGTTTTTGAGACAGAGCCTCAAGCTGTCCCCCTGGGTAGAGTGCCATGGAATTACATGCTCACAGCAACCTCCAACTCCGGGGCTCAAGCGAGTCTCCTGCCTCAGCCTCCCAAGTAGCTGGGACCACAGGCGCCCGCCACAACGCCTGGCTATTTTTTGGTTGCAGTCGTCATTGTTGTTTGGCGGGTCCGGGCTGGGGATTCGAACCTGCCACCTTAGGTGTACGTGGCTGGCGCCTTAGCCGGTTGAGCTATAGGCGCCGAGCCTGTTTGTTTTGTTTTTGAGACAATCTCACCATGTTGCCCTGGGTAGAGCACCATGGCATCATTGCTCACAGCAACCTCCAACTCTTCGGCTTAAGCGACTCTGTCTCTGTTTTAATGAAACATCAACAAAATCACTATTCACTGCCAAAGCACATGTGAAACAAACCTTTCCATGGAGAATTCATAAAAGAAATTTTTGACAACCACAATTCTTGGATCCCTTCTGTTGCCAGAAGTGCTTTCTGCAGTAGGTCCTTGGTCTCAGAGATTCAAAGAATGAACCCAGGACCACAGAGATCAGTGATAAAATAGGATTTATTGGATAGAATGAAATAGAAGGAAGAAAAGGCACTAGAACCTCTGGCAGAAGGGAGACCCAAGTGGGAAATCCCCGCATGGGTCCTTAGTCTAGACTAAAGGTCTTGAGAATTACATTTGGCCAGGACTTGGTAGATGGGAGACACCTTTTCAATGTTAATGAGTATATTAAGAAATAAAGGAATGCAGAGGACTTTAGAAGAGGCCCAGCTCAGTTTACATAAAATTGCCCAGGCCTAGAAAACTGGTCTCCCTTGTCCAGCCCTAAATCAGGGAACCCTGTCCACTTCCTTCCACCCAATCACACACACAAACTCCCTGACATTTCCTGTTCTACTTTCCATTGTGATTCTGTATGCTCTGCCCTCAAACCATTGTAATTTAGTGTTTTTTGGGTTTCATTAACAGATTGATCTCCTGCTTCTTGGTAAATCATAGGGGCGGAGGCAATAGCTTCTCTGTTTTTCACTATTGCAGGTCTTGATCTCTATTTATTTGCACTGTAATGTAAAGTTTTCTTTTTATTGTCATTTTAAGTTTTGAGGAGAATGAGAAAGTGTCTTTTGTGATACTTAGAAATTAAGAAGGGAAGAACCACACATAGTCACAAATTTGTCCCTTATCTGCCTTAAATCTAAACAATGAGTTGGGCTGTGCCCCTAGGGTAGGGTAGGGTAGGGTGGGTAGGGTGCCAGCCCTGGGCCAGTTAAAACAACAATGAGGCTCGGAGCCTGTGGCTCAAGCGGCTAAGGCACCAGCCACATACACCTAAGGTGGCAGGTTCGAATCCCCAGCCTGGGTCCGCCAAACAACAATGATGGCTGCAACCAAAAAAAAAAAAAAAATGGCCGGGCACTGTGGCAGGTGCCTGTAGTCCCAGCCACTTGGGAGGCTGAGGCAGGAGACTCGCTTGAGCCCAGGAGTTGGAGGTTACTGTGAGCTGTGATGCCATGGCACTCTACCCAGGGGGATAGCTTGAGGCTCTGTCTTAAAAATAAATAAATAAAAAAATAAAAAATAAAACAACAATGATAACTGCAACAAAAAATAGTCAGGCCTTCTGGTGGGTACCTACTGGGAGGCTGAGGCAAGAGAATCACTTACGCCCAAGAGTTTGAGGTTGCTGTGAGCTATGATGCCACAGCACTCTATCCAGGGCAGCAGCTTGAGAGTCTGTCTCAAAAAAAGAAAAAAAAACCTGAAACAATGAGTTGAGAAATTATTTTCTTTAAAATAATTTACAAAGTTGGGCAGTGCCTGTGGCTCACAGGAGTAAGTCCCCAACCCCATATGCTGGAGGTGGCAGGTTCAAACCTAGCCCCGGCCAAAAACTGCAAATAATAATAATAATTTACAAAGTTTTTATGAAATAATTTGTTTTAATAACTATGAATGAAATGAATGTAATCCCACTTCTGCTGCTCCTTCTTCAAAATGATCATTCAAGGATTGTAATGGAGATAGCAAATGAGGAATAAGAAAGAAAACCACTATCTCTGCAGCAGATAAAGAAATGCAACAAATATTCAATAAAATGTGTCCTTGTCTTTTCTATCCACTTTAGTGTTTATCGTAGTGTAATGTTGGAAGAAAATTTTTTCTTTATCCACTAAGTTTCAATAGGTTAGGGGTCTAAGGATTAGCTGGCAATACATTAACAAGAGAAAGGACAAGCTTTCTTTACGCATGTATTCACTACTCAGTAATGAGTAGCCGTTAAATAGCCAGAGGTAAGGGTTTATATACCAACCTAAGAGAAAAAGGAGGGATTTAGAACTTCAATGGGAAAAAAATAAAAGGTTCTATTGGCCTTTTTGATGTAGTAGATGGCTGAATTCAGTTTGTTTTTTTAATTTTTTTTTAAAGAGACAGAGTCTCATTTTATTGCCTTTGGTAGAGTGCTGTTGCGTCACAGCTCACAGTAACCTCCAACTCTGGGCGTAAGCGATTCTCTTGCCTCAACTTCCCAAGTAGCTGGGACTACAGGAGCCCACCACAACAACCAGCTTTTTTGTTGTTGTTGCAGTTTGGCCAGGGCTGGATTTGAGCCTGCCACCCTTGTTATATGGGGCCAGCACCCTACTCACTGAGCCATGGGTGCTGCCCCACAGTTTTATTTTATTTTATTTTATTTTAATTTTTTTGAGACAGCTCCTCAAGCTGTCGCCCTGGTAGATTGCTGTGGCATCACAGCTCACAGCAACCTCCAACTCCCGGGCTCAAGCGAGTCTCCTGCCTCTGCCTCCCAAGTAGCTGGGACTACAGGTGCCCGCC
>NW_003852401.1:34646179-34656381 GCF_000181295.1 Otolemur garnettii
AGCAACCTCCAACTCCTGGGCTCAAGTGAGTCTCCTGCCTCAGCCTCCCAAGTAGCTGGGACCACAGGTGCCTGCCACACCTGGCTATTTTTTGGTTGCAGCCATGATTGTTTTTTGGTAGGTCTGGGCTGGATTCGAACCCACCACCTTAGGTGTATATGGCTGGCGCCTTAGCCACTTGAGCCACAGGCACCAAGCCTACTGTCTACTATTTTACTTAACTACTTTCATCTAGTTTCATCCATGTTGTTGCAAATAGCAGCATTTTATTTTATTACTTTGTATAATATTCCATGGAGTATAGGTACCACAATGGATGAAGACATCCATTTAGCCACTGATGGACACTTAGCTTGATTCTATATCTTGGTTATTGTGGATAGTGCTGCAATAAGGAGTGCACATAGGAGTGCAGATTCCTTTTTGATGTACTGAATTCTTCTCCTTTGGACTTATATATAACACTGGGGTTTGGGGGTTATACAGTAGTTCTAATATTTGGGTTTTTTTTTTTTTTTTTAGACAGAGTCTGACTATGTCACCCTGGGTAGAGTGCCATGGCTACTCTCACAGCGCACAACACCCTTGGGCTTAAGTGATTCTCTTCCCTCAGCCTCCCAAGTAGCTGGGACTACAGGCACCCGCCACCCTGGCTATTTTTTGTTGCAGTTGTCATTGTTGTTTTAGCTGGCCCAGGCCAAGTTCAAACCCACCAGCCTGGGTGTATATGGCTGGTACAGTAACCAGTGTGTACAGGTGCTAAGACCCAGTTTTAGTTTTTTGAGTAAGCTCCGTACTGTTCTCCACAGTGGCTGCACTAATTTACATTCCCACCAATTCAGTTCCCCTTTCTCCACATCCTCTCCAGCATTCGTGTCTTACTGCCTTTTTGATAAAAGCCATTTTAACTGGGGTAAGATGATAGCTCATTATAGTTTTGATTTGCATTTCTCTGATGACTAATAATGTTGAACATTTTTCATATGCCTGTTGGCTATTTGTATGTCTTCTTTGAGAAATGTCTATTCAGATCCTTTGTCCATTCTTTAATTGGATTATTTGATTTTTTTCTCCTATTGATTTGATGGAGCTCTTTATATACATAAGGTGCCAAAAATGGATACACATTTTAAGAAAGGAAAAAGCTGTACTCGCCATCTTGAGGTTATAAAAAGAATGGGGGCTTAGTTCCTGATAAAACAAATTATAGGAGTGGGGAGAAGAGGCATTTTGCCAAAGGATCATAAATGATTATTTAATGAGCTTGAAGAACATACAGTGGATGGCTCAGTGGTTAGGGTGCTGGCCACATACCCTTGGGCCTGGTGGGTTTGAACCAAGCCAGGGCTTGCTAAAAACAAAATAAAATACCCAGGCACTGTGGCAAACACCTTTAGTCCCAACTACTCAAGAGGCCGAGGTAAGAATCACTTGAGCTGAGAGCTTACAATTGCTGTGAGCTATGACATCACCGCACTCTACTGAGAGCCACAAAGTGAGACTCTGTCTCAAAAAAAATACAGAGATCTGGAGCAAAATCTGTGAGGCCTCCCCAGAGCAGACCATAATTTGTTACAAATGCCTGTCCAAGTTTGTTGATAGACTTTAGTCTTCCTCACGGTGATATGGATTCAGGTAATAAAAACTCAGGGATGGAACCAGAGGTAATTATTTTTTTCTTTGGAACCTCAAGACTTGAAGCAGGCAAACGAACTTCAGAGAATCTCTGCAGGGGAGAGGTAGAGGGTGGGGAGAGGTCAGAGAAACTCTATTTTCAGTTTAGTATGGATAAACACCATTTGGGGGTATCCACTTCTGAGCCCCAGTTTCTGGATCTTGGGGTAGTCCAACTCTTTTTTATCTCAAAAAAAAAAAAAAAAAAAACCCTTAGACAGGAGCTGTAAATTAGTCTTTCTATTCCACAGAGTTCTCTGAGTAATATAAAGCTGGATGATAGATAGTTAAATCTCTTTTTATGCCCTATTCCAACTGAAAAGGTCAGAAGTTTCACATTGGTTTTAGAGTAAAAATGATTCATTTACCCCACCTCGTAAAACAGTAAAAATGAAATCAGCCAACTCATAACTAAAACCAACAGTGAAATGGACTGAAATTTTGAAAATATTCAATTAAAAAAGAGCTGGAACCAAGGTGATGTTTCACATGAAAGAGCTCAACACCCATAGCTCAGTGGTTAGAACGCCAGCCACATACACCTGGGGTTGGCAGGTTTGAACCTGGCCAGGGCCTGCTAAACAACAATGACAACTGCCACAAAAAAATAGCCAGGCATTGTGGTGGACGCCTATAGTTCCAGCGACATGGGAGGCTGAAGCAAGAGAATCACTTGAGCCTAAGACTCAGTGATTAGGGTGCTGTGAGCTGTGACGCCAAAGCACTGTGTGCAGGGCAACATAGTGAGACTCTGTTTCAAAAAGAAAAGAAAAAGAAAAGCTAGCCAGATGTGGTGGCATATGCCAGGAGTCTCAGGTAGGAGGCAGATGCAAGTGGATTGATTGAACTCAAGTTTGAGGCAGGTTAGTAATCTAGTAATGAGTTGCTTGAAAAGAGATACAAGAACATAAATCAGGATAAGAATGAATAAGCAGAAAAGAACAGATCTAAGCATGTTTCCCCACACTCCGTTAAACCAGCTCAACAATGCCTGCATGGTGACCTTGAACTCTGGGTCCTGGGAATAGGTCAGTCCAACAGAACGATTTTACTTCACTAATTTGATGAAGAATATTTATCTTGTCCTTTAAGAGATATAGGTCAGTCTCTTTTTCCTCTGATTGATTTATGTAAAAACAATATTTTCCCCCAATAACAGCATGGACTCCTCCTTGAAGTGTTAAAGCATTCAGGATGCAGCAATTTTGAATTACAACCGATGTTAGGCTATTAACCTCGGCTTGAAGCATTCCCAGTGCCTGCATGGTGATCTCTTGTTCTATTGCTATGGAGAGATTCACGACTGCTCTTTCAATTTTGTAAGTCCTAAATATTGAGAAAAGGATCCTGAGTGTTGAAAATAACTTTGAATTATGATATCAAGGGGATTTCTTACCATGTCATGTTCTGTATGTTATGAGCTACCACCTTATGAACAAAAGAGCCCAAGTCTGTAACTTGACTGGCATTGAAAGTGGAGTACTTTGGAACAGAGGGTGTCAGATAACCACATGTACAGTATCCTGACCATTTAGGTGGAAACTATTTGTATATCTTATTACCATACAAGATAAAAAGACCAGTGTTATTTATAGACAGAATCAGATTAGAACCTGTGACCTTTCAGCCTGGAGTTTGCTGTGTCTTCTCTTCTCACTGGCACTTTCATATATCCAGTTGTCGTGTGTCCCTGAGCAAAAGATAGTTCTTGAGCATCCACAGTTTTTCTGCGTTCAGTTGTCTAAGCTGTATATTGCTTCTTCTCTGGCTATGGATGCCACGTTTTATCATACGCCCATTTTCCAGATTGTTTTCACCAGGCACTCATATTAGCAGAAGTAAAAATGAATTTAGGGCCAGGCACAGCGGCTCACACCTGTAATCCTAACAGGTGACTGAGGTGGGTGGATTGCCTGACCAATCCAGTTTGAGACCAGTCTGAGCAAGAGTGAGACCCCGTCTCTAAAAAAAACAGTAAAGGTTAGTGAGAGCAAGGCATAGTTTGAAAGAAGAGCTATAGTGGAAGATAAAAGGGAGAATGGGATAGATTGAGGCAACTGTCACTCAGATTCCAATATGTTATTTCTGAAAGTGGGGAGGTGCTTAAAGGAAGAAGTGTTTAAAAGTGACTGTTGGTGGGGGTTAAAAGCAAGGAATATAGATTTAAATGAGGTTTTTCGATCCATGTAGCTACTCACTGTACAGAATTGTTTATTTAAATCTCCATGGTGTTCAGTCAGTACAAAAATGGGGGTTTTTTTGTTGCAGTTTTTTTTTTGGCCAGGGTTGGGTCAAAAACCTCCGGCATATGGGGCCAGCACCCTACTCCTTTGAACCACAAGCACCACCCCCCAAATAGATTTATAGGTGCCAGTAGTCATGGAATGACAGAAAGGGTTTTAAAAGGGGTTATAACATGTCTTCTAATTGGAGTGTTCCAGATTTTACAAGGGCCAAAGGCAATGCTTCTAGCTATTTAAATCCAATATCTTGACAGAATTTTTGAAAACCATTTTTATTTTTAGATTTTTTTTTTTTTTTTTTTTTGTGGTTTTTAGCAGGGGCCAGGTGTGAACCCGCCACCTCCGGTATATGGGGCTGGTGCCCTACTCCTTTGAGCCACAAGCGCCACCTCTTATTTTTAGATTTTTTTTTTTTTTTTTTGAGATAGAGCCTCAAGCTGTCCTCCTGGGTAGAGTGCTGTAGCATCACAGCTCACAGCAACCTTCAACTTCTGGGCTCAAGCAATTCTCCTGCCTCTGCCTCCCAGGTAGCTGGGACCACAGGTGCCCACCACAATGCCTGGCTGTTACTGAGGACAAATAGCTCAACTTTTTATCTTGTAAGTAAAACCAATATGCCTTAATCAAGGTTATCGTGTAATTAAAGATATAAGAAGTGTCTTAAGAGGTGGAGAACAGTTTTTACAAGGTCTACAGAAGAAAGTGATCACTAGTCATGAACAAGATGTAACTTATAATTTTGTTCAGTCATATTTTCTAGGTCTCAGATTTCAGTTGATCATTTATACATAAATATTTAAAAGTCTTATATAGCTCTATGGAATATAGGAAAATAAAAGTTGTGCACAGAAGGGGAAAAACTGATGAACAGTATAAGTTATAAAATTTTTTTTTTTTTTGAGACAGAGCCTCAAGCTGAGGTAGAGTGGGTAGAGTGCTGTGCCATCACAGCTCACAGCAACTTCCAAATCCTGGGCTCAAGTGAGTCTCCTGCCTCCGCCTCCCAAGTAGCTGGAATCACAGCCGCCCGCCACAACGCCTAGCTATTTTTTAGTTGCAGCCGTCATTGTTATTTGGCAGGCCCTGGCTGGATTCGAACCTGCCACCTTAGGTGTATGTGGCTGGCGCCTTAGCCACTTAAGCCATAGGCGCCAAGCCAAGTTATAAATTTCAAAGTAGAACAGGTTCATTCTCTGCTCAAAAATTGAACTTAGGGTTGCTAGGATGAAAATATAGAATTTTAATCATTAGACTATGAAATAAACTGGCCTGTCATGATTCTTACAGGGCAGTATTCAAAAGATTTCTTTGTTTTAAATCAGTTATTTGCTTTTTAATTTTGTTGAGAGAATCTTTAGGGCTAGCCATAACATTATGTGTTCTTCTTTTAATTTCTGTATTAATATAATGTAATTATTTCAAATGAGAGATCTCTAAAGGTTTTTTTTTTGTAGAGACAGCGTCTCACTTTATTGCCCTTGGTAGAGTGCCATGGCATCACACAGCTCACAGCAACCTCCAACTCCTGGGCCTAGGCGATTCTCTTGCTTCAGCCTCCCCAGTAGCTGGGACCACAGGTGTCTGCCACAACGCCCAGCTATGTTTTTGTTGCAGTTTGGCCAGGGCCAGGTTCAAAGCCACCAGTCTTGGTATATGGGGACAGAGCCCTACCCACTGAGCCACAGGCACCACCTAAGATCTCTAAAAGTTTTAAGAAAATTTAGAAGTCTTTCAATTTAAAGGATTCATCTTTGGCCATTAAACACAATGGTATATTTGTTTCAAAAGGGATGCAATGTAATGCTTCTTTATAAAGCCCAGGTGATAATTTCCCAGGGTTAACCAGGAGAGGATACAAAGAAGGCCCAATGCCTCTTCATAGAAAAAGGCCATTTCCAAAAATTCACTTTCAGAAGTAGACTTATGATAGAATGGACAATGACAAAAACTTACCCTCCTTAGAGCTAGGCACATTTCGTACAAACATTGCTGCTTGGAGTTGTACATGTCCTAGACTCCTGGTCTTTCCAGACTGGCCACCTGATATGCTCCCAACCAAACACACCCTCCACTTGGGGGAGACTGAGGAGAGAATTCCCACTCGGTCACAAAGTCAAGCTCAGAAACATAAAACAGGATGAGAGGGAAATCTCATACAGTTCTTGTTTCAGGGACCTGTGGCAAAGTTTGTCTTAAAAGACACTGGACTACTCAGAACTGTGTAACTGGCCAGTTAGCAGGGCCCAAGTTCCACCTTATGGTAACCCTCTTTAGACAAAAAGACATAGAGAGACAAGTGACAAAACAAAAACAAGCAATAACAATGACAGAAATTAGAATCTATTTCTAAGAGGAGATGGAATAAAACAGTGTGAATATTCATACACTGCAAAGACCAAAAATTATACCAATACTAGAGTTGCTCACAAGACTAATCACCAACAAAAACATTTCTCTCATCAATCTTAAATATGGAAAGGACAATGATCTTTTTATCATCTGCTCAACCAGAGCCCTCAGAGAGAGGAAAATTAGGAGTCTGATTGCAATCTTAACATGTGCTGGCTGGTGTCAGGGTTCCAATCTTCCTGCTGAAGCTTTTGGGAGAGCAGCATGGCTTTGAGATCCTGCCAACTATTTTAAACGATAGGAATCATGGCAAAACCTGCCCTTTTCCTTTGGTTGGTTTGCTGAAAAATCAACTCACAATTACAGTAAATTAGTAAGAGAAAGGTTTATTTCCAAATACCATGTGCATGGAGGAACCGCAAAAATGATTACCCAAAGTTTCAGTGATGGTTAGAGACCTTTATAGATGCATTTTGGAAGTGAGGGGGAAGAATGTAGAAAGTATAGGCACAGTAAGTGGTTGGTCAGGGGGTGTGAAGATGGGTGGAAACAGATTGATTTATAGATTAACCTGAGAGACAGGTATTGTGCTTCAAAGGACCTTGGGGCTCGGTCTATTAGCATGTAACATAAGGAAGTCTGCAGCCGCTTTTAATTTTCAATCAGGTTACTCAAGTTTTATGTAGATAGAAGAAAGACCTCCGTCAATGCTTCCTAATCATGAATAGCCTTTAATTAAAAATATTCTTTATACTTCCCACTCACAAAAATTGACTCAAGATGGATAAAAGACCTAAATTTAAGGCATGAAACAATAAAAATCCTCAAAGAAAGTATAGGAAAAACACTGGAAGATATTGGCCTGGGGAAAGACTTCATGAAGAAGACTGTCATGGCAATTGCAACAACAACAACAATAAACAAATGGGACTTAATTAAACTGAAAAGCTTCTGTACAGCTAAGGAGACAACAACCAAAGCAAATAGACAACCTATACAATGGGAAAGAATATTTGCATATTTTGAATCAGACAAAAGCTTGATAACTAGGATCTATGGAGAACTCAAATTAATACACATGAAAAAAGCCAACAATCTCATATATCAATGGGCAAGAGACATGAATAGAACCCTCTCTAAAGAAGACAGATGAATGGCAAACAAACATATGAAAAAATAGAGAAATGCAAATAATCAAAATCACCCTGAGATACCATCGAACCCCAGCGAGAATGGCCCACATCACAAAAATCTCAAAACTGCAGATGCTGGCACAGATATGGAGAGAAGGGAACACTTTTACTCTGCTGGTGGGACTGCAAACTAATACAACCATTTTGGAAGGAAGTATGGAGAACCCTCAAAGAACTCAAGCTAGACCTCCCATTTGATCCTGCAATCCCATTACTGGGCATCTACCCAGAAGGAAAAAAATCCTTTTATCATAAGGACACTTACACTAGATTGTTTATTTCAGCTCAATTTACAATCGCCAAAATGTGGAAACAGCCTAAAATGCCCACCAACCCAGGAATGGATTAACAAGCTGTGGTATATGTATACCATGAAATACTATTCAGCCATAAAAAAATGGAGACTTTACAGCCTTTGTATTATCCTGGATAGAAGTAGAACACATTATTCTTAGTAAAGCATCACAAGAATGGAGAAGCATGAATCCTATGTACTCAATTTTGATATAAGGACAATTAATGACAAGGGGAGGGGTGAGCAGAGAGAGGAAGAAGGAGGGAGGAGTGGGGAAGGGATTAGCAGAGAGAGGGAAGGAGGTAGGTGGTGGGGTCTTGGTGTGTGCCACACCTTTGGGGGGCAAGACACAATTGTAAGAGGGACTTTACCTAACAAATGCAATCAGTGAAAAAACAAAATTCTTTATACTAAGGAGTCATATTTTGGGGTGAAATTTACTTAGCTCCTCCAAAGGACTGGATGGCTTAAACAACAGAAACTTTTTTCTTCACAGTTCTGGAGGCTGGATATCGAAGAGCAGGGTGCCAGCAGGCTCGATTTCTGGTGAATCTTCTTTCTGGTTTGCAGATGTCCACCGTCTCATTGTGTCCTCCCATGGCTTTTCCCATGGGGACTGAATGCTCTAGTCCCTTTTTCCTTTTCTTATCTTTTTTTTTTTCTTTTTGAGACAGAGTCTCACTATGTTGCCCTGAGTAGTGTGCTATGGCATCACAGCTCACAGCAACCTTGAACTCTTTGGCTTAAGCGATTCTCTTGCCTCAGCCTCCCAAGTAGCTGGGACTAGAGGCACCCCCCACAATGCCTGGCTATTTTTTGGTTGTAGTTGTCATTGTTGTTTGGCAGGTGCAGGCTGGATTCAAACCCTCCAGTTCTGGTGTATGTGGCTGGTGCCCTAGCAGCTGAGCTACAGGCTCCGAGCCCCCTTTTTCCTTTTCTTATGAGGACATTAGTTCTATTGGATTAAGACACCAACATGGATTGGCGCCTGTGGCCCAAGTGGCTAAGGCACCAGCCACATACACCTAAGGTGGCAGGTTCGAATCCAGCTTGGGCCTGCCAAATAACAATGATGGCTGCAACCAAAAAATAGCCAGGCGTTGTGACATGCACCTGTGGTCCCAGCTACTTGGGAGGCTGAGGCAGGAGACTCGCTTGAGCCCAGGAGTTGGAGGTTGCTGTGAGCTGTAATGCCACAGTACACTACCCAGGGGACAGCTTGAGGCTCTGTCTCAAAAAAAAAAAAAAAAAAAGACAACAACATGATGATGTAGTTTAACTTTAATTACCATTTTAAAGGCTCTGTCTCCAAATATATCCACATTGGGGGTTAGGGCTTCAACATATGAATTTAGAGAGGGACACAGGTAGCCCATGAATTTATTAGTAAATTCAGCCCCTGGATCATATACTTTAGTGAAACAATGGCAGAGTACTAACCAGTAATTCCCATACTTTTTAAAAAGACATGTGAAAACAAACTAGGACGGGGTTCTGTAAAAGGTTTTCTGCAAGTAGGGTGGCGCCTGTGGCTCAAGGCATAAGTTGCTGGCCTCATATGCCCAGGGTGGCGGGTTTAAACCCAGCCCCGGCAAAAAAAAAAAAAAAAAAAAGATTTTCTGCAAGTGATAGAAAGACTGTGGCAGTCACAAACTTTCCCCCGCCTGGAAAGTTTCAATACACAATAGTATATTAAAGGCTAAAAATTTCATTCACTAACTCAAATAATATTTGTTGGATGTGTTAACAGAAAAACAAACAAAAAAACACAAAAAACAAAGAACACCAAACTCTGTAACGTAATTTAAAGAGGTTTATTTTGAGCCAATATGAGTGATCATGGCAAGTGGTCCCAAGGCAGTCAGGTTTCAGCTTTCTTTGTTTTGTTTTGTTTTGATTTTTTAGAGACAGAGTCTCACTTTGTCACCCTCAGCAGAATGCCATGGCATCACAGCTCTCAGCAACCTCCAGCTCTTGGGCTCAGGTGATTCTCTTGCCTCAGCTTCATGAGTAGCTGGGACTGCAGGCGCCCACCACAATGCCCAGCCTTTTTTTTTTCAGTTTGGCTGGAGCTGGGTTTGAACCACCATCCTCAGTATATGGGGCCGGTGCCCTACTCACTGAGCCACAGGCACTGCCCTTGTTTTGTTTTCTTGAAAAAATCAAGTTGTAAACTTTTATTACGAATTAAAAATGAAGTTCTTAAAAGATATCAACTTGGGGAGGCGCCTGTGGCTCAGTGAGTAGGGCGCCAGCCCCATATACTGAGGATGGCAGGTTCAAACCCAGCCCTGGCCAAACTGCAACAAAAAACAGCCCGGCGTTGTGGCAGGCGCCTGTAGTCCCAGCTACTTAGGAGGCTGAGGCAGGAGAATCACCTAAGCCCAGGAGTTGGAGGTTGCTGTGAGCTGTGACGCCACAGCACTCTACTGAGGGTGATAAAGTGAG
>NW_003852401.1:34656405-34672094 GCF_000181295.1 Otolemur garnettii
AAAAAAAAAAAAATCAACTTGATCAGATATAAAACAATTTAGAAACCTTTAAAGGCGTATTGAGAAAAACCAGGCTTTTTAAAAAAACATGTTTGTTATTACCAAAAAAGACATCTTTAGATAAAAATAAAAAAAAAAAACCCATGCTGCACAGATAATGCAGATAGTTCTAGTTATTTGGTCAACGCGCAGAAAGCAGGCACTTAAGGTCTTCAGCTCCAATCTTTGGTTTGTTTATTTTTGCTGGAATTTCATACTCGTTTCTTCTTGTTGATGACTAAACGGATGATGGTGGAGATGGTAAACCAGCATTGACTCAGCCCCGCCCAGCTCAGCCTCAGCCGGTGGATCGGCTGCTTTTATCTCTTTGCCATCTTGTGGTTTAGAGTTTTCTGGGTTTCTGCTTCGGTAATTGAAGTTGCGAGGGTACCAACGTTGAGGCGGCTGCTGACCGTGGGTCTCATCTCCTTGATTCTCTCTCCCCTTCACTGCTGACCTCTCTGGGCTGTTTTTGGCGAGGAGGGCCCCTGTGGAATCGTAGTCTGTAACCGGGAGTATATTCTGTCTTACTAGTCTACCTTGTCCTCCTGCGCCCTGGTTGTCAGCACCTCCATCACTTCCCCTGCACAGGAGGGTTGGAACACTGTGGTCGCTGCCCATAGGGTCTCCGCACGTAGGAGAGGGTGGAAAGTGGGAACCTTCGCCTGCGGCAGGGCCGGCGTTGTTGGGCCTGGCCTTCAGGAGCACTCTCAGACCCCTCGTTCTTTCCCCGCTCTCACTATTCTGGTGATTCTGCTGGAAATTGCGTGGAGGCCCCTGCGACGTGCATAGTGCCTACAATGGTTACGGTCTGTGCGTATTTACTGCCTTGAACCGGAATTCCCCCAGGGCCTGTAACGTCTGCTGCCTCCGCACCATTTTCTCCTTCAACCTCAAACTCCACAGTCCCTCCATCTCCTGCACTGCGAAGGGGCCTCCTGGGTTATTCTTCTTTATGGCAGTCTGGTGTACGCATACATCTTCCCTGGTGTCATTCCTGTTGATGAAACCATATCCATTTCTTACATGGAACCCTTTTACTGTTCGGAAAATCCCTGCGATGACCTTCTTGTTCCCGCCGGTAGGCGGCAGGCGCCACCCATGTGAGGCCGCCCAGGGACACCCCTCCCTGCGCCGCTGCGGGTGGCGCTGGACTTGATGTGGGCAGCGCTGAGGGTGCGGGGTGCGGGGATGGCGGGCGGCTCCTGGGTCTCAGCCTCGCCGCTGCTTATGGTTGCGGTGATGGTGTCTGCGGCCGGCTCCAACAGCTGCGGCCCTCCGGATGTGTGATAGTCACTAGGCCGGCGGTGGCGGTGGGGCTGCTCAGGGCTCTCAGAGGTCCGCTCTCCGCTCCCACTACCCATCGAACTCTCCAGTTTGGTTTTTACATTTTAGGAAGACGGGAATTGCAGGTAAAATCATAAATCAGTCTGCGGAGGGCACGCATTGGTTTGGCCTACAAAGGTGGGGCATCTCAAAGCAGGGGCGTACAGGTTACAGGTGGGTTCAAAGATTTTTTGATTTGTAATTAGAAATACAAAGCTTTCTCCTGCCAGGCGCAGCGGCTCATGCCCGTAATCCTAGCATCCTGGGAGGCTGAGGTGGGCGGATTGCTTGAGCTCAGGTGTTAGATACCAGCCTAAGCAAGAGTGAGACCCCATTTCTACTAAAAAATAGAAAAAGGCTGGGCTCCCGGAGCTCAGTGGTTAGGGAGCCAGCCACATACACTGGGACTGGCAGGTTTGAACCTGGCCTAGGCCCGCTAAACAACAATGACAACTACAACAAAAAAATAGCCGGGGGTTGTGGTGGGCATTTGTAGTCCCAGCTACTTAGAAGGCTGAGGCAAGAGAATTGCTTAAGCCCAAAAGTATGAGGTTGCTGTGAGCTGTGATGTCATAGCACTCTACTGAGGGCAACATAGTGAGACTCTGTATCAAAAAACTATATAAGTAAATAAATAAAAATAAAACATAGAAAAACTAGCCAGGCTTGTGATGAGCACCTGTAGTCCCAGCTACTTGGGAGACAGAGGCAAGAGGATTGTTCAAGTTCAAGAGTTTGAGGTTGCTGTGAGTTATTATGCCATGGCACTCTACCCAGGGTGACAGAATGAAACTCTAGAAAGAAAGGAAAGGAAGGAAGGGAGAAAGAGAGAAGCTTTGTCTAGGCTTGGGATATTTTAAGTCAAGATAAGTAAGGAAGTCTGTTAATCAAAGACCATCTGCAGTATACAACTGCAAGTTATCTGTTAAGCAAATTGATGACTCTCTGGTGTTTTATTTTATGCTCTGCATTGCTTTTGGTCTTAATAATTCAGTGTCTTGCCGTCACAAAGAATCTCTTTTCTCAGTCTTTTTTTATTTTAATTCAAAGTCTCATTTTATTACCTTGGTAGAGTGCCGTGGCTCACAGTAACCTCAAACTCTTCCGCCCCAGGGATCCTCTTGCCTTAGCCTCCCAAGTAGCTGAGATTACAGGCGCCCACAATACCCGGCTATGTTTAGAGATGGTGTCTAACACTGGCTCAGGCTGGTCTCAAACTCCTGAGCTCAAGCAATCTACCCGCCTCAGCCTCCCAGAGTGCTAGGATTATACACATCAGCCATCTTGCCCAGCCCTGTTTTCTCAGTCTTACAATTTCTATTTTAACATTAATATTGGTCAATTGTTGAGTCTAAACTCCGAAAGGAAAGGAGTATAATGAAGCCTGCATGATTCCCTTCCCTTCCTGGCTAGGAACTTAGTTTAGAACATTAGTTTAGAACATTCTTCTGGGGTCCCTTTGGCCAAGAGGTGTTTGGTCAGTTGGGGCTTAGCATTATATTTTAATTCAGACATGTCCACTATTTTTCAGGCATTAGCTAGAAGACAGGAAGTAGAAGAGTAACCTAACCTAGTATAGGAAATCAGGCAATGGGTGGTTAAATGCTGGCTCCTTTAAATGCCACCAAAATAACCCTGGGATAATGCCAGGCTTAGTTTAGTGCTAGTTAAGGCAAGGGGGATCATTAACATAACAGTCTCAGGCTGGGCACCTGTTGCTCAGTGGTTATGGTGCTGGCCACATGCTCCGTAGCTGCTGGTGGGTTTGAACCTGGCCCAGGCCTGCTAAACAAACAAACAAAAATAGCCAGGAATTTGTGGCAAGCGCCTGTAAGTCCCAGCTACTTGGGAAACTGAGGCAAGAGAATCGCTTCAGCCCAGGAGTTTGAGGTTGCTATGAGCCATGATGCCAAGGCATTCTACCGAGGGGGACAAAGTGAGACTCTATCTCAATAAAAACAAAAACAAAAAAACGTAACTGTCTCAGTGGCTTCTCAGAAGGATGAGAGCAAAGCACAATATTTATGAGGATATTTTGGGGATCTAGATTAAGGCAGCAATTTTAAATCAGAGCTTGATTAGGATGGGACAAATATGTAACCTAATGGTTTAGGACTGGGAGGCACCTGTAGCTCAGTGAGTAGGGCACCAGCCCCATATACTGAGGTGTGGCAGGTTCAAACCCGGCCCCTGCCAAACTGCAACAAAAAAAATAGCCGGGTGTTGTGGCAGGCACCTGTAGTCCCAGCTACTTGGGAGACTGAGGCAAGAGAATCGCCTGAGCCTGGGAGTTGGAGGTTGCTGTGAGCTGTGTGACACCATGGCACTCTACCAAAGGCAATAAAGTGAGACTCTGTCTCAAAATAAATAAATAAATAATGGTTTAGGATTGATGGAAGTAGTGAGGTCAGGGTTTCCAAAGAAGTCTAGAAGAGTCAATACAGTCTGTTTTCCAAGAAAAGTGATATTTACTTTAATCTTGGTAAATTGAGTAGTCTGGTATTCGAACTAATGGATTTTCAAGAATTCCCTGGAACAAGCAATACAATTGTTTACCATTCCATCTTTCTGGGAAACAATTGTCTGGAATAGGAAAGCCAGGTAAATAAGCAGTGCCCGTGTAGACAGTAATGAAATCGCCCTTACAAATTGATAAAGGGGGCAAGGCAAGAGCTAAACACACTAAACTGCTGCACACTTAGCTAATATAATGATCATAATCAGCCACTGTCAGCTCATTTCCTTGATAATAATGAGTGTCCCCCCTGCTTCTTTACCCTAGAGTCATGCATGGTTGTTAGTTATAAAGATGCATAACTTTATAGAACATCACCTGTTTGGAACCTAGGAGTAGTTTTTGAGATATCTTCCAGGTCCTACAATACAGAGATGACCGATGGACCTATCCAGACCATGAAACTGACTCAACTGGTCTTGGAACCCCCACTCAAGGGACTGCGTTCCAGTGGATCACTGCCCCCCGCCCCCCGCCCAGATAGCAGCCCACCAAAAGACTGATGGCTCCACCTGCAGCCAGCCAATTAGCAGGCCCTGATTGCCCAATCCTAGGCCCACCAAACTGTCTCCCCAGTTCTCTGGGAGGCAGATTTGAGAACCTCTTTTATTTCAGCCACCTGGTGGTATTGGGAATAAACTCTTTCCCTGCTATGAACTCTGCTGTCTCTGGGTATTGGCTTCCTCTTGAGCACTGGGCAGATAAACCTGGTTGGGAGGTAAGAATAAATTTTGATTTCTCCACAGAATCCCCTTTTAGCTTCTTTTTCTTTACTCCTTACCCATTTAACCGTAACATTCTTTTCTCATAAAACCTGTTAACATTTCAAAGAACAGATTCCGATAAATACAAGACTAGGAAGTGATTTCCATGAGAGCACTGTGAGCCAGCAGTTCTCAAAGGGTGGCCCGACACTACTGAGTCACCTGGGAATTTGCTAGCATGCCTTACCTACTCAATCAGAAACTAAGCTGGGGTCAGCAATCTGGGTTTTAATCTGCTCTCCCAGTGACTCTGATGGGCGCCAAAGTTTGAGAACCAATGCTGTGAATCTTCTGGTAACTCTTCACTTCCCACTCTTGTTTTTATTTTTCTGCCCAATGCAGAACTGAGACATGTGAGTCCCTACGTAATTTTTCAAGTAAACAGTCTTTAAGTGTTGGTGTTTTCCTAGTAGGGTTGGGGGTGAACCAGCTGTTTGTAAAAGCCCTGTACGTCTTGAGTACAATGACTCATACTCTGATTGTTCTCTACTTTGAATGTTTCAAAACCAACCCTCTCCCTGCATGAGTATCAAGGCATTAGTGAGAAATATAAAATTTACTCAAGATTTTAGAAGGGAGCCAAAAGAGAAGGCTTATATAGTATGGCATCGGGATTTCGCTTAAAAACAAGACAAAACAGAAGTCTAAAAATAGCTCATGGCCCAAATCTCTCTTCTTGGCTCAGCCTCACTCTTCCTACTCCTGACTCCGAAACTTATCTCTGACATTTTCTCCTAAGAGCAGTGCAGTTCACACCCCACAGAAATTTTGAAAGTCTTTACGCCCATCTACTAGCCAATACTATCGTCAAGGAAATTGAAGGAATTATATAAAAGCAGAAGACTTTGTTTGCCTTGTGAACAAAAAGTTACCCCAGCTCCCAGGCTTCACCAAGACTGTGCTGAGTGTGGGGATATCAATTTTCACTTCCTGGATTTACATTTGCTATGTAGGTGAGGAGGGGAAACCCCAGCTTATGGTGCTATCATGTTTCCAATTTGTTCAAGTCAAATCCCAGGGCTCCTTTTGTATTGGTGTTCCAACTTGACTGCCTTCCTACCGGTCCTCCGTGCCTTTAATCCCATATCCAACTGTTCTGCCCCCTTCCTGTTGGGGCTGGGAGCAAAGCCCGGAGGGGACAGTGAAGGCTGTGCTTGTAGGATACTCTTTGGGGAGTGCCAGAAGTGGCACATTTAGAGCTACTTAGGAGTGCTCCCTGGTCTCAGAATTTCTGACCTGTTAAAATCATCTGGGAAGCTTTTAAAAATGCCGATTCCTGGAAAGGCATGGTAGCTCACACCTAAAATATTAGTGTTCTGGGAGACCAAGGCAGATGGATACTTTAAGCTCAGGGGTTTGAGACCAGCCTGAGCAAGAGAGAGACCCTGTCTCTTCTAAAAATAGAAAATAAGCCAGGCTTGTGGTGAGTGTCTGTAGTCTCAGCTACTCAGGAGGCTGAGGCAGGAAGATCACTTGAACCTACGGGTTTGAGGTTACTGTGAGCTGGGCTGATGCCAGAGCATTCTAGCCTGGGTAACAGAGTAAGACTCTGTCTCAGAAAAAAAAAAAAAAAGCCTATTCCTAGGTCGCACTCCACACAAAATAAATCACAATCCCTGGTGACTAAATCACAATCCCTAAAACCTAGACATCAAGATTTTTTAGGGCTTGGTGCCCGTAGCACAGTGGTTATGGCAGCAGCCACATACACAGAGGCTGGTGGGTTCAACCCTGGCCAGGGCCAGCTAAGCAATGACAACTACAACAAAAAAATAGCCAGGCAGTGTGGTGGATGCCTATAGTCCCAGCTACCTGGGAGGCTGAGGCAAGAGAATCGCTCAAGCCCAAGAGTTTGAGGTTGCTGTGAGCTATGATGCCAAGGCACTCCACAGAAGGCAACATTGTGAAACTCTGTCTCCAAAAAAAAAATAGATTTTTTTTAAAGCTCCATAAATAATTCCAATCTGGCTCGGTGCCTGTGGCTCAAGCGGCTAAGGCGCCAACCACGTACACCCAAGGTGGCAGGTTTGAATCCAGCCCGGGCCCGCCAAACAACAATGATGGCTGCAACCCAAAAATAGCCAGACGTTGTGGTGGGCACCTGTGATCCCAGCTACTTGGGAGGCTGAGGCAGGAGACTGGCTTGAGCCCAAGAGTTGGAAGTTGCTGTGAGCTGTAATGCCACGGCACTCTACTCAGGGGGACAGCTTGAGGCTCCTATCTCAGAAAAAAAAAAAAAATTCCAATCTGCATCAAGTTTGAGAGGCAGTGACCTAGATGCTGAAGTCCACACTACACTAAGGTGTTCTAACAACTGTGTTCAGAATGTTTCACATAACTAAATTAGTTATATTTCCATTGAAGAAGCTTAGGAAATTTCACTCCAAAATATGACACTTTGATATAAAGAATATATTTTTTAAGACTTTTATTTATTTACTTTTTGTTGTTGTTATTGCAGTTTGGCCAAGCCCAACCCACACCCTCAGTATATGGGGCTGGTACCCTACTCACTGAGCCGCAGGCACTGCCTAAAAAGTATTTTGAATTACAGATCCTTAGAGATCAACAGGGCCTTTCCCTCTATCTACATAATCAGATGGGCCCATCAAAAAAACAATTGCAGCCAGCACTGTGGGTCACGCCTATAATCCTATAGCACTCTGGGAGGCTGAGGTGGGTGGATTACCTGAGCTCAGGAGTTTGAGAGGATCCTGAGCCAGAGTGAGACCTCATCTCTAAAAAAAAAAGCCAGGCGTTGTGGCAGGCACCTGTAGTCACAGCTACTTGGTAGGCTGAGGCAAGAGGATCGCTTAAGCCCAAGAGTTTGAAGTTGCTATGAGCTGTGGTACCACAGCACTCTACCGAGGGCCACACAGTGAAACTCTGTCTCAAAAATAAAAAATAAAAAATAAAAATAAAGAACAGTAGGGCCCAGTTAGTGGTTCACTTCTGTAATCCAAGCACTCTTAGTTGGGTGGATCCCTTGAGCTCAGGAGTTCCAAATTAGCCTGAGCAAGGGTGAGACTCTGTCTCTACGAAAAATAGAAAAACTAGCAGGGCATTGTAGTGAGCACCTGTAGTCTCAGTTACTTGGGAGGCTGGGGCAAGGGGATAGCCTGAACCCAAGAGTTTGAGGTTACTATGAGCTAGGAAGCCATGGCACTCTGCTCAAAGCACACACTGAGAACTCTTTTCTTGGAAAAAAAAAAAAGAAAGAAAGGAAGAAAAAAAAAGAACAGTGGGCTTCCCTTCCCTGTTATCTCACTATATTGCTTGAAAGAAAATCAAGAATGCAACCAGACCTGGTCCAAATTATTTTAAATATAATACCTGTCTCTCAAAGCTCATTTCATTTGCAAAGATGATAATTACAAGTCGATCTCCTCCCCCCATCCATTCATCCTTTCTAGCAACTATTTATTGCCCCTAAACAGAATTACCTATAATCTTTATCCACCCCCCTCCAAAAGGAGTGTATAAAAATGTCTGGATCCTTCTGGGATATTGGGTGATCGTTTTGTGATTCTCCCTGTGGGCAGAGTAAATAAATCTCTTCCACTTATTAATTTGCCTTAATTGTGAGTTGATCTTTCAGCAAACCTTTGTGGAAAGAGGAAAATTTCTCCTCACCCCTACACCCCTATACTAGCTGTTTAACAAACTGGAAATCTGAGACACAAAGAAAATGTGACTCATATAAGACAGGCCACAAATGAACGTTTAAAGACAGGATAAGTCTCAGATGTCACCTGCTACCAGTCACTACTCCCCTTAAGGCCTATGAAGTGGTTGGTAAGCGCAGTATTACCCTCTGAGGTTTCCTGGCACCAAAAAACAAAACAAACAAACAAAAAAAAACTTTAGGGACTTTTAACAGGTAATACAGGCAATTTGGATAACATCATCATGTATTAAATTCTGTCCTAAGGTTTTGTGTCTGAGACACCTAAAGAAGTGGTCATGATTTTTTTTAAAGTTAATAATGTGTTTTTGGTTTTAAAAATAAAATCTGACTTACGGCTGTGGAAAATACTCATTTGTGATTAAGAATCGACGGGAACATAATTTCACCTTGTTTTACAGCAAGTCAGACAGTCACCAGCTCTGGCTCGGAAGAGATGTGAAGACAGAAGCCAAGGTCACTATGATTTGATGTGGGATGGACTTGACTGACCATTGCTGGTTTTGAAGATAGAGGGAGGAGGTCACAAGCCAAGGAATGCAGGTGACCTCTAGGAGCTAGAAAAGGCAAGGAAATGGACTTTTCCCTAGAGCCTCCCAAAAGTAACACAGTCGTGCTGACACTTTGATTTTAGTGAGACCCATTGCAGATTTCTGACCTACAGAACAGTGAGATGATGAACATGTGCTGTTTAAAGCCCTTACATTCATGGCAATTTGTTACAGCCACAACAGGAGACTAATGGAGTGCTTCTACCTGATTATTGGAGGGAGTAAAGGAAATGTGAAAATAGGTCTTTAGTCACACAGGGCCATGAAAAATATAAGTACTCATTCATTCATTCATTCATATATCCCCTTATTTGTTCATCACATATTATTGAGTCTTCAAGCACTTTTATAGATATGGGGCCATACCAAGAAGAAAAGCAGATTGGAAAAATCCCCAAACTCTCCTCTCACAAAGACTTTCTATTTATGGGGGGGGGGGAGGAGAGGAGCAGATTGTTTAAAAAAATTAAGTAAAACCCCCAGTATTAGTATGTATTTAATATATTATTTATTTATTTATTGAGACAGAGTCTTGCTGTGTTTCTCAAGTTGGTCTCAAACTCCTGGGCTCAGGTGGTCTTCCCACTTTAGTCTCCCAAAGTACAGGGATTACCACCTTGCTGGCTGACCTCTATTACTATGTTATGTGTTTTAGATGGTATAAATGCTACTGTGGAAGAATAAAACAGTGAGGGGGATAGAAGGGCTAGAAAGGGAGGTGCCATGTTAAACAGGGTTGTCAGGGCAGATAATACTGCAGAGTTATATTTGAACTTGGCCTGGACCTGGGGGAGGCATCTTCCAGGAAGAAGGGCAACAGGTACTAAACCCCAGAGATGTGAGTGTGCCTGGTGTGTTCAACAAGGCCTGTGTATCAGACGCTGAGAGGGTGCATGGGATTGCTGAGCAGATAAGGCCTGGATTTGTAGAGACCATTGTAAATCGTTGGCATTTATCTCGAGGTGGCAAGCAGCAGTGAACTGATGTGTGCTGACTTACATTTTAAAATGATCAGGTTGTTGCTGTGTAGACAGTAGGTTATATGCGACATAGGAGGACAAAGGAGACGTCTGGTGAGAGAAAGCAGTGCCTTGGTCCAGGGTAGTAGCAGTAGAGGTGAGGGGAAGGAATCACAATCTGTATATATTTTGAAAATAGAGCCAAAAGTATCATTTGTTGATAAGTTGGGTATGTGCTGTGTGAGAGAGAGGTAAGACAGGGATGACTCCAAAAACTTTTGACCTGTGCAATTAGATGGATGAAATTGTGAATAGCTGCCAGGTGTGGTGGCTCATGCCTCTAGTCTCAGCACTTTGGAAAGCCAAGGTGGGAGGACGGCTTAAGGACAGGAGGCTTGGACAACAGAGCAAGGCCCCATCTCTACAAAAAAATAAAAAATTCAGCCAGCTCTGGTGGGTGGTAGATGCCTATAGTCCTAGCTACTTGGGAGCCTGAGGCAGGAGAATCACATGAGCCCAGGAGTTCAAGGCTACAGCAAGCTATGATCATGCCTCTGCACTTCCACCTGGGCAACAGAGATATCCTGTTTCTAAAAAAAAAAAAAAAAAAAGTTGTGACATGTTTGTTTTGAAAGGTTGATTTAACCTTTGAGGGGAGATGTCACCTAAGCAGTTAGAAATATGAGTCTGACGTCCCAAGGACAGGTCTAGACTGGAAATAGAAATTCGGGAGATGTCAAGGTTAGATGTATTTAACAGCTAATGGAACTGGATGAAGTCACAGGGAATGGCTGTAGAGAGAAAAAAGAAGAGATCTGAGGGCTGAGTCATGAAGTTCTGCAGAGTTAAGAGGTCTGGGCGATGAGGAGGAACCAGCAGGCTTACGAGTGACAGGAGAGAAACCACAAGGATTTCGAGCATAGATGAGGAAAGGATTTCAAGGTTAAAGACAGATGATTTGTCTGAAATGCCGCTAAGATGCCAAGTAAGATGCGTTCAGATAAATGCCTGCTGGATTGAGGATTGTGGGGTTGATTCGGACAGGAAGAGTTTCCCTAGAGGCATGAGACCAGGCACCTGGTCAGAAAGGTCTTAACAGAAGTTGGAGACAGCAGGTACAGACAATTCTTTTCATAAAACCAATCTAGTTCTTCCAGAAACTCTTTTTGCTGTCCTTACAAGCAGGTTATATGCTCTTGAGCCCTCTGTGCTGTTCTGCAGACCCCAGCTGTAAGCCTGCTAGGCACAGGGACCAGGTGACAACCACAGTTCCTTCCTCACTCATGACAGCAAGGACAAACCGGAGGTCAGTTTTCTGGGAAGCCAGGTCAGTAAACTGCAGCAGACTCAGACTACAGCCACCCGCATCCTTACATGTTGGCTATGGTTGCTGCCACTCTAGAGGGACAACGTTAAGTAATTGTAACAGACCATGAAATTCTTAGTGCTTAAAATACTTAGCTTCTGGCCCTTTCCAGAAAAGGAAAGCTCTGTTGTAAAACAAGAAAGAGAGATTAGGGCAATAGCTAAGAATGAAGGGGTTCAAGAAAGGAGTTTTTTAAAAAGGAGAAATAACATTTTAGAATATTGATAGGGAAGAGTCAGTGGAGAGGATAAAAATTACTGCTGGAGAAGAAAGAATCACTGGAGCGATGCTCTCAGTTCTAACAGGGATGAGGATGGAGTCTCCCGGGGGCGGGTTGGCCTTGCTGGGGATACCGACATATGTGTGTGTCTCTTAGGACCATTATGTGAAAAGAGGTGGCACCTTGCATGAGAAGAAATGTAAAATTTAAACCCCGCATCTCAGTTTTTACCAATTAGACCCGGCAGAGATAAAAACTGATGCTCTGCTCTGTGGGTGAGGGTGTGAGGAAAGCAGGCACAGGCGGGCGTGTGCAGCTTCTCTGTGGGAGACGTGAAGCAGCATCACGAAGCCTAAGGCCTGGGAGTCCCAAGGGGATCATCTATCTCAGAAATTGACCTTGGAAAACTGACCTTCAAGTCCCCCTTGCAGTCATTATTCAGGAATGAGCTGGGATGACTCTCAGTGCCCTCCACTAGTCAGGCACCGAGCTGGGGTCTCCAGAACACATGAAGTGTGCACAAGAAGGTCAGTTTCTGAACCGCAGATGGGACCCGGCAAGCAGCACCCAAGGAAGTTGGCCCTTCCGGCAAAGGTGGCTGCTGGGACTCCAGCTTGGTGGTCTTTTTAGCGTTTAAATTCTCCTATCTTTTACCTAGGTTTAAGGAAGTGGTTTCTTTTGCCTGTGTCTGATGGTATCTTTACTCTTCAAGGAAACCACACACAGGGCTATACCTAAACAACTTTTTAAATGCACATACATTTTGACCAAGCAATGTCACCTCTGCCAATTTATTCTGCTCATCTACTTCCCATATGTGTGAAGATATTCACTACAGCCTTGTTGTAATAGCAAGTAACTGGAAACAACCCCAATGCCCATTAGGGATGTATTTGAATATTGGTGGTACATCCAATGGTACATCCCTTCTACTGTACAGACACTGAAAAGAGCCAAGAAGCTTTATATAAACTGATACGAGGTGATTTCCAAAATGTGTTAAATGAGAAAAAAGGAGGTAAAGAACAGGTATGCTAGGTAAGGATTGATAAATTGCGTTTTTAGAATAGCCTTCTAACATCTAATATATAAAAACACCAGAAGTGATTTTCATCATCGTTTGCTTTTGCATGCTGCCACCAGAGGGCACCACTGACACACTTCATGCAACATTTGCAAGTCAGTATGGAGGTAGCTTATTAAACAATTTTTATATCTGGAACATTCTTGTTCATTTAGCATGGGTATACTATTTCTTGGCTTAAAAACTCTGAGCCCACCTGGCTCTTTTGTCCCCCTTAGCGTGTCAGTCCACCCTCCCTGGAGTCAGTACCCAGCGTTAATTTGTTTTACCTCCGTCCCTTAGCCCTATCCCCTTCTGCTGTGCCAGAGCTCTGTAATTGTGAAGATTCCTCACAACCTCTCCTATGTGTTTTCACCCTCAAAAGAGTTCCTTTACGGGCATGGCTGTACCAGCCATCCCTGTCCAGCTGGCTTCCATTAGGAACCACTGGAGTCCAGGCACACCTCCAGAAGCCCCCAGTTGCTCTGCTCTCTGGGAGTTTATCAGCATTGCAAACTCTGGGTCCAAATCCTACCCTATATATGCTCTCTCCTTCATGTTCACCCCTTCTAGTAATTACTAACAGACATTTTTTAAAAAAATTTTATTCGCATATAGTTTATGGGAAACTATGACTGATTTAATTTAAATGTATAGTTCAATGAATTTTAACAAATGTATGCACCCCAGCAATTATTACCACAATCAAGATAAAAGACATTACTGTTACCCCCCAAAGTAGATCCCCCTCTCCTGTCCACACTCTGCCCAAGCAACGACTGTCCCCCTTTCCATCATTGTAGATTAGATTTGCTGTTCTAGAATTTCAAATACATAAGGAGGAATCAAATGATACGTGCTCTTTTGTGTCTGGCATCTCATCTCGGCCCAAGGTCTGTGATAGTCACCCAGTTACCTGCGTGTGTGTGTGTGTGTGTGTGTGTGTGTCTAATATTGTATGACTATGCTGCAATTTTTTTTTTTTTTTTTTTTTTTTTTGAGACAGAGCCTCAAGCTTTCCCCCTGGGTAGAGTGCCATGGCATTACAGCTCACAGCAACCTCCAACTCCTGGGCTCAAGCGAGTCTCTTGCCTCCGCCTCCCAAGTAGCTGGGACCACAGGCGCCCGCCACAACGCCCGGCTATTTTTTGGTTGCAGCCGTCATTGTTGTTTGGCGGGTCCGGGCTGGGGATCCGAACCCGCCACCTTAGGTGTACGTGGCTGGCGCCTTAGCCGGTTGAGCTATAGGCGCCGAGCCGACTATGCTGCAATTTGTTGAGCCATTCAGACTGGTACTTCTTTTTACTTATTTTTGCTGGTAAACATCCTGATGGGTCTATGGGTACTGTAAGTTTTATTCTTGGATAGAATCTCAATTTACTGTTGATGATTCATTTCTTTTATGTTACTGTTTTCGAAATGGAAACATCTTTTGAGGCAACGTGGAGGGGAGAAGACGATGTCATCCCAAAATGTGCCCTTTTGGCCGGAGGATTATTTTGAGCTACAGAGAACCCAGAAACAACAGGCACAAGAAAAACTCTGCGCCCCCGTCTGCCTAAAACCGGAGCAGAAACTGCCCTTTGAAGACTGATGTAAATTTCCATTTGTAAGGGTGATTTCCTCTTCCACTCCCCGAGAAGAGGTAAACAACCCTGATCTGCATGAGAAACCTTACTGAACAAGCCTCCCCGGAACATTCCTTTCCTAGCCATTGCCCCACAACTTGCCCCTCCCACCCCCACCACAGAAGCCCCGCCTCCCCCATTGCCTTTATCTAGTCTCTGCACTCTTTTTCAGGGGGTTTTCACTTCTCTTCTGCAAATCCTTCGTATGCCAACAAAGTAAACCTTTTCTTCTGTTAATCTACCTTTCCTCAGTTTAACTCATAGGCACCAGCTACTGAGCCTAACAAGTTATAGGAAAGTTTTTATCCTTCCCCTATAAATCACAATGGCCAAAAAAAAAAAAAAAACAAACACGCATATATGTATATTTTTCTTTATTCAAACATTTAAGAAGTAAAATGTAAAAAATCCCTGGAAATGACTGCGTATCCGTTTTTCCGTCATCTTTCAGCATTGGTAAGAGCACAGACAGGGATTTCTCTTGCTTTCTTTCATCTACTGATGGGTTACTGTTACTTGCTATGATAATATAGTGTGATATCCCATACCATTTTTTTTACACCTGACATTAGCACAACATAATTGACCCATTTTTCTATCAATGAACCTTGTTGTAAAAAACTGTATTTAGCCGGGTGCAGTGGCTCATGCCTGTAATCCTAGTGTTACCAGAATTTCTTTCTTCAGTAGGTCCTTGGTCTCTGGAAGGTGAAGAATGAACCCATGGACCACGGATCAGTGGTAAGATAGGATTTTATTAGACCGAAATGAATATAGAAGGAATACAGGAATAGAGAAAGTAATGTACCATGGCACTCTACCGAGGGGGACAAAAAAAAATTTTTGTTTTAATTGTATTTAAGTCAAAAACTAAGCATTGTCGATAGCATGCCCTTCGGAGTTATAAACTCTAACACTGTTCATTGTCTTTGAGATATTTGCTGCTTTTGGAAATTATAGGTAACTGATAGCGTGTAACTGGCTCCCCCAACCCTGGCCCTCTGGAAACACCAGCTCTGTTTCCATGTGCAAGTCATCTCAACATTCCTTTATTCCGGCTCGGCGCCTGTGGCTCAAGCAGCTAAGGCGCCAGCCACATACACCTAAGGTGGCAGGTTCGAATCCAGCCCGGCCCACCAAACAACAATAATGGCTGCAACCAAAAAAATAGCTGGGCATTGTGGCGGGCGCCTGTGGTCCCAGCTACTTGGGAGGCTGAGGCAGGAGACTCACTTGAGCCCCGGAGTTGGAGGTTGCTGTGAGCAGTGAAGCCATAGCACCCTACCCAGGGGGACAGCTTGAGGTTCTGTCTTAAAAAAAAAAAAAAAAAAAATTCCTTTATTCCAAATAAATCTGGGCCGTTTTGATTTTTCTTTGAAATGCTTATAACATCTGCCTGATTCCTTCATGTCATACAAGTAAAACGAATGAATAACTTTACACATGTGCGCTTTATATCTGTGTGAGTCAGGATTTTACCTTTTTCTGAATATTCCTTTTTAGTAATGTTACGTTGTTTTCAATGCTTTGATTCTGAAATCTTTGTGTATTTGTCAATTTTTTTTTTTTTTTT
>NW_003852401.1:34672623-34674302 GCF_000181295.1 Otolemur garnettii
TTTTTTTTTTTTTTTTTGAGACAGAGTCTCACTCTGTGCCCTGAGTAGAGTGTCATGGTTTCCCAGCTCACAGCAACCTCAAACACATGGGTTCAAGTAATCCCCTTGCCTCCGCCTCCCAAGTAGCTGGGACCCCAGGCACCTGCACAACATCCATCTAGTTTTGTTTGGTTTTGTTTTATTTTTAGTACAGACAGGATCTCACTCTTGCTCAGGCTCCTCTCCAGACTCCTGAGCACAGGTGTTTGGCCTCAACCTCCCAGGGTGCTAGGATTACAGACATAAGCTACCATGCCAGGCCCATTTCTTCTTTTCTAAAGTATCTGATCATGCTCTTTGCCCATTTTTGCCCTGGTACATATTAATATATTATGTTAAATATTGATTGGTAGGGGCTGGATGTGGTGGCTCACGCCTGTAATACTAGCACTCTGAGAGGCAAGGTGGGTGGATTGCCTGAGCTCACAGGTTCCAGACTAGCCTGAGCAAGAGTGAGACACCCATCTCTAAAAAAAAAGCTGGGTGTTGTGGTGGGCGCTTGTAGTCCCAGCTACTTAGGAAGCTGAGGTAAGAGGATCGCTTGAATACAAGAGTTTGAAGTTGCTGTGAGCTATGACACCACAGCCCTCTACAAGTGAGACTGTCTTAAAAAATAAATAAATAAATACAAAAATAAATAAAAAGCTATTAAAAATTAACTTTTGCTTGTACTCTATTGCATGTATTTTCTAGTTCATTGTTTGGCATTGAACTTTGTGATATCTTTTGGTGTACACACATTTATCATTTTAATGGATTAGGTTAACTATATTGGGCTTTGAGTGTGTGACTTTAATTGTGTTGCCATGCTGAAAAAGGTTGCCTGCTCTCAAACAAAATTAACTTCTTTCTGGCTCGGCACCTATAGCACAGTGGTTACAGCACCAGCCACATACACTGAGGCTGTCAGGTTGGAACCTGGCCCAGGCCAGCTAAACAACGATGACAACTGCAACAAAAAATAGCCAGGCATTGTGGCAGGTGCCTGTAGTCCCAGCTACTAGGGAGGCTGAGGCAAGAAGATTAGCAAGAGTTTGAGATTGCTGTGAGCTAGGAAGCCCTGGCACCTTATTCATGGAGACAGAGTGAGACGCTGTCTCAAACAAACAAATAAATAATAAAAAGATAAATATAAACATGATATGTTTAATGTAAAAGGCCTAGGAAATGTTAATTTGGCATGTACAAGCTAAGGAGGGAAGCCTCAAAGAAACCAACCCTGGGCGGCGCCTGTGGCTCGAAGGGGTGGGGCACCAGCCCCATATGCTGGAGGTGGCGGGTTCAAACCCAGCCCCAGCTAAAAAACTACAAAAAAAAAAAAAAAGAAAAGAAACCAACCCTGCTAACATCCTGGACTTCCAGCCTCTAGAATCGTGAGAAATAACATTCTGCTATTTAAGCCACCCACCAGTCCAAGCAACTTTGTTATGGTAGCTCTAGCAAACTATATTATTATACCCACAGAGAAGACTATTAAATAGATAATTATGAACTATCTGTCATACACCAGCATATTGTACCAAATTAGTCAAGCTTAAGAATATACATGAGGCTCGGCGCCTGTGGCTCAAGTGGCTAAGGCACCAGCCACATACACCTAAGATGGAGGGTTTGAATCCAGCCCAGGCCCACCAAACAAC
>NW_003852401.1:34675228-34681232 GCF_000181295.1 Otolemur garnettii
TCACAGCAACCTCCAACTCCTGGGCTCAAGCGAGTCTCCTGCCTCAGCCTCCCAAGTAGCTGGGACCACAGGCGCCTGCCACAACGCCCGGCTATATTTTGGTTGCAGCCATCATTGTTGTTTGGCGGACTCGGGCTGGATTCGAACCCGCCACCTTAGGTGTATGTGGCTGGCACCTTAGCCACTTGAGCCACAGACGCGGAGCCAAAAAATTGTAAATTTACATAAGCTTAAAATTATGCTCCCACTATTCTATCTTACTGAGAAATTATCTAAGTACACATGAATATCCATTGATTAACTTAGCATAAACTAGGGGTTCTTTTGTTTTTGTTTTTGAGACAGTCTCGTTTGGTCACTCTGGGTAGAGTGCCATGGCATCATAGTTCACAGCAACCTCAAACTCTTGGGTTTAAGAGATGGTTTTGCCTCAGCCTCCCAAATAGGTGGGACTATAGAAGCCCACTACAACGCCCAGATATTTTTTAGAGATGGAGTCCCATACTTGTTCAGAAGTGGAAGCAAGCATTAGTTTACAGGTCCCAGGAAGTATGTTTCTATAAATTCCCAAGAGCTGAGTCACCATGGGGAGGACCTTGCAGGTGTGTCCCTGGGACCTCCTTGAGAAGACCTCTATTCTCTTAGACCTCACTTTTTCTGGGTATCCTCTCTCAACAGAATTTAAGGCAGGTGAAGACAAGGTTTAAGTTCGTTAAAAGAAGGAGGGGTGGGGATGATGGGCTGGGAGAGGTCTTAGATAAGCCAATTCAGGGTGATCCCAAGGTTCCCAATAAGGCCTTTGAAGTTCTAAATTGCCATTAGTTAAATTTTGTTGTGTTTGAAGATTTCACCCTGATTTTGTGCCATCATGTCATATTGTCCATGGGAGAAGAGGGTGGAGGGCACCTGATGGACTGGGAGTTACCTGTGGGGTTAAGAAATGACTCAAAGACAAAAACTTTAAAGGAGCCCAGAAAAACTACTCGATTAATTCCTGATCCAGTCCCTGAGTTAGGGAGCCAAGAAAAGCAGAAGAGGCATCACAGGAAGGCCAAAGAATCTCTTTGCCCAAAAGAATCAAGGTAACTCCTCACTGTTCTTCAACAGGCAAGATGTCCAGAGCTCTGGTTCTGGTTTGAACTCACCAAAGGACCCTGAAGTCGTTAAACATGGCACCCTTCCCTGGGGAGGGCTGGTGGAGGTCTGTAGGTGAGGTCCAATCTGGAGCAGAGGCACAGCACCAGAAAACAGTCAAATAAAAACCAAATCAGCATTTAGGTAAGGAGAGACTTTACTCAAAAGGATTATTGCAATAGGAAAAGAGAGTAGCAGTAGGAGAGGAAGGGTGTGCTAATAGAATGCTTCAAATGTAAGCTATGCAAGCTTTTGGAAGGTCAAGCAGAAAAGAGATTTTCTTTTACAGGGAATAATAAACAAGGAACCCATATCAGGGAGTGTGCTGAGCAGGAGGCATGATAAGCAACTGAGGTTTTCTCTGTGGTCAGCTGGGAAGGAGCTACTTGACACGGGTTGTTAAAGGGTATATTCTCACTTTTAGCCTGAGAGTAGATTAAAGGTCTAAGGCCTGGGGGAAGGAGGAAAGCCTGATTAAAGCTTGGTCATGTAGGTTCGGCGCCTGTAGCACAGTGGTTACAGAACCAGCCACATAAACCGAGGCTGGCGGGTTCGAATCCAGCCCAGGCCAGCTAAACAACGACAACTGCAATGAAAAATAGCTGGGTGTTGTGGCAGGTGCTTGTAGTCCTAGCTACTTGGGAGGCTGAGGCAAGAGAATCACTTAAGCTAGTGGTTGTCAACCTGTGGGTCACGACTCCTTTGTAACAATGAAAATACATCCTGCATATCAGATATTTACATTATGATTCATAACAGTAGCAAAATTACAGTTATGAAGTAGCAACTAAGATAATTTTATGGTTGGGAGTCACCACAACATGAGGGACTGTATTAAAGGGTCATGACATTAGGAGGCATTAGGAAAGTTGGGAACCACTGGCTTAAGCCCAAGAGTTTGAGGTTGCTGTGAGCTGTGATGCCACAGCACTCTACCAAGGGCAACGTAGTAAGACTCTGTCTTAAGAAAAAAAAAAGTGGCTTGGCACCTGTGGCTTAAGTGGCTAAGGCGCCAGCCACATACACCTAAGGTGGCGGGTTTGAATCCAGCCTGAGCCCGCCAAACAACAATGATGGCTGCAACCAAAATATAGCCAGGCGTTGTGGCGGGCACCTGTGGTCCCAGCTACTTGGGAGGCTGAGGCAGGAGACTCGCTTGAGCCCAGGAGTTGGAGGTTGCTGTGAGCTGTGATACCACGGCCCTCTACCCAGGGGGACAGCTTGAGGATCTGTCTCAAAAAAAAAAAAGTTTGGTCATGTATGGCATTCTGTCCAGATTAGTGAGTAGGGGCAAATAGTTCAATTAATCATTTATGAGGTAAGAATGGAGGTTTGGAGGATCAGCGTCTGACCTTATTGTAGGTAAACAAGGAAGTTAACCACCAGGCTTACCAACGTCATTGGGGAGAATGATGGTTCTGTGTAGTAAGTAATTTTCCAGAAAGTAGAGGTGGGTGTGTAAAGAGCATTCTTTAACCTCTGTTTTCCAGGAGCAGAAAGAATGAATCATGTTCAATATTCAAGTTCAATGAATCAAGTTCAATATCCCCTTATTCAAGTGTACTTATAACTACAGTTTTATTGTAACTTTTTTTTTTTTTTTTTTAGACGGAGCCTCAAGCTATCCCCCTGGGTAGAGTGCCATGGCATTACAGCTCACAGCAACCTCCAACTCCTGGGCTCAAGCGAGTCTCCTGCCTCAGCCTCCCAAGTAGCTGGGACCACAGGTGCCCGCCACAACGCCTGGCCATTTTTTGGTTGCAGCCATCATTGTTGTTTGGCGGGCCTGGGCTGGGGATTCGAACCCGCCACCTTAGGTGTATGTGGCTGGCGCCTTAGCCGCTTGAGCCACAGGCACCGAGCCTATTGTAACTTTTTTTTCAGCACAGAGTTTCATTCTGTTATTCAGCCTTAGCATCACCTCACAGCAATTTCAAACTCCCAGGTTCAAGTGATCCTCCTGCCTCAGCCTTCACGTAGCTGGGATTGCAGGTGCCTGTCACAACACCAGCCTGATTTTTTCTATTTTTAGCAGAGATAGGGTCTTGCTCTTACTCAGGCTGGTCTCGAACTCCTGAGCTCAAGCCAGCCTCTGCCCTCAGCCTCTCAGAATGCTGGGATTACAGGCATGAGCCACCTAGCATGGCCTATTATGACATTTTAAAGATGTATTTCTATTGTATTAATCACTACTGTGACAGCTGTGTTGATCAGACACATCCCACACCTATAATATGGGGATAGTTGGTGTTCGTTGTCATTCGTTTGCCCCTTGTCCTGGCTATTAAGGTACATCTTAAAGTGCATCAGTTTCCTCCCCTGTTCTGTGAGCTGGGGCTAGGACTCAGCAAACCACACATCCTGTGAAGTTTTGCCGACAGACAGGGAGTGCTTGAGGAGACAGGAAGCCTGGGGAGGAAAGAGGGACTTGCCCCTTCACAGCTGTTGCCCTTCCTGTCGGCATTACGATGCCTCCTCTCCTGGCAGCAGCACTTAGTTTCTAGTTTTTAATCCACCCTCTCTGATCCAGCTTCAGTGTTTACCTGCAGAAATAACAGCACTAGCTGGCTACCTCCCCCTTTTCTGGGTCGGAGTCCCAGCCCTGTCGGGGCCCTTGCCCAGCTCTTAGGTTTTAATAACCCCTGTACTTCCCCTCTCCCCAGCTCTGTGAGAGGCCTCCACTTCCTGCAGTGACTATCTTGCTGTCACTGAAATGTTTCTCTTTTGTCAATCCTGCATTACTTGCTTCCAAAATCTCTTAAATTCTGTTAAAAGAACTGCGATGGGCCTGGTGCAGTGGCTTATTCCTGTAACCCTACCAGTCTGGGAGGCCAAGGCAGGAGGATCCCTTGAGCTCAGAAGTTCGAAACCATCCTGAGCAAGAGCAAAGACTCCACTCCATCTCTAATCCAAAGTAGAAAAATTAGCCAGGATTGGTGGCGGGTGCCTGTAGTCACAGGTCCTCAGGACCTAGGAGTTGGCTGTGAGCTAGGCTGGCGCCAGGGTATTCTAGCCTGGGGCAGTAGAGTGAGACTCTGTCTCAAAAACAAGCAAACAAATAGCCTCTCCAAGCCCCTCAATTGCTATGATTTTTGTTTTCTGATTGAGCTCCGACTGGTATACCCCCCAAGTGATCCAGAAATACCTTCTGAACTGTGTGTATAGATTTATGGGTACATTTTACTGTAGTAATTAAGAACAAGTGGATTACATTTATAGTGCATAGGCAGTATCCAACTGATAAGATATATTCTAAAAGTTAACTTGTAAATCCATTGTTTGGACCTTGAAATTAATTTTCCTTTCAAAATAATATTACACATTAACAGTCGATGGTCACATCCATCTACATTCATAATGTAATGAATTATTTTATTGTGCAAATCTTGTTAGGGAACAGAGCTAGCATTGCTTTTGTAACATATTTTCTTTTTTTTTTTTTTTTTTTTTGCAGTTTTTGCAGTTTTTGGCCGGGGCTGGGTTTGAACCTACCACCTCTGGTATATGGGGCAGGTGCCCTACTACCTTGAGCCACAGGTGCCGCCCTGAAACATATTTTCAAAGTTGCAATCTACTATGCCAATAACAAATTTTACGCACTCTTTTGAAATTAAAAAGTGTATTCTTATGGCAACACCAGGTATTAATGATTAAAAAGAAACTTAAAATATGCTTAATGAAAGCCCAGAAAGAAAAAAATTGGTCAATTGAGGATGAAGGAAAATTAATTTCATAACACAATAGGAGGATTTTTGAAACATATTTGCCATTACAATGGCTTTACTTAAGGAATTAAAAAATATTGTTTTGTCCCTTCTTTTTTAATTTTTTTTCTTTTTTTGAGACAGTCTCATTTTGCCACCCTTGGTAGACAGCTGTGGCATCACAGCTTACAGCAACCTCAAACTCCTGGGCTTAAGTGATTTTTTTGCCTCAGCCTCCCAAGTAGCTGGAACTACAGGCGCCCACCACAATGCCCAGCTATTTTTAGAAATGAGGTCTCACTCTGGCTCAAGCTGGTCTCGAACCTGTGAGCTCAGGCAGTCCACCTACCTTGGCCTCTCATGTGCTAGGATTACAAGTGTGAGCCACCAGAACTGGCCCTGTCCCTTCTTAAATATAGCCATAAGGATTAGCAGTAGGTGGAGAAACCAAATTGCAGTTGCTTTTTTCCCATGTTCAGACTGAAATGCTAATTCAGTGTATTCTGCAGAAAATATTCTGGATTCATGCTTTTGTTTCCATGATGAAAATATAAACCACAGATTAAAAGGAATTTGTGTTCCTCTTGTTCTAGGCTTTACATGTAAGAAAATTACTTTCCTACATAAAATTAAAGCATGATGTTCTAAGATTGTTACACGGGGTAGAATCTCCTTGAGGAGGAGACCAGATTTACTTTCTTCCAGGAATATCTTATTAGCACCTATGCCATTGTCACTATAGGTGCTACTTACCTAGTAACACTCTGGGTGGGAGTGGGGAGAGGTGACAAAGGGTTCAGAGCAATCTTCCCAGAATATTCTAAAGCATAGCAGAGCAAAGGTGAGGGCTTAGCAAAAGGGACTCATGGGATGAACATGAAACCAGAGTGGTTTATGTGCTGTGGCTCACTTATGCTCTGCGTAGTGGGCATTTTTGTCCTCTATGCACTTCCCTGTGTGGACATGGCTTAGCAGGTACCCTCTGTTTCTAGGTATCTAAGCTCTTCAAGTCCAAAGTCCAAGTCCAAGTTAAAGATGTTTTCCTTATTGTTTCTGGTTTTAATTACATATATTAATTAGAACTTTTAACTCTTAGTAACATTAATGTG
Source organism: Otolemur garnettii (assembly GCF_000181295.1). NCBI lineage: Eukaryota > Metazoa > Chordata > Mammalia > Primates > Galagidae > Otolemur > Otolemur garnettii. The sequence goes on from NW_003852401.1 coordinate 34,681,176, forward strand.
TAGTGAAAACTGGCAGTGTGAACTGTTTTATAATAACTTTTTTTTTTTTTTTTTTTT
>NW_003852401.1:34681431-34694089 GCF_000181295.1 Otolemur garnettii
GGGATTCGAACCCGCCACCTTAGGTGTACGTGGCTGGCGCCTTAGCCGGTTGAGCTATAGGCGCCGAGCCACTTTTTTTTTTTCTTTTCAGTGTCTTGGCATCATCACCACAGCTCACTGCAAACTCAAACTCCAGGGCTCAAATGATCTTCCTATGTTAGCTTCATGAGTAATTGAGACTACAGGCATGTGCCACCATGCCCAGCTAATTTTTTAAAAAATTTTTGTAGAGATGGGGATCTTGCTATGTTTGCTCAGGGTGGTCTTAAATTCCTGGCTTCAAGAGATCTTCTTACCTTGCCCTTCCAAAGTGCTGGGATTACAGGTGTGAGCCACTGAACCCAATCACATATCAGCATGTTTTTCATCAGCAGACCCAAATACATTTAGCTTCTCTATACTATATAAAACAAGATGTCAAAAAATATATATAGTTGTGTGCTGGGTAATGACAATGGGGCGCATGTATGATGTGGTCCCCAAAGATAATAATGGAGCTGAAAAATTCCTAATGCCTGTTAACCTTAACATTGTAGTATAAGGCATTACACGTTTGTGATAAAACTGCTGTAATAAACCTACTGTGTTGCCAATCATATACAAGCATAGCATGTACAATTACTGTACCATCTAGAATGGTCAGATAATGGCACAATTACCTAATGATGCATTTCTCCTTAAGTGACACTTAACTGTACGTTAAACTTATGTTCAGCAATTAATGTTTCAGTAGTTTAGCTTACTGAGAAATGATGCAGACATTTAATTAATAGCTATTACTTAATATAACTTTATGATTTCAAGTTAAGAAAAATTTTTTATAGGCCCAGTGTGGTGGCTCACATCTGTAATCCTAGCACTCTGGGAGGCCAAGATGAGTGGATAGCTTGAGCTCACGAGTTCAAGATCAGCCTGATCTAAAGCGAGATCCTGTCTCTATTAAAAATAGAAAAAACTGAGGCAGGAGGATAGCTTGAGCCCAAGAGTTGGAGGTTGCTGTAAGCTATGATGCCACAGTATTCTACCCAGAATGACAGGTTGAGATTCTGTCTCAAAAAAAAAAAAAAAAAAAAAAAAAAAAAAAAAGAAAAAGAAAAAAAATTTTATAAAATGTAACTATTTTTGAAAAGTTCATTTATAAAGTTTTATTCCATTTACATTGACCTAATTCACTTGTTTTTAACAATTATGCTTGAATTGCTCCTGAAAAAATTAATGAGCCATTAAGCAAAGCTAGCCATTGAAGATGTTCATAAGTTACCCCAAATCATTTATCATTTACTGTCCCCTAAATTATCTCCCCCCTATGAAATGGGGCACACAAGTTCCTATATCTTTTCTTCTTTTTTTGTGAGAGAGGGCTATTCATTTTTCTTTCCAGGGATGCCTAGTGCATGGAATAAATCTATACCCCTTTTCCTATTAACCTGTCTGCTGTCAGTTTATTTCATTGACTTAGTTACTGGACTCTCACAGGGTAGTGAGTCCCTACACCATTCTCTTATGTTATTTTCTGGTTGTCGACAAATCAGGCAAGTATTAAAATTATCCCAGTCTAATGGTCTCATAGCTTAATACATATATATTACATATTATATGCATTATTTATCTTTATATTTCTATATAAAGATAGATAATACCCTGTTCTGTTTTCCAGGAGCTAAAAATCCAATGGAGGAAGGTAATGACGCAATATTCCTCTTGCCCTTAGAATTGACTCAAAGCTATATGTTATAAGGGTGGGAAAGAGATTTTTCCTATTTTCCATAGCATTGTGGGTTGTTCCCCAGTTTAATTTGATTTTAGTTTTTATGTGGAAATACACGTGAATATAATGAGTTTTTAAATGCTAAATTTAGTAAGCAAGACTCATCCGGAAAAAGAAAACCTATCTACATGGTCATCTTTAAACTTTACATGATATAAAGAACCTATTATTTATCTACTTTTGGAGACAGAGCCTCAAGCTATCCTCCTGCAGAGTGCCGTAGCACCACAGCTCACAGCAACCTCCAACTCCTGGGCTCAAGCGAGTCTCCTGCCTCAGCCTCCCAAGTAGCTGAGACCACAGGCGCCGGCTACAACGCCTGGCTATTTTTTTGGTCGCAGCCGTCATTGTTTGGCGGCCCGGGCTGGATTCGAACCCGCCACCTTGGGTGTACGTGGCTGGCGCCTTAGCCACCTGAGCCACAGGCTACGAGCCGAGAACCTAGTATATAATTATTATTATTACTTTGCATTCTATAACACATTTTCATGTTTTAAATTCAGAAAAGGCAGTGTTTTTGGAAGGTCCCTGTTAAGAAAGGGGGCCTAAAGTTTTTAGAAGATCCCTCTAACGCACTGCCCTTACGCCTTGGAGGAATCAACACCCAGAGCGACACCGCAGAAGAGCGAGAACGCACTGGGACGCGAGCTCTCCAGGAGCCCACGGTAATGTCCAGAGGGCGCCCTCACCTCGGCCGCAGCAGCTAGTCCCCCGCCCGGCGCCGCGCAGGTGGGCGAGGCGGGGCCTAGAGGGCGGGGCCGAGGAGGGTGCGGCCCTCTGGGCGGGCCATGGGAGTGGCCCGCGGTGCAAGGGCTAGTGGCGCGGGCCCGGCGACTCGGGGACTCAGCTCCCGCTGAATGCGAAACTGGCTGGGAGCGGCACGGCGCAGCAGGGCACTCTCAGCGCCTCCCCGGCCACACGCTCCTTCCAGGTAACCAAGTCTGCCACTCAGCCGCCTGGCGGCCGGGAGGGCGGCAGGGAAGGATGGGTGGGAGGGAGCCGGCTCTCAGCCAGCACCCCGCTGCCCCGGCGGGGTGGGCTCCTCCGGGGAAAGGGAAACAGAGCCGCACGGGAGACCGTGGAGGTGCGGTCGCGGCGCGCCCGGGACGGATGGAGCGGCGCGTCTTCCGTCGACCCTCTTTTTCCATCCGCTTGCTACAAAGTGGGTCCCGGGGCTAGGACGCTGGTGCCCAGTGTTACCTGGAAGTCACTTTCTGGTCTCTGCCCCTGGTCCGCGATGCGTGCAGGAGCTTAAAAATCGGAGGGCCTGGCTGAGGGTGTGGATGGGCAGGGAGAGACAGTTATTTTCTGCTGCCCTGCGGGTGCCAGAGGCTTTAACTTCATTTAATCGTAACCACAGTCCTGTGAAGAGGCATTATCACCCTGGTCTCACTAATAAGCTGATGCTAGGACAGTAAATGACTCGACCTAGGCCAGGGCAAACGAAAAGAGAGGCGCTCAGGTGGGGGCTCCAAAGCGCTTTCCCTTTTCCCACGAGTCTAGGAAGCTCGCGGCTGCACGGTCTGCTACGTATTGCCAAAGAGGTCTGAAACGCGTCCTACTCCCCACCTAGGCTTCTTTTTGGGTTTTGTTTAGCTTTTTGGTGCTCAATCTCGGAGTCAATTTTTTCTAATTTTTGTTTATTCACTTTTTAAAGTGGAAGTTCTTTGTCACCTCTCCATTTCTCCTCGCAGAGTTTCCTCTTGATGCAGAATGAAACCCAGGCAGCCTTCCCTGTTACACGTCTCCTCTTATCATCCTCCGGAGTGGGTGGGATAGCCTGCGACTCCCGCTGGGCGCTACAGGCCTCACGGGGGGAGGTAAATTCTGTAGCCAGTGGGTATTTTATTTTATTTATTTTGAGACAGAATCTCACTTTGTTGCCCTCGGTAGAGTACCCTGGCGGCATAGTTCTCAGCAATCTCAAACTCTTGGGCTCAAGCGATTCTCTTGTCTCAGCCTCCCAAGTAGCTGAGACTACAGGCGCCCGCCACACGCCCGGCTATATTTAGAGACAGGGTCTCGCTCTGGCCCAGGCTGGTCTCCAACCCGTGACCTCGAGCAATCCACCCACCTGGGCCTCACAGAGTGCTGGAATTACAGGCGTGAGCCACTGCGCCCGGCTCCAACGGGCATTTTATAAAATCATAAAGATGTTGCGTGTACACCCTTTGTCTTGTTTCATTCTACAGAGAATCGCCTTTGTATAAGTAACGGGGCAAGAGGCGTATTGGAAAGCTCCATGGTGTTTAGAGAAAGTAGTGGTGCCTGGAGAAGGCAGCTTTTTGTGGCTTAAATTTGGTGAGGAGGGGTGAGAGACCGGTCCTGGAACCTGTCTCTTGGGCATACTGTTCCCCTTTCAGAGGCGTTCTGAAAGGCAGGTTTGTTTTATAGAGGGGAGGAGGAGGGGTCATGGTTTTTAAAGATCAGTGTAAATTACCTGCTAGGAGCTTAGGCAGTTCCAGACCCGCCCCCCTGCTGGAGGATTTGGTAACAGATTTCAGCTCTGGCAGGAAGGAAAACTGTGTGGGTATCTGCTTTTCTTTAATGGATTTTTTTCAGGCCTTCAATATGGTAGTTTTGGGAAACTGATTCTTTTTTTTTTTTTTTTTTAGTTTTTTGAGACGGAGTCTTACTGTGGCATCATAACTCACAGCAACCTCAAACTCTTGGGCTCAAAGACTTCTCTTGCCTCAGCCTCCCAGCTAGTTGGGACTACAGGCACCCACCACAATGCCTAGCTGTTTTTTAGAGTGAGTCTCAAACTCCTGAGCTCAGGTAGTCCACCGACCTTGGCCTCATCCCCTTGCAGTCCCTGACTTAGAAACTACTGTCTGTCCTGCTGATTACATTCTCAGTTGAACGGGGAATTTTGAACTATGATGTATATGTATTGTACATTTTCCCTAAAATGAGGTGATACGAGGCAGAAGTTAATGCTCCTGGAAATGATCTGTTCTGCTTGTCAAATTCTGTTGTCTGTGAAGTATTTCTGTGTAGTATTTCTGCTGTCTTGAGTAGGTTTTTATAGGGCCAACCAAGGGCCCTTGTCGCTATTTTTAATACCCATTCTAATGAGAAAGGTATACATAGTTCCACGTCAGGATGTCAAATGGCTAACTCCCTGTCTTTTGTTTTGTTTTTGGAGACAGAGTCTCACTTGCCCAGGCTAGAGTGCTGAGGCCTCAGTCCAGCTCACAGCACCTCAAGCTATCTTCCTAAGTAGCTGGGAGGAGAGGCACCCACTGCAATGCCTGATTTTTCTTTTTTTTAAAGTAGGGGTGGGGTCTTTTCTCTTGCTCAAGCTGGTCTGGAACTCCTCAGGGCAAGGAATCCTCTGGCTTCCCAAATTGCTGAGATTACAGGCATGAACTACCATGCCAGCCCTAATTCCCTGCCCTAGAAAGGGAGTTCTTAAATGACTGTTTATGTAAATCAGGTGTGTCTCTTGTGGAGCCTGTCCACATTCTTGGCCTTGGCACTAGAGGTATAGCTTAATGTTCTCATGTTTGTTTATACCAGCACTTCTCAGGTAAATGCATTGTGTGTTTATTTTATTTTATTTATTTTTTTGAGACAGAGTCTCACTCTTTCATCCTCCACAAAACACCAGAGTGCTGTGGCATCACAGCTCACAGCAACCTCAGAGTCCTGGGCTCAAGCGATTCTCTTGCTGGGACTACAAGTACTTACCACAATGCCTGGCTATTTTTAGAGGCAGGGTCTCGATCTAGCTGTTTGGTCTTGAACTCATGAGCTCAGGCCATCCACCTGCCTCACCCTCCCAGAGTGCTAGGATTATAGGTGTGAGTCAACTTTGGCGCTTTGTACATTTTTGGCTAGATAATTTTTTTTGTTGTGGGGGATTGTGTTGTGCTTTTTAGGGTATTTGGCCACATCCTTGGTCCCTTTCTCCAGTTATAACAACCCCCAAATGTCCCCAGATATTGTCATATGTTCCTGAGGGAACATAATCACCCTGATTAAGGAAAAAATGATTCAGTGTTTAAAAATGCTCTAGACATTTGTAAATTAAACTGCAAGCTAGAAGCTATTTGTAAATTTGACATTTAAAAACTTTTTTTTTTGAGACAGCATCTCACTCTGTTGTACAAATTAGAGTGCATTGGTGATAGCCAACCTCACACCAACCTCAAATTCCTGAGTTCAAGTGATCCTCCTGCCTTAGCCTTGTGAGTAGCTAAGATAATTGGCTCCTGCCCCAACACCCACCTAGTTTTTCTATTTTTAGTAGAGGTGGAATCAGGGTATTGCTCAGGCTGGTCTTGAATTCCTGAGCTCAAAGGCTCCTCCTGCCTTGACCTCCCAGAGTGCTAGGATTACAGTTGCAAGCCACCACATACAAACTAAAAACATTTTTGTTACAAAGATTACTAAGCATGTATTCTACATGAATGGCCAGTGTGTCCTGTCAGGTTTTATCTTCAAAGAAGTCTGGAGTATTCAGTCCATTTGTTAAATTTCACAAAGTTTAAGATACTGGAAATTTCTTCTTCATTTGACAGGGACTAAAAATGTTGGAAACTAAAAAGGAATTCTAGGCTTAGAGCCTATAGCTCAGTGGGTAGGGTGCCAGCCACATATACCGAGGCTGGCAGGTTCGAGTCCCGCCTGGGCCTGCTAGACAACAGTGACAAGTGTAACCAAAAAATAGCTGGGCATTGTGGCAGGTGCCTATAGTCCCAGCTACTTGGGAGGCTTAAGCCCAGGATTTTGAGGTTGCTGTGAGCTGTGATGCCACGACACTCTATGAAGGGTGACAAAGTGAGACTCTATCTCAAAAAAATAAATACATAAATAAAAAGGAATTCTACAATAGTCTTCATTTTTCTCTTTTCAGTATACTTGATGACTTTCAGTTTTTTTAAGATGATGAAGTACCAATTGACCATGTTTGTGGATTTGGAAAAATCGACACAATCTCTAACATTAGAATCTCAAACAAACTATTACTCTCACTTTGTGGCCCTGGGTAGAGTTCTGTGTGTCATAGTTCACAGCAACCTCAAACCCTTGGGCTTGAGCAATCCTCTTGCCTCAGCCTCCCAAGTAGCTGGGACTACAGGTACTGGCCACTACACCTGGCTAGTTTTTCTATTTTTAGTAGAGATGGGATCTTGTTCTTGCTTAGACTGGTCTTGAACTCCTGAGCTCAAGCAATCTACCAGCCTTGGCCTCCCAGAGTACTAGGATTATAGGCATGAGCTACCGCTGGCCCACAGTTTTGATTTCACAAGTTTCACAAGATGCATCTTTAGCTATAAACTAGCTATCCATTCACCCCTTCCAGAAATTAAACTCATTTGTAAAACTGGCTACATAATTTGTGGGGCCTCTTGTTACAAAATTAAGAATTTTGGGACGGCGCCTGTGGCTCAGAGGGGTAGGGTGCTGGCCCCATATGCCGGAGGTGGCAGCTTCAAACCCAGCCCTGGCCAAAAACTACAAAAAAAAAAAAAAAAAAAAATTAAGAATTTTAAGACGATGACTGCAGAGCTCTAACTAAGCCAAGCTCAGGGCCCAGTGTGACTGTACGGGTTGTGCACCCATGAAGCTGGCCTTGATAAAACTCTATTCATAGCTCAGAGGAGAGTTGTAATCACCAATGCAAATCCAAAAAAATGAAATGTTACTGTTCATAGTAAGCAGGTGGAGTTTCTGCTTCATTGATTATGCTTTTGTTTTCATATATGAGTCTGCTCATATTTGGTAATATAATAAAGTTACTAAGAAATCCTCCTGTGATTAATTTTTCAAAGAGGAGATAAGCTTCCAGGCTGAAAGGGTTGAGACCAAGGGGGAAATGTGGCTGGAATGAGGCCTCTTGGGTCATTTTAGGACTTTGAACTTAAACGTAAAGATATTGGAAGACCTACTAAAAGGTTTTAAATAGGAGATGAGATAATTTGACTTGAGTTTTTTGTTTTTTTTTTAATGGGGTCTTGATGGCTTTTCACCTATAGCACAGTGATTATGGCACCAACCATATACACCAAGGGTGATGGGTTCAAACCCAGCCCAGGCCAGCTAAACAACTGCGACAAAAAAATAGCCGGACATTGTGGCGGTACCTGTAGTCCCAGCTACGTGGGAGGCTGAGGCAAGAGAATTACTTAAGCCAAGAGTTTGAGGTTGCTGTGAGTTGTGCTGTCACCGCACTCTACCAAGGGTGACATAGTAAGACTCTGTCTCAAAAAAAAGAAAAGATATGGGGTCTTGCTGTGTTGCCCAGGCTGGAGTATAGTAAATGTGCGTGAACATAGCACGCTGTAGCCTCAATGAACTCCTGGACTCAAGATACACTCCTACTTCAGCCTCCTGAGTTTCTGCAACTACAGGTATGTGTCTCTGCATTCAGCTAGAAGTAATTTTATTTCAAACTTAACAAGTCCTGGCTCCTTTATGGTTTTCTTTTTTAAATTTTATTTAAAAATCAAACATGTATTTTTAGTTCATCTCCCTCCTCTCAGTATTGTATTATCTCCAAGGCAGAGAGGAGGCCAGGAGCACCTTCCACATTCTTCTCAGAAATCTCCTTAGGCAGATCTCTGAGATGATGAGATAACCTCTGACCTGAAGCCCCATAGTCCTATGGTCTGTGACCCACATGCCTTGTCTACAATTTCCAGTGAGATTTTTTTTTTATATGGGGTCTTACTATGTCGCCCCGGCTGTGGTACAGTGGCCTTTCAAGGCACAGTCATAGCATGCTGCAGCCTTCAACTCCGAGGCTCCAGTGATCCTCCCACTTCAGCTTGCTGGGTGGCTGGAACGACAGGCAGTCACTGCCACTGATTTGAGGTTTTTAGAATGCTGCTGCTTTGTAGAACATGGTTTGGGAGGGTAGGTCCTGCTGGCAGATATGGTACTGCTGTGCAAACAAGAAAAAGGATTCCCTTTTGGGTGGACCAATTAGAAAAGATATACTACCTTCTCCTAGCTAGACCAGGGCAGAAAGCATCAGCCAGTCACTTGGTGCAGACGCAGGCTGTGCAGTTACCTCTCACCACTCGGGGGTTGCAGAGAATGGGTTTGAGCTAATAATGCTTTTGCAGGGAGGGTTTAATGGCACTGGATAAAATGTAATGGCAGAGAGGGATTGAATTTATATTTGAAATCAGTAAGAAGGTGGTGATTAAATTATTTGGATGTGGCTGGATATAGAGGGAGGTAACAAGAAGGATTCAAAAGTTTCTGGCTTAAACCGAGTTGGACTGGATGGTGAAACCATTATGGTGTTTGAGGAGCAAGTTGGCACGAGGTGAGGTGGGAGAGGTAATTTCCTTTGGCGTCTGTTTTGCCTGTGAGACGTCCAAAGGGAGGTGAGGAGTAGGCAATTGGTATTCCTAAAAAACAGTGAGGATGGTGGCTTGGTGCCGGTGGCCCAAGTGGCAAAGGCACCAGCCACATACACCTAAGGTGGGGAGTTCGAATCCAGGCCAGGCCCGCCAAACAACAATGATGGCTGCAACCACAAAATAGCCGGGCGTTGTGGCAGGTGCCTGTGGTCCTAGCTACTTGGGAGGCTGAGGCAGAAAACTTGCTTGAGCCCAGGAGTTGGAGGTTGCTGTGAGCTGTGTTGCTACACACTCTACCCAGGGGGACAGCTTGAGGCTCTGTCTCAAAAAAAAAGAGTGAGAATGGAAAATACATGTTCAGGAGTCATTCATGGCATGTACATAATTATGTCATAACAAAAGATGGTCCCAAGCCAGTGTAGAATGAGAAGAGAAAGGGGCTTGGCCCACAGAGTTGGACCGCGGTGATTGGTAGAGCAAGAGAAGCCTGTTAAAGCCACTGAGAGGCCTAAAAAACAAGCTGGGCAGGGAGGAAACCCCGGGGTCTCGGGGAGGGGTTGTTTTGGTTTTGTTTTCTTTCAATTTGAGGTGAGAGACACATAAACATTCTCTAACACTGCTGGGAGTTTTCTGGTAGACAGAGAGAGGCTAATGAGAGTGGAATGAAGGATAGGACTAGTTTCCAGGGCCAGTAAGAAGGCAGGTGGAAGGGCTGGCCTTGGACGGAAGGAGAGGATGGCCAAAGGTGTCCGAGATTTGGGGACTAGAGTTATGAGGACTTCTCTCTTCTCTTAAGGAGGTGGCAGAACCAGTTTTGTTGTATTTGTGTGTAAAGGTATTTAGGTATTTCTTAAACCGGTATTGATTGAGCATTTTCTAGTGCCAAGCTTCGTGATCGGCTCCCTGCAAGGTACAGTAGCACCTCTGCACTTGACCACTCCCTACACTGACCACCTCCCTACATTGATCTAATTTTCATAGACTGGACATGCACATGTGCGTGTCATATCAGTATAGCAGACCTAGTTCCTTCTGTTGCCCACCTCCGTGCGTTGACCAGTTTGTTACAGTCTTGGGCAGTCAGCTTTTGTCTTATGAATTTTTTTTTCTTTTCTTTTCTTTTTTTTTTTTTTTTTTTTTAGAGACAGAGTCCTCCTCTATTGCTCCGTTGTCAGAACAACCTCAAACTCCTGGGTTCAAGCAATGCTCTTGCCTCAGCGTCCCAAGTAGCTGAGACTACAGGCGCCCTCTGGCAACCCCTGGCTAACTTTTTCTATTTTTAGTAGAGATGGGTCTCAGACACCTGATCTCAGTTGTGTGGAACAGGAAATGAGACAGAGATAGCAAGTGAGATTAAGATCATATTGACAACCAGAGTAGGATGTGGATGGCATAAGAACTTTCATTTATAATTGTATAAGCATTTAAGAAAAAAAGTTGTCTTACTATTTAAAGTCAGGACTTGGAGTGGTGCTTCCTTCAGTTTTGTGTCCTGTGCGGCTTCCCAGGATGAAGGAGGCAGGGATTCCTTATTCAGGGGAGCCCTGCTCACCTGTCCGTTAAGCATACTGTGAGATACTGCAAACTACCAGCAGTTTAATAGGGTATCATTGAGTTTCATTTTAAAAGCAAAGGCTTTAAATCAGTATATTTCTTCACTGGTGTACCTGGACTTAGTAGGTAATAGGTGTGATGAGGTATTGCTTCTCTCTCTCCGCCTTCTCCCTTGCAAAGTGAGCTGAAGTTCAGCAGTTAAATTTTGAGATGTATGCCATGGTGTGAGAAAGAATCACTGCTGCTGCTGCTGCTTTTTTTTTTTTTTTTTTTTTTTTTTTCCTCAATCTCACTATGTTGCCCTGGGGCTGTGGTGTCACTGCTCTTAGCAACCTCAAACTCTTGGGCTTAAGCAATTCTCTTGCCTCAGCCTCCCATGTCGCTGGTACTACAGGCGCCGCCACAATGTCTGACTATTTTTTGGTTGTAGTTATTGTTGTTTGACGGGCCCAGGCTGGGTTGGAACCCGCCTGCTCTGGTGTATGTAGCTGGCAACCTAGCCGCTGAGCTTCAGGCGCTAAGCCTGCTTCTTTTTTGAGACAGACTCTCACTATCTCACCCTGGGTAGAGTGCTATGACATCATAGCTCACAGCAACCTCAAACTCTGGGGCTTAAGCAATCCCTCTTGCCTCAGCCTTCCAAGTAGCTAGGAGGACAGGTGCTGGCCACCACACCCACGTTGTTGTTTTTCCATTTTTAGTAAAGACGGGGTCTCACTGTTGCTCAGGCTGGTCTGGAATTCCTGAGCTCAAGCAATCCACTTGCCTCGGCCTCCCAGAGTGCTAGGGTTACAGGTGTGAGTCACCACACCTGGCCATAATCCTGTTTCTTGTTGCTACATACCTGTGCCTGGTTGAGTTTACAGGTGTCTGCATTTTTCTAAATCTGCATTTTGGATTTTTTACCCTTTTCCAAGTTTGCTATGCCTATCAGTAGTCATACCCTGCTATTTGGGGGAGAAAGGAAAATCCAAGGTAAAATTTGAGGCTTTACAATGAGAGGAAGTGTGATTACTTTTTAGAAGGAATTTCTGCTACTGGGAGGCATTTGGCAAATGGTTAGTTGGAAGTGTTTTCATTGTATTGTAAACATGCTGTCAAAAAGTATTATACATTTGTGACTGAGCAAAACTCTCAAAGAAAAAAAATGTGAAAAACTAAGAAACAGCCGAGGCTTTGTGGCAGATGCCAGCTACTCAGGAGGCTGAGGCAAAAGGATTGCTTGAACCCAAGAGTTTGAGGTTGCTGTGAGCTATGATGCCATGGTACTCTATCGAGGGTGACAAAGTCAGATTTTGTCTCAAAAAAAGAAAAAGAAAAGAAACAAAACAAAAGAGAAAAAGGAAAAAAATTAAAAATTAAAACAAAACATGCAGAGGACCCCCTCCCTCAGCCTGCCCTGGCTTTTGCCTGGCCCTAGGCTGGACGCCTGCACAATTTATTTGACGTTGTATTTTGGTTTCCTCCATCCCCTCAATCTGTCAGGGACCCCCTTCCCTTCATCCAGCTCCCTTGGCCAGGAGCAAGCAAGCCATGGCCTTGGTGAAGCTGCCTGCCTCTTTTCCCTCTCACTGCAGCCCTGGTGGAGAAGAGGAGGCGGGGGCTGCCTGTGGTTTAGTTGTTTTTTTTTTTTTAATTCAATCTGGAATCAGAAACTGGATTCTGGCAAATGGTCCTTGTGTCCTTCCTCTACCTGTCCCTGGTCTAGTCCCCTATTCTCCATAGCCCTTTACCTCTACAGACTGGGGACAAGCCACCTCCCCTATTTCTCTCCCCAAACCCCCTTAGATGGAGAGGGAAAAGGAGGAGAGGAGAGGGGACCCGTCCCCTCCTCAGGCATCCAGGAGGGCCCTGCCCCCATGGGCTTCACCCTTCCTGTGGGCTTGCTCCCTGAAAAATTTGTTAAAATCAAACCTGAATAAAATTTCAAGTTTAATTTAAAAAAAAATTAGAAGAAAACAAAACTAGGAAACAATTGTCTACTTCTAAAATCTTTTTTTTTTTTTTTTTTTTTTTT
>NW_003852401.1:34695402-34696927 GCF_000181295.1 Otolemur garnettii
CCCAGGAGTTGGAGGTTGCTGTGAGCTGTAATGCCATGGCACTCTACCCAGGGGGATAGCTTGAGGCTCTGTCTCAAAAAAAAAAAAAAAAAGAAAGAAATTTTGCAAGCTTATCATATATCAAAATCATGTGTATGTCCACACTGACTCCAAATGTAAATGTAACTATACATAGTATGCATATGTAATATATAATGTAAATATACAAATGTATTTATGTATGCTTGTTATATAAGTATATAAATGCAAATATATACACACTTATTTATAAATAAAATAATTTGAGAACTTGCTTGCTGTAAACTTTAAAATAGCTTCTTCTTTGTGATATACTCCTGTAGTTCATCCACTGGAAAATAAAATTTCTACTAGAGTAAAAATAAGTACGCAAACTCTAAGGTGTGATGAGTAGTGTAGACATGTAGACGTGTAGACGAGTATTATTTGCTTGAAGTATGTACATTTTATCATTCCATAATGTATACTTCTATCAGAACATCACCTTATGCCCCGTAAATATATACGATTATTTGTTAATTAACAATTTTTTAAAAACCAATTTCCTTTATTTTATTTTAATTTTTTGAGACAGAGTCTCGCTTTGTCACCCTTGGTCGAGTGCTGTGGTGTCACAGCTCATAGCAACCTCAAATCTTGGGCTTAGTGATTCTCTTGCCTCAGCCTCCCAAGTAGCTGGGACCACAGGTACCCGCCACTACGCCTGGCTATTTTTTGGTTGCAGCTGTCATTGTTGTTTGTTGGGCCGAGTTGGATTCGAACCCACCACCTTAGGTGTATTATACCACTTGAGCCATAGGTGCCAAGCCACTGGGCTATTTTTAGAGATGAGATCTCACTCTGGCTCAGGTCCTGGTCTCACTCCTGAACTCAGGCGATCCACCTGCCTCACCAACTCCCTTTAAACAATCCACTTAAACTTGTAACTTCCAGAAATCTTGTATTTATATGCTCTGCTTTTGGGCAGGTAATTGCTTTATGTTATTTAAACATTGGTAACATGATTTTTATTTTTAATTTTAGTTTATTTATTTTTTTTTGAGACAGAGCCTCAAGCTGTCCCCCTGGGTAGAGCGTCGTGGCATCCCAGCTCACAGCAACCTCCAAGTCTTGGGCTCAAGCGAGTCTCCTGCCTCCGCCTCCCAAGTAGCTGGAACCACAGGTGCCTGCCACAACGCTGGGCTATTTTTAGAGATGAGATCTCACTCTGGCTCAGGCCATCCACCTGCCTCACCAACTTCCTTTAAACAATCCACTTTAACTTGTAACTTCCAGAAATCTTGTATTTATATGCTCTGCTCTTGGGCAGGTAATTGCTTTATGTTACTTAAACATTGATAACATGATTCATTTTATTTTATTGTTATTAAATCATAGCTGTGTACATTAATGCAGTCATGGGGTACGGTGTGCTGGTTTTACATACAATTTGAAATATTCTCATCAAACTGGTTAACATAGCCTTCATGGCATTTTCTTAGTTATTGTGTTAAGACATTTATATTCT
>NW_003852401.1:34697116-34701081 GCF_000181295.1 Otolemur garnettii
CTCATCAAACTGGTTAACATAGCCTTCATGGCATTTTCTTAGTTATTGTGTTAAGACATTTATATTCTACATTTAGAAAGTTTCACATGTACCCTTGTAAGATGCACCGTAAGCGTGGTCCCACCATTAACCCTCCCTCCACCCACCCTCCCCCCCCACCCCATATTCTTGGGCTACAATTGGGTCATAGCTTTCATATGAAAGCCATAAATTAGTTTCATAGTAGGGCTGAGTTCATTGGATACTTTTTCTTCCCTTCTTGAGATACTTTGCGAAGAAGAATATGTTACATGGATGGAGCTGGTAACATGATTCTTATTTTTCTTCCTTTTAAGCATTAAAAGAAATGCTCATCATGTCACCCTCAGTAGAGTGCCGTGGCATCACAGCTCACAGCAACCTCCAACTCCTGGGCTCAAGCAACTCCTCTGCCTCAGCTTCCCTAGCAACTGGGACTACAGGCATCCACTACAAAACCTGACCATTTTTTTTGGTTGCAATTGTCATTGTTGTTTAGCTGGCCCGGGCCAGGTTCAAACCCACCAGCCTCAGTGTATGTGGCTAGCACCCTGCCCACTGAGCTACAGGCACCACCTAGTCATATGGTTTTTAATTCTTTCTTCTGCTAGCCACCTCAGTGGTTGTCCTCAAAGCTTTCATTGCAAATTTGCCTAAACCAATTTACTTATTTATTTTAAATTTATCTTATATATATTTTTTTCTTAGTAGAGATTGGTGAGTGCTACAATTTTCTGGATAGTTGTACTAGTAGGTGAAAGTTAAAAAGCAAATCTCAAATTAACTCTGTCCAGTCTGGCATTTCTGACTGCATCTCCGTGGAAGTCCACTTAGAGCACAGATATCAACATTCTGGCAGCAGGATTCAGCTGGAGACTGGAGTCAGGTAATCAAGAATTTTCTGGTATCAGCAGCTGGTCACAGGAATGTGCCTAGTGTACCATCCCGGGGTGTGGTGCGTGACAGGCTTATTTGACCTTTTCATATAAACAGGACAGGCATCTAAAATGTCCTTAATCTGCCCCTTGGATGGAACGCCCAGAACTCATCATTGGCCACATTTTTCTCACATCTGTTATGCTAACCAGAAGGTCATTGAGTTTACCAAGGAGGATCCAGTTCTCTTACTCCTGGTGGTAATTAACAAAACTTCTGGTTTGCAATTAAAAAGCCTGAAGCACTTGTAATATCTGCTAGTGGAGATGTATTCGGATCTGGGGCACTCAACCTCCATTCCCCCCGAGGTAGCTATGCAAACCCACACATGTATATCTTCCTGGCTATATGCACAACTGTTTTAAAATAAATATAGCCTAACAATTTTGTTGTTGATTACCTTTTGTCCTGGCTATACAAATAAGAGAGTTTTAAAAGCCATGTGCCAACAATGGAAATGAGTATATTAAAAGTAAGTACTTGCCTCTCCCATGTAAAACAAGCCCAAGAGAAAATATTCAGCCACTAGTAGCAGGCATTTCTGACTATTTGGAGGACAATCCTCTGTGCTAAATTGAGTCCTTTAGGAAAGGGGCCAATTATTGATGGAGCTTGTCAGAAGTCAGCATTATGAGATGTATCTATCAGGCTCAGTTTTATCATTTTGGGTCAAAAATAAATGCAATTATTTTCTGAAGATAAACTGCATGGCTGAGTGTGGTCACTCACGCCTGTAATCCTAGCACTATGAGAGGCTGAGGCCGGTGGATTGCTTCAGCTCAGGAGTTTGAGACCAGCCTGAGCAAGAGTGAGACCCTGTCTCTACTAAAAAATTAGCCAGGTGTTTTGCCAGATTGCTGTAGTCCCAGCTACTTGGGAAGCTGAGGCAAGAGAATCACTTGAGCCTAGGAGTTTGAGGTTGCTGTGAGCTATGACACCACAGCACTCAATCCCAGGGTGACTGAGACTCTGTCTCAAAAAAAAAAAAAAAAAGAAAGAAAGAAAACAGACTAAATTTCTTGTTTTATTCATCCAGAGTTTTTTTTTTTTTTCTTTGTGGTTATTAAATTTGACATGTGTTGAAACCTGCAGTGGATCCGCAACTCTGTGCACTTCCTGTCCAGAAGGTTGGTGTGGAGTGTACAGGAGGTGGCAAGCGCCAGGCCAATTCATTTAAACCCAATTGTATTGATGTCCTTGTGTAGGAAGGTTTGTAGGTCTTCAGTTCCATTACATGTTCCCACCATACTGAGTACTCTGGAGACGCACAGGGACTGAAACATTGACCAGTAAAAAAAAGTGGTTTTCAAAGGATAAAAAAAAAATCTTAACCCAAAAAGCATGGTGAAACCAGGTGAGATGGCTCACATCTGTAATCCTAGCTCTCTGGGAGGCCAGGGCAGGTGGATTGCTGGAGCTCAGGAGTTCGAGACCAGGCTAAGCAAGAGAGAGACCCTGTTTCTAAAAATAGGCGTTGTGGCCAGCGCCTGTAGTCCCAGCTACATGGGAGGTTAAGGCAAGAGAATCACTTGAACCCAAGGGTTTGAGGTTGCTGTGAGCTAAGATGCCAGGGCATTCTGCCAAGGGTGACTAAGTTAGACTCTGTCTAAAAAAAAAAAAAAAATTTCACAACTGGGAATTCCAAGGAAATCCTTTAAAAGCCAAGAGAAAACAAATATACAGAGCTACTCATAGCTCATGAGCATACAAAGATATTTGTAGTTTATCACGATATAATTTGAAAATACCCTTAATAGCTAACTCTAAGACCAATTAATTGTGGCCAAAACTATGACAATATTTTGATACCCAATAATTAAGACAGAGTAGAAAATTGAATCCCTGCTGCTCTTATATCTGAGCAAAAATGTAAAGTGTAGCGTCCCTGGACAAGTACCAGAAGGAGACATGATGTGTAAGTGAAGTGAGACTGTCAATGGCTTCTCGTTTGGGGGAAATTATCTTAACTGTAATATAATGCTTTGCAAATATGTGTAACTGGAGCTTGTGTTGGATGGTCTGTGGCCTTTTATTTCAGTTTGCAGTTTTTAAAGATAATTACTACAGTGAAAATTAATAATTCAGCAAAAGTTTAAATAAGCACCCTCCCCTGCAGAAAAGATGCTCCCGGAATAGTTTTGGGTGTGTGCGTCTCACATTTTTTTCCAGTGCACATTTACAGTATATTTATTTGGAGGCTTGTTTTTCATGGGCTTATTCTGTACAGACTGAGGTACCACTCAACTTTGAATACCACATCGTCTCATTCCATCGAGAATTACTTCATTCTTGGCTTTAGCGATGATTTTCAAATTCAATAACTATATACCAAAATACAATTTACTTGAAATGAAAACCTTAATTAGATAAAGTTGGCCACTGCAGGTCTGGGAAGCTGTTGCAAGGGCACAGTCACAGCTTAGATCACAAATAGTTCACGGAGGCTTGGAGAGGTCCCTCTGATGTGTCTTTGGGCTGAAACGTTTAAAAGGAGAGTTTGTAATATTTATACCTGCAGGAAGATTTGGGATGTTCTAGGACTCCTTGAAAGGGTAGGAAGCAGAGCAAGGCATAATTAGAAGGTGTTAATAACTTTATCCAGGGTTGTTCTTGGCCAGAGAGAGAGACTGCTCTGTTCTCTGTGCTCTGGGGAGAGTCAGCCCTGGGTTGAGCCCTGGCCTCACCTCTTAACTGCTGGTACACTGGAGTAAATGACCACAGTCAAAGCAGCCAAAGCCTCAGTTTTCTTAACTGTTAAGTAAGAATAAAAATAGCTACTTATAGGGTGTGTATGAGAATTAAATAAGAAAACATATGTAAAATGCTTGGCAAGGCACTCATTAGCTATTAATAGTAACAGTTTTCTGGATTCTGAGATAACTGTGTGATACCACCATCCGTTTGGTGGCATCTTTAAAGGAAGTAAAGAAAAAGAAACACCACCGCAGTAATGACACATTTTTTTTTGGTCAATGTATCAAATTCGTATCAGTTTTTTTTTTTTTTTTTTT
>NW_003852401.1:34703639-34711814 GCF_000181295.1 Otolemur garnettii
GAACCTGCCACCTTAGGTGTACGTGGCTGGCGCCTTAGCCGGTTGAGCTATAGGTGCTGAGCCAAGGTTTGGGTTTTCTATAAAGAGGATTAGGAGCTGGAGTAAACGAGGTGTAGAATGTAAAGATGACAAGTGTTTTAAAAGGGATGGACTGTTTTGATGGCCTTATGGGCTGCTTTTTAAGTGCCTCTGAGAGACACTGGACCATGTGGTTACAAAGGCGCACTCCAGGAGCATCAGTTGGTAATTCCAATTACAGTCTTCTGGGGTGGGGGTGGGGGATAGCCCTAGCACCGTCTGGCAGGATTTGGCCTGTTTGTAGATCTTTGGCATGGACCTGGGCCTGGCTCCAGACCTATTTCCTCTCCTCTGAAGTTAGGGTGGAGGTCAGATCATGTTTGGGTTAGATATCTGAATTCTTTTTTTTTAGAGACAGAGTCTTAGTTTATTGCCCTCAGAAGAGTGCTGTGCCATCATAGCTCACAGCAACCACCTCCAGCTCCTGAGCTTAGGCAATTCTCTTGCCTCAGCCTCCCAAGTACCTGGGACCACAGGTGCCCACCACAACATCTGGCTATTTTTTGTTACAGTTTGGCAGGGACAGGGTTCGAACTGGTCACCTTCGGTTTATGGGGCCAGCACCTCCCCACTGAGCCACAGGTGCTGCCCATGAATTCTTGAGTATATTTTCAGTGGGATCTGTGGAGAATGAACCTAGTTACTGACTTACATGGTCTGAGAGAAAGAAGGGGACATGAACCCTGACAATACCTTTTGTTCCTGCAACTTCTCAGGGGGGTACAGAGGTTATGGTGGGTACCAGTCACTGTGCTCAGTGCTTTACAGGTTATTTAATCATCACCAACCAAATGAGATGGGAATTATGATCTCCAGTTTTCAGATGAGAATGCCTTAGTATTCAGCAACTTGCTGGGACCATTGTATTCACTTCCATTGGACTTCATGCTTCCCATTTGCTCTGTGGTCTTAAATAGTGGATGATGTTGGATTTCAAAGAAGGGCAATTGTGATTGGGGAAAGGGACCCCATGGTAGAGTTTGAGCTGAGTGTTTTAGAAGCTATTTGGTAGAGAGCACTTCTCTTTCTTCCTAATGATTAGCTTTATGTTTTGTCGCTTAGAATAATACTTACTCTGACAATCACTTTTTTTTTTTTTTTATTTTTGCAGTTTTTTGGCCAGGGCTGGGTATGAACCCGCTACCTCTAGCATATGGCATTGGCGCCCTTCTCCTTTGGGCCACAGGTGCTGTCCAGCAGTCACATTTAGCAAACTGAAAAATCCAGAATTTGAGGGCTTCCTCTAAAAATGAGGAATCTAGAATTTTTTTCTTATTTTTTTCAATACACTGTTGTGTTCTAAAAAGAATCTAGAATTTTGGAATTTCTGAGACTTAGGAAGTGTTTAGGCCCGATGCAGTGGCTCACGCCTGTAATCCTAGCACTCTGGGAGGCCAAGGCAGGTGGATTGCTTAAGCTTAGGAGTTTGAGACCAGCTCGAGCAAGAGTGATACTCCGTCTCTACTAAAAATAAGAAAAAACTTGCCAGGCATAGTGGTAGGTGCCTGCAGTCCCAGCTACTCAGGAGGCTGAGGCAAGAGGATCACTTAAACCCAGCAGTTTGAGGTTGCTGGGAGGCTCTGAGCTATGATGCCATGGCACCCAGGGTGATAGAGTAAGACTCGGTCTCAAAAAAAACAAAAAGCATTTAGGAGACTAGAATATTTAAAATTCGGATTGTTCAGAAAACCCAGGACTGGTGGCCTATGTGACAAAAAGGATGGGTTGCAGTTTCATCCAGCTCAGGGCCGAAAAACCAGGGCCCCTGGAGGATGTCTCTGCTAAAAAACTGTTCTTGATATTGGTCTAGCCAGACAAATAACCTCTGGATATTAGTTTTCTCATCTGTAAAATTGAGTGCACAAAATGAACTTTAAAGTAAGTTTCCAACCTGAAGTTTTGTTCCCACGTAACTGTGATGATGTACTAGGATTATAAACGATCTTGTTTTACATCTAAAAAAAGAAGAAAAGTACATTATTCTTCAGTCTGGAATTTTTGTTTTTTTGTTTTGTTTTGTTTGAGTTTTTATGTAGAGATCTCATAGTATTTCCCAAGATGCCTGAAGCTATCCTCCCTTTTGGACCTCCCAAAGTGCTAGGATTATAGGCCAAGCCACCAAGCCCTGCTTGGCCCACTCTGGAATTTTGGAGGGGATGAGGAAATCTTTTATTCTCTTTTTTGGCCTGCAGATATAATAAGGTTGAATATTTATTTAAAAAATACTATTTGTTTCTGTGTGTGTATACATAAATAGATATCTTTCTATTCAAACCTATCAGAGTTAGTCTCTGCAAATTCTCCTGCCTCACAGAATAGCTCTTTCCCATGTGAAAGTTAGTTTAGCTATTGTATGAAGCAAATTGGAATAACAGTAACACATTTAGGCAGTAGGAAACACATTGAGAGGGAGTTGGACAATCTTTGTTTTTTATCCCTGAATTTTCTTTCTTTTTTTTTTTTTTTTTTGAGACAGAGCCTCAAGCTGTCCCCCTGGGTAGAGTGCTGTGGCATCACAGCTCACAGCAACCTCCAAATCCTGGACTCAAGCGAGTCTCCTGCCTCTGCCTCCTAAGTAGCTGGGACCACAGGCGCCCACCACAACGCCTGGCTATTTGTTTTTTTATTTTTTGGTTGCAGCCATCGTTGTTTGGCAGGCCCAGGCTGGATTTGAACCCACCACCTTAGGTGTATGTGGCTGGCGCCTTAGCCACTTGAGTCATAGGCACTGAGCCTATCCCTGAATTTTCATGACACTACACTTAATTCTTTTTTTTGAGACAGGGTCTCAGTGCTCTGGGTAGAGTGCTGTGGCATCATAGCTCACAGCAACCTCAAACTCTTGGGCTTGAGCAATCCTCTTGTCTCAGCTTCCCTAGTAGCTGGGACTACTGGCGCCTACCACATTTTAAAGACAGGATGCCCTTAATCCTAAAGTCAAGCAATCCACCCATCTCAGCCTCCCAGAGTGCTAGGATTACAGGTGTGAACCACCATGTCCAGCCTGTTATTTTTTTCCCCCAACAATCTGGGATCATACCTGCTTATACCTTCTTACTATATTTCCTTCAATGTCTGTCTTCTCTTAATTTAAAAAACCTTCTTCTAAGTAGCGTCCTTCTTCTAATTGTATTCACCTGCTCCGAAGGGTTGTCTAGTCAAGGGGTAAGCCAGTTACATCTTTTAAATCATAACCAAGAAGTCCCCAAGATTAAATCTGTGTCACTGATGGGAAATTCAGTGCCATTAAGTATATTCAGAGTAGTCAGCTATCACTGTCCATTTCTAGAACACGTCATTATCTGTTTCTAGTCAACAGTTACTTCTCATTCCCCCTCCCCCAGCCTGGAAACCACCTATACTTTCTGCCTCTGTGGATCTGGCTCCTCTCGGTACCTCTGTAAGGGGAATCATATAGTATGTGTCTTTTTGTGTCTGGCATATGTCTTTTTGTGTCAGTTAGCATAATGCCTTCAGGGTTCATTCATGTTGTGGCGTATGTCAGAATTTTGTTCCTTTTTAAGGCCGAGTACCATCCTGTTGGGTGGGCATGCTGCATTTTGTTTATCCCTTGTTTTTCCTAACCATTAGTATGATGTCTTCATTCTGATGCTTACGTACAATCATGGGCAGTACTTTAGCTTTCAGGGGAATGTTTGCAATTTATATGGTAAAGCCATATATAATGTGGTGCCAAAATGTGTGTGTGTGTATTAAAAGATATTTTAAAAGATGACATTTTAAAAGATGTCACCTATGTATTATTTTTCGTCATAATCAAAAATGCCTGAATGCTGATGGTAACTGCTTGAGCCCCTCTGGTAACTGCAGAAGTCAAATGTGATTGGTATTTATCTTTCGTTATTGATGTGTATTATTACAGTTTTCATGTAGTTTTTTCCTTTCTTACAATGTGTCTGCATTTTTTGACACCCTCTGTATTTCTAGCACTAAATTTGGAAGAAAGATATTGATCTTGAGAAAGCCCTAGAACAAACAGTAGAGAGATTAGTGGGACTTGCTCGCTGTGGAAAACAGATATTATTAAGTCTCGAGGGCACATAATTGTAGAATCCTTTTTGAATCCCCTGCATTTTCTCGTCCCCATTTTGAGTTATTGCTGAGGTGGAGCCAAGTATCTTCTAGGCCTGGGGCTTTGCTGTGGGCGTGGCTCTGATGACCAAACCTGATAGGGGAAAGACAGGGCCTGGGGAAGAGAGGGCAAGTAAAGTCGGCAAAGCAAGTTCCTTCTGACACTTCCCATCTGCCCTGCTGCTGCCCTCCTTTCATCCTCTCCCTCCATTTCTTTTCTTATTTTATGTATTTATTTATTTTTACATTGTTCAGGATTGATCGAGGGTAAAAGAATTAGCTTACACTGATTGCATTTGGTAGGTGAGTCCCACCCCCAAGAAGTGTGCCACACATTGTGACCCCCTCTCCTCTCCCTGCTCCCCCTTCTCCTACCTCACCCTGTGCTGTGTATTAGCTCATCTACTGCCTTCATAGTCGAATCGAATACCTTGGATTTTTGGTTCTCCATTCTTGTGATGCTTTACTAAGAAGAATGTGTTCTACCTTCATCCAGGTTAATTCAAAAGATGTCAAGTTGCCATCTTTTTTTAAATTTTTATTATTATTATTTATTGTTTGGGATTGATTGAGTATACAAGGAATTAGGCGACGCCAATTGCATTTGTTAGATAGGTCTTATAATTGTGTCCCACCCCTAAGAGGTGTGCCATACACCATGACCCCCCATCCCTCTCCATCCTCCACTCTCCCAACTTGCTCATTCCCCTACCCACCCTTATATTAGCTCATCTACTGTTTTCTTTTTTTTTTTTTTAAGACAGAGCCTGAAGCTGTCACCCAGGTAGAGTGCTGTGGCATCACAGCTCACAGCAACCTCCAACTCCTGGGCTCAAGCGAGTCTCCTGCCTCAGCCTCCCAAGTAGCTGGGACCACAGGTGCCCGCCACAACACCTGGCTAGTTTTGTTTTGTTTTGTTTTGTTTTGGGGGGGGGGGTTGCAGCCGTCATTGTTTGGCGGGCCCAGGCTGGATTTGAACCCGCCACCTTACGTGTACGTGGCTGGCACCTTAGCCACTTGAACCACAGGCGCCAAGCCTCATCTACTGTTTTCACATTAGAATTGAGTACATTGGATTCTTGCTTCTCCATTCTTGTGATGCTTTACTAAGAAGAATGTGTTCCCCTTCCATCCAGGTTAATACAAAAGATGTAAAGTCTCCATCCTTTTTTTTTTTTTTTTGAGACAGAGTGTCACTTTGTTACCCTCTGTAGAGATGTGGCATCACAGCTCACAGCAACCTCAACTCTTGGGCTCAAGCAATTCTCTTACCTCAGCAAGAGCATTTTTTTTTTTTTTGACACCCTCTGTACTTCTAGCACTAAATTTGAGCCTACAGGTACCCACCACAATACCCGACTATTTTTAAAGAAGGAGTCTTGCTCTGTCTGGCTCAGGCTGGTCTCAAACTCATGAGCTCAAGTGATCCACCCACCTCCGCCTCCCGGAGTGCTGGGATTATAGGAGTGAGTCACCACTCCCAGCCTCCCTTTTCTGCAATGTGTGTCTTTTCTTTAATGAAAGTCTCCGGGTTCTTGGGGAAAGGATTAACCCAGGCCAGTTACTGGGTTTTCTTTCACCCTTTGAAGCTGTCATTTGGTTTTTAAAGAGAGGTCCAGCTGAGAAGAGCATTGGCTGTTAGTTTCAAATACTCTGTGTGTGTAAGTAAAAGGAAAGGAAGGCATTCGAAGGACAAACAGCAAATCCCGTCTGGCTCTGTGGTCTCTGTACTTAAATATTTGCAAAGGAAATTGACAGACAGTGTTGTGGGTCCTTCCAATCTCCTTCCTTTTGATAGGACCAAACCTCCTCCTACAGCTGAGGGATCCTCCCAGGGGAAAATAGAGCGGGGGGGGGTCCTGGAGCCAGGCCACTGCTGCTGCTCCTTTGTGTCAAACTTTTCTGCAGCCTACTTCTCAGGTGGGCTTTCTGAGAAGTGTCCTTTTAAATCGATGTGTGTGTGTGTGTGTAAAAGCAACCTCTGTTTATCATCACTCTTCTGATTTCTTTACTGAAATTTTGCCCTTGTTTCTATGGATATGCTTAGGAACGTATTTATTATTACAGTTCATCATTGTGAAACAGACTTAACTGTCCTAGAGTGGGGAAGGAGGTCTGTAGGGTTACCGAACATGAGTGGCAAACAGCTGTGATCTCTCACTCACCTTCCTCTTCTTTTTAAAACTGCATTTATCGTACATCACAATTCCTTCTTCCTTTCAGGCTTCCTTTGCTCTGGGTTTCCACTTCCTGAGCAAGCATAAAAAGTAGGGAATGCATTTCTCTCCTATTTCCCAGTGTCTAAATCCCACCCATTTTCAAGAGCCAGGGCAGTTGTAATTGAGGAAGCCTTCTTGGATTCTTTCATTTCCTCTTGATGAACTTGGATCTTTCCACTTGGTGGCTAGACCAGAGTGGGTGTATTTCATCTTTCTTGCAAAGTCTGCGATGTGGGTTTCCTTTCCTCCCCAGACTATCAACTGCTTGTGTCCCAGGGGAGAAAGGGGTGGTTCCTCTGTTAATGTATTAATGAATGCTATTTTCATTAATGAATGAAATGCAGGGTTAGTTATTTAAGGGACATTTTGTCTCAGTAGTGTAATGAGTAAATGGAAAAAAATCTATAGAATTTTCTCATGTTATTAATTCAGGCATAGAAAGCCAATTTTTTTTTCTTCTGTAGGTGACCACAAAAATAAAACACAACTTTATTTAATTTTGTCTAACTTAAAATTAGGAAGGATTCATTGACAATTTTATCAATTTTATATTTAGAAATTTTACATAATTACAAAATATGTTTTAATATGGAATTAAATAGTGAATGGAATTTTTTTAAAAGTAGGAATGGAGAAGAGGTAATTTATATACCTGTTCTTCTTATTGAGGCTTTATAATGTTGATTTATGTCAGTTATATTTAAAAACTGATTATTTATCTTTGTAGCTCTTAATTTTATCACTATCTGTAAGCCTTTTACAAAATTGTTGTTCTAAAAAAAATTTTTTTAAGGGTAGTCCTTACTTTATCGAAGTTGTAAATGTACGTTGTTCAGAAGAGCAGATATTTCCGCAACAGTGCCAAGAACTATGAATGGTCTGAAATTTTACTCTGCTTGAAAGCAGGCAAGTGTGCCACAGTGTTCCTGGATACTAGCACACTATGCAGACTTCTGGGCCGGAAACGAAGGGCAGTTTGTTCTCCATAGTAACAGCAGTAGCAGATGATCAGCATTTTTCATGTAGGTTCCATGAGCCATGATTCCCAAAGGGTGATGCAAAGAGGACCAAGTATTAAGTGTATACACAGTGGGTTGCATGATAGGAAAGGAACCCTGAGCTTAGGGAACTGGAACCTTTTCATGGGCAGTAAGCATACCTAGCTTTGCTCCACATGGCATGTTCATTATGCACATATTGTCAGTAGGCACAGGATGCTAGGGAGGAAATACCATCTCTGTCTTTCAAGAATATTTGTTATAAAAATAATCTTGAAGGGCCAGGCATGGTGGTTCATACCTGTAATTCCAGCACTCTGGGAGGCTGAAGCTGGTGGATTGCCTGAACTCATGAGTTGGAGACCAGCCTGAGCAAGAATGAGACCCCATCTCTAAAAAAGTTGCCAAGCATTGTGGTGGGCACCGGTAGTCCCAGCTAGTTGGGAGGCTGAGGCAAGAGAATCGCTTAAGCCTAAGAGTTTGAGGTTGCTGTGAGCTGTGATGCCACAGGACTCTACTTAGGGTGACATAGTAAGGCTCTGTCTCAAAAAAAAGGTCTGAAACAAAAGAGTGGTTAGTGCCTTGCTTGCAGGACAGCAATGCAAGAGACCCGTGGAGAACTGTCTTCCAATGAAGAGTTGTAGTTATGAGAAACAGCTTTCTCCTCCCAATGGCCCCCAGAACTTCCTATTCCCTAGAACTTCATTGTCCAATAAAAATATAACATGAGCCACAAAATGTTCTGCTAGTTGCATTTTTTTAAAAAAGCAAAAAAAAAAAAAAAAAAG
>NW_003852401.1:34712741-34714788 GCF_000181295.1 Otolemur garnettii
AAAAAAAAAAAAAAAAAATTTAAAAATGTAGGCTTGGAGCCTATAGCTCAATGGTTAGCTGGCCACATACCCTCGGGCCTGCTAAAAAACAATGACAACTGAAGCAAAAAAATATCTGAGCATTGTGGCAGGTGCCTGTAGTCTCAGCTACTTGGAAGACTGAGGCAAGAGAATTGCTTGAACCCAAGAGTTTGAGGTTGCTGTGAGCTGTAACACCATAGAACTCTACTAAGGGTGACATCGTGAGACTCTGTCTCAAAAAAATTTTTTTTTTTAAAAATGCATTTCCTTACTCAGATTGGCCGCATTTCAAGTGCTTAATCGTCACATGTGACTAGTGGCTACTGTTCTGGAAGTAGCCATAGGTAACCATTGGTAGCCATAGGTAACCATTTTCAGCTTTTTATAGATTTCTTTGAGTGTCTACAAAGGGTGTCAAAAAAACACATTTTAAGAAAGGAAAAATCTATTAAAATTATAACATACAAGTCATGTTCTCAGTGATTACAAAAGATACAATATAAAACGTAAACATTATCAGCATATATTGAGTATTAAAATTTTTGTACTAGATTATTTCATTTCAAGTCCTTTCTACTATCAGGGAGGGTTCAAATCTTTTACCTTCAAGCCCCCTCACCACATTTACATTTGGGCCCCAGTCCTATCTCCTAGCTCCCCCATCAATGATTCAGAAGCTATTTTTTTTTTTGAAACAGAGGCTCAAGCTGTCACCCTGGGTAGAGTGCTATGACATTACAGCTCACAGCAACCTCCAACTCCGGGCCTAAGCAATTCTCTTGTCTCAGCCTCCCAAGTAGCTGAGACTACAGGTGCCCGCCACAACACCGAGCTATTTTTTTATTGCAGTTGTCATTGTTTGGCAGGCCCAGGCTGGATTTGAACCTGCCAGCTCAGGTGTATGTGGCTGGCACCTTAGCAGCTTGAGCCACAGGCTCCGAGCCTCAGAGACTTTTTTATTTCAGCATCGTTTATACTCTTAAAAATTGTTCAGGGTTATAAGAGCTTTTATATATGTGAGTTATATGAAATTGAGACTGGGCACGATAGCTCATGCTTGTAATCATCGAGCTTTGGGAGGTCAAGGCTGGAGGATTGCTTGAGGCCAGGAGTTTGAGACCAGCCTGAGCAAGAACAAGACCCTAATCTCTATCACAAATTTAAAAAAAAAAAAAAAGATTAGCCAGGCATTGTAGCAAGTGCTTGTAGTTCCAGCTGCTCAGGAGGCTGAGTCAGGGGATCATTTGAATGAGGTTTGAGGCTACAGGGAGCTGTGATGATGCCACTGCACTGCAGCCAGGGCAACAGAGCGACACTCTGTCTCTAAAAAAAGAAAAGAAAAGAAAAACTGAGAAAAAAATGTAAATACTACATCTGTAAAAATAGCAATGATAAGCACTTTCCTACTTTTTTTTTTTTTAAGACAGTCTCACTTTATCACCCTTGGTAGAGGCTGTGGCATCATAGCTCACAGCAGCCTCAAACTCCTGGGCTGAAGCGATTCTCTTGCCTCAGCTTCCCTAGTAGCTGGGACTACAGGTGGCTGCCAAAATGCCGGACTATTTTTAGAGATGAGATTGCTCAGGCTGGTCTCAAACCTGTCAACTCCGGCAATGCACCCGCCTGGGCCTCCCAGAGTGAGAATTATTAAGTATGAGCCACCATCCCCTGCTCCTCTACTGATTTCTTTTCTTTTCTTTTTTTTTTATTGAATGGTAACTATGTATATTAATGCACTTCTGGGGTACAGTGTGGGGTTTTCACACACAATCCGAAATACTTCCATCAAACTGGTTAACACAGCCTTCATGTCATTTTCTGTTATTGTTTTAAAACGTTCACATTCGACTCTTAGAAAGATTCACTTGTACCCCTGTAAGATAAACCTCAGAAGTGATCCCTCCAATCTCCCTCCCTCTATCCATTCCCCCCTCCTCTCTCCCTCCCTTCTCCCCATATTCTTAGGCTATTTGGTTATAGCTTTCATATAAAAGGTATAAATTAGTTTCATAATAGGGGTGTGTAC
>NW_003852401.1:34716201-34734461 GCF_000181295.1 Otolemur garnettii
AGAGTTTCATAGTTCTCTTTATAGAGATCTTTCACATCCTTTGTTAGGTAAACTCCTAAATATTTCATCTTCTTTGGCACTACTGTGAACGGAATAGAGTCCTTGACTGCTTTTTCAGCTTGGCTCTGATTTCTTATGAAAATATTTTTATAAAAATTAGAAGAATTATCAGTTTTTTATTTTTGCAAATCTCTTTAACGTTTGACTTAAATAGAAAATAATTGGATTCTCATGGGAGAATTTTGCATTTATTCTGTTGAGAAACAGAAAAAACATAACACCGCATATAGTCTCTGGAAAACTGTACTATATATAATAAAATGGAAGTGTAAGGGGTGAACCATGTCCTAGTATGATTATGGAAATAATTTTGAGACCTTCTGTGTATTATCAGATTTTTTGTTAAACCACAACTCGGCGTTTATGTTACGTTGACCATGTGTGAGTTAAGCATAAGCATACTACGATTTTTTTATTGTACTTTTAATTTTTTTATTTTGAAACAGAGTCTCACTCTGTCACCCTTGGTAGAGTGTTGTGGCATCACAGCTCACAGCAACCTCAAATTCTGGGGCTCAAGAGATCTTGCCTCAGCCTCCTGAGTGGCTGGGACCACACGGGCCCACCACAACTCCCAGCTATTTTTTTTGAGATGAGGTCTTGCTGTGGCTCAGGCTGCTCTTGAATCTGTGAGCTCAGGCAATCCACCTGCTTCGGCCTCCCTTATTGTACTTTTTTTTTAACCCAGAGTTAATGTCTTGTTTTCATAATTTTTTGTTTACTATGTACATTTTACTTATTTGACTCAGGACTCTACCTTTGTTGTCAAAGTCTCTTCCAAATACATTTATTGACAGTAGAGATTCTTCAGTTTGTCTCCTTAAAAGAAATATTTTCCAGGCAGCGCCTGTGACTCAGTGAGTAAGGCACCAGGCCCATATACCGAGAGTGGCGGGTGCCTATGGTCCTAGCTACTTGGAGGCTGAGGCGAGAGAATCGCCTAAGCCTAAGAGCTGGAGGTTGCTATGAGCTGTGACGCAACGGCACTCTACCAAGGGCAACAAAATGACTCTCAAAAAAAAAAAAAAAAAAAGAAAGAAAAGAAAGAAATATTTTCCGAAGCTGTTCACTTTAGATAAGACTGGTTTCCCATACACAGGAAAACAGTCCTTTCTGTGTCATGTTCTCCAAAAGATTCTCTGTTAATACTTACAGGTAGATCACTTAGGAGAGTTTTGGAGCATATTAAGCACTGCAGAATGGTGATGCTGTTGTGACTGCTTTTAAATTTTTGAAGCTATTTCTTCCGTTATATTCTTTAGGGGTTAAGACTTTTAAAAAATGATTACTTATTATCGTTTTTTTCTTTTCATTTGCAAAGAACTGGGAACAGAACTCTTCTCTAGCAGCTGAAAGGAAAGAAAACAGGCCAGGCATGGTGGCTCATGCCTGTGATCCCAACACTTTGGGAAGCCAAGGTGGATAGATTGCTTGAGTCCAAGAGTTTGAGATCAGCCTAAGCAAGAGTGAGACCCTGTCTCTACCAAAAATAGAAAAAAATAGCTGGCTGTGATGGGGTGTGCCAGTAGTCCCAGCTACTTAGGAGGCTGAGGCATGAGGATTCCTTGAACCCGTGAGTTTGAAGTTGCTTTGAGATATGATGATGCCACTGCAGTCTACCTGAGCAACAGAGCAAGATTCTGTCTCAAAAAAAAAAAAAAAAAAAAAAATTAGCAGTGGAACACAGGCTGGATGGTCAGCCAAGGTTAGGATGTCAGCAGTTTGTTCAAGATGAGACCGCAGGGAAGCCAAGCAGCTTATCTCAGTAAGCCACAGATAGTCACAGTTAGGGGCAGAGTCTGCCCTCTACACAAGGAAAGCCTGTGGGTGAGGGCAGAGAAGCCTTGGAATGAGGCAAGGCTATGGGACGTTCAAATGGCCAGAAAGAAGGGCTCCACCCTAGACAGCAAGGTCTCATCAACTTCCTGCTCCTTCCCTAGAATGCCTTCAGGTAGCATTCGGGTACCCTCACTTGGGTCACCATCCTCTGAGATACTTCCAGGGAAGTATCAGTCACAGTAGTTGGTATTTTGCTTCAGGCAGCAGCCTCTGGGCCACTGACCGGTAGTCCTGCAGGAGTTGGTGGAATTGAGGACTGTTGCCTGGGAGGGAGGCAACTGAACCCGCTTCTAGCCGCAGACCAGTAGTTGGTTATGTAGCCTGGTCTGTCGTCAGCTGCTTGATTATCTGGAACCTGATAGATGCGTAGATATGCATGAACTTGTATGTGTGCACACTTATTTATTTTTTAGACAAGATCAGGCACATGTTTTATTTTTTTATTTTTATTTTTAATTTTTTTTACTCCTGACAGCCAGCGACTGTTTATTAAAGGAAGCACGGGAGGGCTAAGGACACACTGTCAGGCCTGGGTGACTCTTTGCACTGAACGCTAGGTAGTAAGTAGATCACAAGTCCAATTGCTGTGGCTGGCACCTCAGTGGAGACCCACGGTCTGTTCCAGGTACCCCAGTGGTCCACACTGACTGTGAAAAGGGGTGGGATGATCGAAATGTCCTCATTATTTCTCTGAGCCTTCCTTAGGAGGCTGTAGGACTCCTCTTCAAAGAACCTGACTTCATATGTACCCGTGTGAGCATTCTTGTGTTCCAGACTCCAGGACACCTGATAACACCCCACGTCCTAGCCGCGGGTGACAGGGAATTGTTTTACCCCAACATCAGCATAAAGAGCCATGTTCTGGACCCTGTTCTTGCATGTCAGGGAGCAGGCACATGTTTTAAAGAGTGTTTCCACTACTGAAAAAAATGGTATAATAGGTAGAGAGAATGAATTTTTATGTATAGTAGTTTTGTTTGGATTTAGATCAGAATTATATTGTATAGTAACTATACAGAAGAAAAGAACCATTGTATTTGATTTATGCCCCTGAGTCTTTTTTTTTTTTTTTAGTCTCTCTCTTTTTTTTTTTTTAGTAGAGACCTTACTTTAGGATCCCTTTAGTAGAGATTAAATTTGTTGAACCAATAACAGTCAAAAAATGCTTAAGGGCATTTTTTAAAAGTGTTTTTATGTTTTAGTGGTTGAAATTTTTGACTTTTTAACAGAATTTCCCCATATTTATCTTCAAATAGAGGGTTGGAATGAGGTGGTGCTTAAGATAGTTGGAAGAGGATGAGGTGAGCAACTAATTGAATTGTGGACTTTTCACTGCTGTATCAGTGACCATGAACATTGGAAATCTTCACGATGGGGATGGGATATGGTGGATTTTCCAAACATGTTGGACCACTGAACTGTTCC
Organism: Otolemur garnettii; assembly: GCF_000181295.1. Lineage (NCBI taxonomy): Eukaryota > Metazoa > Chordata > Mammalia > Primates > Galagidae > Otolemur > Otolemur garnettii. The sequence continues at coordinate 34,719,526 of NW_003852401.1, forward strand.
TCGGTGCACACCATGGGAAATGCTACTAGAGTTTTCTTTCAAAGAGCTTAACCTGGTTTCAGGAAGCCATTAACCTTCAGCAATCCATGAAGAGTTAGAAAAATAAGTAGGACTAGAGAGAAGAAAATTTTTAAGGAGAGAAATCCATGGGCAATAATATGGGGGGGAAATGGTAAATATATAGAATTAGTTCACAGCATGCTTTCTGAGTGTTTGTATACTACATGTGAATATATTCCTTCACGCAATTTTGTTTTCATTTCACAGATTTTTAAAAGAGCCTCATGGAACATATGACCATTGCTGAATGCCGGGTACTTGAAAGACACCTGACAGCATGGCAGGTCCTCTGAATGGGCACGGGATGTCGCCTGGAATCAGAGCACTGAATGGTCCAGACTGCCCTTAATGCTAAATGGTAAAAAGTCTAAATACTGTTTTAACGTTATTTTATACTAATAGTAATCACTTATTTATTTTTATCTGTGTTATGAATACTCACAATTATTTCCTAATATTTATTTTTTATTTTTGCTTTCAATTTATCTTAGTTTGAAGTTTTGTGGGTTTTTTTTTTTTTTTTTTTTTTACTTCTTCCTCCTGTAGTGTTCTCTTGCCCCCTATGTAGCTGGGATCACAAAGTCCTGGCTGGTTTTTTTTTGTTGTTGTTATTGTTGTAGAGACGGGGTCTCACTCTGGCTCACTCTGCCTCATGCTGGTCTTCAGCTGGTCTCGAACTCGGCTGAGCTCAGGAGATCTACCTGCCTCGGCCTCCCACAATGCTGGGACAACAGGCGTGAGCCACCACGCCTGGCTTATTTCCTAATATTTAAAAGTTTGGTAATTCTGGTGTTAAAAGCTATTTTCAAATGTTTATAAATCTGTTATGAAGCTAATTGATGATATTGGACTTTCTCTTTTAGAGCAATAGTATTTATTAATTATAGAACCAATTGCCAAGTTTTTTTGTTTGTTTGTTTGTTTTGTTTTTTTGAGTCAGAGTCCTACTCTGGTTGCTCAGGCTAGGGTACTGTGGCATCAGCCTAGCTCATGGCAACCTCAAACACCTGGGCTCAATAGATCCTCCTGCCTCACCCTAAAAAGTGGCTGGGACTGTAGGTTCTCTCTTTTGCTGATGTTGGTCTCAAACTCCTGAACTCAAGGTATCCTCCTGCCTCAGCCTCCCAAAGTGCTAGGATTACAGGCATGAGCCACTGTGCCTAGCTTAAATTGATTTTTAAAACAAAACAATATTTAAATGTTTGTAAACATTTTATATTAAAATTAGGTTAGGTTTCTGAAATTTGAATATCAATAAAAGATCTGTAAATCACAATTTACATACAGCGTTGTTTTCTGCAGGTATAATGTTTTGTTGTTGTTTTTTTTTTTTTGGCCGGGGCTGGGTTTGAATCCTCCACTTTTGGCTTATGGGGCTGGCACCCTACCCTTTTGAGCCACAGGCACCACCCTGCAAGGTATAATTTTTTGAGACGGAGTCTCACTTTGTCACACTTGGTAGAGTGTCATAGTGTCATAGCTTACATCAACCTCTAACTCTTGGGCTCAAGCGATTCTCTTGCCTCAGCCTTCCAAGTAGCTGGGAGTACAGGTGCCTGCCATAACACCTGGCTATTTTTAGAGGCAGGGTCTCGCTCTGGCGGGGGTCTCTACTTGTGAGCTTAGGCAATCCACCTGCCTCAGCCTCTCAGAGTGCTGGGATTACAAGTGTGAGCCACTGCACCTGGCCCCTGCAAGTTATAATTATTATAATCTGTTATAACTAATACAGAAAATTGAAGGCTATATGTCTAGTTTGGATTGTGAATATGTTGTCTTCCTGGAGGGCCTGGCTTAAAACTGAACTCAATGTGGGGTCTACCCAGCACAGTCCCACATTGGGTCTGGCTTCAGCTGAGCCTTTTCTATCCAGTTTGAAAATTCAGTTGACTTGCCCTTCCTTGAAAGATTCTTAGAAGTGACAAGTATTTCTCAATTTCTCCCTAAGTGTGCCCCAAATCCTAAATCAGCAAAACACAGAATGGATCTAATCTCTTCAAATCTTTAGGGCTGCTCACACCAGCCAATGGACTCTCTAAGAGATGTCAGGAAACACTTAAATTAGTAACAATTTCAAGAAAAACCTTGTTAATTCTTAGAAGTGACACAGCATCAGAAACTCACCAACTACAGAACCAGTTACTTCCATAATTATAGCCTAAGTCTCCAACCATGTTTGTACACTTCAACTTACCTGAGAGGTAAAACGTTTACTGTAGGATGTTTGGGTACTTCCTTGTACTAGACTAGGCTTTGGGGATTTTCTTTGTTGGTTTTGTTTTTGTTTGAGACAGAGTCTCTCTCACTCTGTTGCCCTGGGCAGAGTGCTGTCATAGCTCACAGCAACCTCAATCTCTTAGGCTCAAGCAATCCTCCAGCCTCAGGCCCCTGAATTGCTGGGACTACAGGTGCCTACCACAATGCCCAGCTAGTTTTTCCTATTTTTGGTAGAGACAGTTTCTACTTTTTGCTCAGGCTGGTCTTGAACTTCTGAGCTCAAGCAATCTACCCGCCTTGGCTTCTCAGAGTGCAAGGATTTTAGGCATGAGCCATTGTGTCTGGCCTGTTTTTTTGTTTTATTTTCTTTTTCTAATCTGTGGCATCTTTAACTAGAGACTGTGGGTTTCCTGTAATCCTACCCCGTTTCCTTTGACTGACCCACTTTGTCTTTGTTTTAAACAACTAGTCTCATAACAAAGAGGATAACTTTTGACCCTGCGAAGACTGTTTATATATATATATATATATACACACACACCCCTGTAAATCTACATATCTGTAATGTGGACATATATATAAAAATCGTTTCTGTTTTTCTTTTAGTGCTGTTCTTCATTCCAAGATGCAGTTGCACATCTGATGAATGCAAACTGACAGCTGTCAAGGGTGTGCAGAGGGAAAATAGTTGGTCCTTGAAGCCTAGAAGACTTCTTTTAACGAAGGGCGATCCCCGATTGTTGTTTGAGATGCTGAAGAAGCTGCTGTGCAGAAGACTTTTTTCTTATCCCATCAATTACTGCTTTGTGTTCCTTGTTTTTTCCCTAGTCACCTTCTCTGTTGTAAGGATTCATCAAAAGCCCGAATTTATAAACAGCAGACCCTTGGAGCTCGTTGGAGAGAATCCTGGTAATGTCAATTGCACCAAAGTTGTCCAGGGTGATATAGACGAAATCCAAAAGGCAAAGCTTGAGACACTGACAGTAAAGTTCAGAACGCGCACTCGGTGGACACCTCATGACTATCTAAACATGACCAGGGACTGCGCTTCTTTCATCAAGAGCCGCAAATACATTACGGAACCCCTTAGCAAAGAAGAGGCGGGGTTTCCAATAGCCTATTCTATCGTGGTTCATCACAAAATCGAAATGCTCGACAGGCTCCTGAGGGCCATCTATATGCCTCAGAATTTCTATTGCATCCATGTGGACAGAAAATCAGAGCAGCCCTTCCTAGCTGCGGTGATGGGCATTGCATCCTGTTTCAATAATGTCTTTGTGGCCAGTCAATTGGAGAGTGTGGTTTATGCATCATGGAGCCGGGTTCAGGCTGACCTCAACTGCATGAAGGACCTTCACAGAATGCGTGCAGACTGGAAGTACTTGATAAATCTTTGCGGTATGGATTTTCCCATCAAAACCAACCTAGAAATCGTCAGGAAGCTCAAGTCGTTCATGGGTGAGAACAACCTTGAAACGGAGAAGATGCCACTCCATAAAGAAGAGAGGTGGAAGAAGCGGTATGCGGTCATTGACGGAAAGCTGACCAACACGGGGACCGTGAAAACGCATCCTCCGCTTGAAACGCCTCTTTTCTCGGGCAGTGCCTATTTTGTGGTCAGTAGGGAATATGTGACGTACGTGCTAGAAAATGAAAAAATCCAAAAGTTTATGGAGTGGGCGCAGGACACGTACAGCCCGGATGAGTATCTCTGGGCCACTATCCAAAGGATCCCTGAAGTTCCTGGCTCACGCTCCTTGAGCCATAAGTACGACTTGTCCGACATGCTCTCGGTGGCGAGGTTTGTCAAGTGGCAGTACTATGAGGGGGATACTTCTAAGGGCGCTCCCTACCCACCCTGCACGGGGACCCACGTGCGCTCGGTGTGCGTGTTCGGCGCTGGAGACCTGAACTGGATGCTGCACACGCACCACTTGTTTGCCAATAAGTTTGACATGGACGTCGACCACTTTGCCATCCAGTGTCTGGATGAGCACCTGAGGCATAAAGCTTTGGAAACATTACACCATCGGCCGCTGTAGGCAATTTTAGGATTAATAAGACGGAGGCATTTGGTTCTTCTTCCCTGTCAGCACGCATCAGAAAAATTGTCCGAGGTCCTCTTTGGGGCAAGCACTCTAAGTCTTCGCGTTTGAGAAGCTGCAAGGTTTCTGCAGAGCACAGTTGGTTAGAGGACTGATAGCAGTAAATGCTGCCCTAGAGTTAACCTCAGGGAGAGATAAAGTAGCTATGAGACCAGGGTGAGCAGCGAGGCATTCTGGAGAAGGGGTGCTGGGGAAGAGGCCAGTGCAAAAACTCAACCCATTAAGAGACTTCAGGGACTTAACAAAAATGAGAAAATTTGAGCTGTGCCAAAACTATTTTGAGAATTTTATTTTATTTTATTTTATTTTATTTTTTGAGATGGAGTCGTACTTTGCTGCCCTAGGTAGAGGGCCATGGCATCACAGTTCACAGCAACCTCAAAGTCTTGGGCTTAAGCGGTTCTCTTGCCTCAGCCTCCCAAGTAGCTGGGACTACAGGTGTCCGCCACAACGCCTGGCTATTTTTTGGTTGTAGTTGTCATTGTTTGGCAGGCCTGGACTGGATTCGAACCCGCCAGCTCTGGTGTATGTGGCTGGCACCCTAGCCGCTGAGCTACAGGAACTGAGCCTATTTTGAGAATTTTAAATATGACCATTTTGCTGGATGAATAAATTTATAGCAACAAACAATTATAAGGATAAAATTTATCTCATGTTATATTTATTGAAATAGAAATTGGGTCAGTGTAGTGGCTCACAAAGTGCCTGTAATCCTAGCTAGCACTCTGGGAGGCCGAGGTGAGAGGATCCCTTAAGCTCAGGAGTTTAAGACCAGCTCAACCAAGAATGAGATCTGTTGCTATTAAAAGATAGAAAAATCAGCCAGGCATTGTGTTGGGCACCTGTAGTTCCAGCTACTTGGGAGGCTAAGGCATGAGGATTGAGCTCAGGAGTTTGAGGTTGCTAGGATGAGCTAGGATGATGCCACAGCACTCTAGCCTGGGACAACAGAGGGAAACTCTATTTCAAAAAAAAAAAATGAGATTGGGTTTGACTCAAAGTGATCCTTATAAATAATTCATTTTCTGCTGTCACATTGTGCTGTGTACTGTGTCTCTATGTCATCTCAGGGAGCTTAAATTGGGTTTGATATAACATTAAAATTTTTGTGTTATTTTTGCTTGTTTTCAAAACAAAAAATGACAATTTCTGTGAATCATCTTAGGTTATTAAAATTATCTTTTTTATAAACTATTAAATTGCTCACAAAGATATCTTTTAAAACTCTAATTTCTACAAAGAGTAACACTCAGTGTTTTCAAAGATGCGTCTTTGTATTCTTACCTCCGGTTTCCCCAGACCCTGCTGTTAAGCTGTGTAATAATTTACTTTCACAGAACCCTGTATTACTGTCTCAGCTCTCCAATCAGTAAGGAAAGGGAATCTATTTTCATAATTTCTGAGATCTATGATGAATCTGAACTAAGTTTCACTGACCCCAGACAGGAGGGCTGTTGCTCACAGGATCTATTTATATCCAGATGTTGCATCCTGATGTCACCTGTGCTTTTGTTTGGAAGGACCTGGTCTCTGTCCTTGGGTCTTCTGTGCTATCTGCCCATTGGTTGCAAGTTTCCTCTTTTTTCAAAAGTTTCTGTGAGGAGGAAAGAAGCGTGCTGTTGCCCCACATGGAATTTTGGCAGGCCAGAGGAGGGAGCTTTAGGTGTGTGTCAGATTGTTTCAGTATTGGTATTTTTCACAGCATATGGTTTTACTTTCTATTTTCACCGAAAGATAGATGATTTAGGGTCGCTATAGCACTGTCTCATATGACCAAAGTAAATGAAAATTTGAAAAAAAAATTTCTTGTTATTTTGCTAAACTGATACTGTTCAGCCAAAGATCTACCAGGAACTGTGAAACATTGTCATTTAGTGTTAGATTTTAAACAAGAACCCAAAGTGTGTGCTCTATTTTTAAAACATAACTACTTAGGCTGGGCACAGTGGCTCACGCCTATAATCCTAGCTCTCTGGGAGGCCGAGGAGGGTGGATTGCCTGAGCTCACAGGTTCAAGATCAGCCTGAGCCAGAGCCAGAGCAGGACCTTGCCTCCGGGTGTTGTGGTGGGCACCTGTAGTCCCAGCTACTCGGGAGGCTGAGGTGAGAGAATTGCTTGAACCCAAGAGTTTGAGGTTGCTGTGAGCTATGATGCTGCACCACTCTACCTGGGATGACAAAGTGAGACTCTTTGTCTTAAAAAATAAATAAATAAATAATAAAATATAGCAACTTAAATGGTACACAAGAAGTAGACAGTATCAGCCAGTTTTTTTTTTTTTCAGAGACAGAGTCTTACTTTGTCAACCTCGGTAGAGTGTTATGGCATCAGAGCTCACAGCAACCTCCAGCTCTTGGGCTCAGGCAAGTGATTCTCTTGCCTTAGCCTCCTAAGTAGCAGGGACTACAGGCACCCGCCACGACACCTGCCTATTTTCTTGTAGTTTGGCCGGGGCTGGGTTTGAACCCATCACCCTTGGTATATGGGGCCGGTGCCCCACTCACTGAGCCACAGGTGCCACCCTATCAGCCAGTTTTAAGGCATTCTGCTACAGAAGCATTTTTTTATTCCTCAGAGTTAGGAAAATTTTTCTTTTTCTTTTCTTTTTTTTTTTTTAGGCTAGACAATTGAATAGAAAAGATTCTCATGGCGGAGCCCATAGCTCAGTGGGTAGGGCACTGGCCACATACACCAAAGCTGGCAAGTTTGAACACAGCCCGGGCCTGCCAAACAACAATGACAACTACAACAAAAAAATAGCCAGGTGTTTTGGTGGGTGTCGGTTTTCCCAGCTACTTGGGAGGCTGAGGCAAGAGAATCACTTAAGCCCAAGAGTTTGAGTTCGCTATGTGCTGTGACGCTACGGCACTGTACCCAGGGTAGAGTGCTTGAGACTCTGTCTCAAAAAAAAGAAAGATTTTCATTTTATTGAAAGGTGTGTTTTTAAACCTTTACTATCATTTGTGAATGTGAGAGTCAGTGGATTGCTGTGTTTTTGCACAAGGAGCCCGGCAGTCAGTGTTGGACCGAGTGGTACATGTTGGCTTTGAAAACTCAAGAGATGATGGTGCCTGTGGCTCAAAGGAGTAGGGCGCCAGCCCCATATGGTGGAGGTGGTAGGTTCAAACCCAGCCGTGACCAAAAACAGCAAAAAATAAACAAATCAATAAAAATAAAAGATTCACACACACACACACAAACCTCAGGCGATGATGTCGATGAGCGTGGTACATGCAACGCATTCTCGCTTGGCTTATAAACCAGTATTTCCCTTTAACATGTGAAAATATTTCTCCCATGCTTCTTTTAGCAGACAGATTTTTTAATAAGATAAGGAAACTTTTTTCTCTAAAACTAGTGGTAGTGACATACACCTTAGGTGTATGTCCACTTTTTATTTTGAAAGTTTGCAAATCTATAGGACAGTTAAAACAATAGTACAGTGATCACTATAGAACCCTTTCTTCGATTACCAGTTGTTAATATTGTGCCCTATTTGCTTTAAGTTATAGTTTTGAATTTAACAAAATTGGAAATTAAAAATTTTTCAAATTACAAATATGCACAGTTATTCATCTTGTGAATTATAATGTGACTGCAGCCGTTTTATATTTAAATTGGCAGGCTTTGAGTGATTTTTTTTTTTTTTCACTGTGGATATAAAAATAGTATTTGGGAGTCTAGTCCCTAGTTCCCATAGCAAAACCGTGAATCCACCATCTTCTATGTAGCTGTGCTATCTCATCTTTCTAGAATGGCACTTGTTGAAATCTACTACGTGGTTCCAAATGCTTGTCGTAAGGTTTATGGAGGATTTGTTCATTGGGACTCAAAAGGATCTTGTTTTTGAACTTTTTATCATAACTTAAAAAAAATCTATTTATTTTCAATAAATTTATTTAAATTTATTTATTTATTTATTGAGACAGAGTCTCAAGCTATCACCCTGGATAGAGTGCTGTGACGTCACAGCTCACAGCAAACTCAGACTCTTGGGTTTAAGCGATTCTCTTGTCTCAGCCTCCTAAGGTAGCCAGGACTACAGGTGCTGGCCACAACACCTGGCTGTTTTTTGGTTATAGTTGTCATTGTTGCTCAGCAGGCCCGGGCTGGGTTTGAACCCGCCATCCTAGGTGTATGTGTCCGGCACCCTGCCAACTGAGCCATGAGGACCATCAACTTACTTGAAATGTATACTATTGTGATGAGAAATTTAAAGAATCAATAAGATTAGAAAGGAAGCTAATGATACTTTTATAGGGAGCAAAACCCAAGTTCTCCAGGAGAAATACAAAATTAATTACTCATGTATGTTATTAAACACTAACGACTTTATATTATCATTGAAGGTCTTTGATAGGGAATTTCTAGGAATCTCATTCACAAATGAGAGCTTCTTTACATAAGTAAATTGAAATTTTGTGATGGAAGGATTCTGGTTAATGAGTACTGTGTCTAGATTTACATATTTCTTGTTAAAGGTAAGAAAGAGTCTGACAAAAATGTTCTCTATTTTATAGGCAATTGCCTGGGCTCTTCCCAAATCACAGTAAAGGGCTACTCAGCCTTGACTACGTAGAGCGTTTTCATTTCTAAGCATGTATTTGTCTCATTCATCAAGTACAATTCTCTTATGCAGATTTGAGTGACAAGAAGCCATGTTTTAGATTCTGTAGGGTTGATTGAACTGGACCTTTCAGTTATTTACAAAAATAAAAATCATTGGGTGGCACCCGTGGCTCAGTGGGTAGGGTGCCGATCCTGTATACTGAGGGTGGTGGGTTGGCCCCGGCCAAACTGCAATAGCCGGTGTTGTGGCAGGCACCTGTAGTCCCAGCTACTCAGAAGGCTGAGGCAAAAGAATTGCCTAAGCCCAGGAGTTGGAGGTTGCTGTGAACTCTGATGCCACAGCAGTCTGGAGGGCAATAAAGTGAGACTAAAAAAAAAAAAAAAATCATTTATCATGTTAAATACAGATGCTTGTGAACTCATAGTGACTTCAGTGTGGTTTTATCACCAAAATGGACTTCATACACCTACCCTACCAAACATCTGAACTTATCATAGCCTGTAATGTGCTCAAGACACCTTCATTTGGGCAAAATCATCTATGTGTTACATAAATCCTGTTTTATAATGAGGTGTTGAGTGACTTACCGAATCTGACCTAAAAGTGAAAAACAGAATGGTTGTATAGAAACTCGAAGTGGTTCCTACTAAATGAGTATTGCCTTCACGTCATTGTGCAGTCAACAAATCTTCTCGAGCCATTGTAAGTCAGAGACTGTGTAAGATACATGCAACACTATTTCAGGGTTAATGTAGTTAGCTCAAGTTTTACTCTTTTCAATATGGGCATGACCAAATGCAATTAGAATCAGCCATATCAGCCATTAGGAAACCAATGCCTTGTCCATGCAAACTTATTTCCTTTTCACTAGACACCAGCACTGAAATGTTAAATTTAGTGGTTGATGTCATACTTTGTAATGAATGGGTGTATGCCAGTAATTAAACAAAAGGTTATTTCTCAAGGCAGAAGAAATGCCGGAGAGGAGGAGTGTGTAGCAAACCAGAAAATTTAACACAGATCACGCAAGAAGATTTCCACAAGGGACTTTGAAAGGTTGCAGCTGAATAGCCAATATTGCATTCTAGCACATTAAACACTTCACCTTGTGTTTGCTAAGAGAGGAGAGCCATTTTCCAGTTAGTGGCTCAATGACTGCATAGACTAATAGGATCTATCACTTGCCGTTGTTTGAATGTGACAGGCACGGCTAGCATGGCTAAGGGAAGAGTGACATCCCTCCCTAGGTATTGAGGGTCTGCTACAAATGTCACAGCCGATCTGTTATACCAGGCATCCTCAAACTATGGCCCACCTAGGACATTTATCTGGCCTGCTGGTGTTTTTGCTGCCGCTGCCTGTCCTGCTTAGCAGCTGACTCGTCCCGGGGCCTGCAGTCCAGTCCTCCAACGGTCTGAGGGACAGTGAACTGGCCCCCTGTGTAAAAAGTTTGAGGACCCCCGTTCCCTTCTGGATACTCTAGCCCCGTTGTAGGTGAACCAGAGTCTAGAAAGTGGCAAAATTGATGGATTGTAGATCTTTCTTTAAAGCCTGAGAAATGTACATATTCTTTATAAGCCTGCTTGTGAAAGACTTCATGTTTTAACATGTGCTTAAAGCTTCTCATCAGAATATTGATTTAACTTTTTGATGCAATCATACCCAAACGTGAAATGAATTGAAACTATTAAAGAAGACTGTTGGTAATTCTTACAGATAATATGATTGTCCAAGTAGAAAGCTCAGAAATCTAGTCTTAGAAGTAATAATGGAATTAGCAAATACCTCCAGATATCCAAAAGTTAATATTCAAATGAAAAGATAGTTTTAAGACACAATGGTAATATTGCCATTCATCATGACAACAAAGCTCTGTAAAATTTGCAGACAAACAAGTTTGTAGGAGCTATAGGAAGAAAATAGAATACCTAGTAGATTAAAAAAAAAAAAAAAAGACTGCTCCTAGCTGATAAAATTAATTTTGTTGTTGTTGTTTGAGACAGTGTCTTACTATGTCACCCTGGGTAGAGTGCCATGGTGTCACAGCTCACAGCAACCTCAAATTCTTGGGCTCAAGTGACTCTCTTGCCTCAGCCTCCCAAGTAGCTGGAACTACAGGAGCCTGCCACAACACCTGGCTTTTTTCGGTTGCAGTTGTGGTTGTTTAGCTGGCCCGGGCTGGGGTTGAACTCACCAGCCTGGGTGTATGTGGCTGGCGCCGTAACTACTGTGCTACGGGTGCTGAGCTGATAAAATTAAATATTTTAAACCTGTCCCTTTCCAAATTAGTTTCTTGGTCCAATAATCTCAAAGAGTTGAGATAAATAAAATTATCCATCTGAAAGAAAAATGTGCAAAAATAGCTGGAATATTTGAAAGAGGAAAGCAAGGCAGTCTTGTAGGTGTAAAGACATACTTTAAAGCTAAAAAATATTGAAAGTATGCTAACAGTTTAAATTTGAACCCTCAGACTAATGCAATAGTAACCTAGAAATAGATGTTAAGGTAAGTATTATGCAAGAATCAAGGAACTTAAGGAAGGGTAAACTTTTGGTGTAAATTGGATTATAACTTTTATACACATCAAAATCCAAATGGATTAAAAATGAAAATAAGCTAGGAAAACATACTAGAGACTATCTCTGGATGTGACAAAATTTTTCAAATAAAAGGGAAGATTTACTAAGGAGCAGATTATAGGCTGGGCATAGCAGGTCACACCTGTGATCCTAGCACTCTAAGAGTCCAAGGCAGGCAGATTGCCTGAGCTCAAGAGTTTGAGAATAGCCTGAGCAAAGTGAGAGACACTGTCTCTACTAAAAGTAGGAAAACTAGCTGGGCATTGTGGCAGGTGCCTGTAGTCCCAGCTACTCAGGAGGCTGAGACAAAAGGATCACTTGAACCCAAGAGTTTGAGTTTGCTGTGAGCTATGATGCTACAGTACTCTAACCAAGGTGACAGAGTGAGTCTCTTTAAAAAAAAAAATTATAGATTTAACTAAAAGTATATAGCTTTTGAATATGAGAAAGCAAAAGGCAAATGAGATTGGCAAGCTTGCCAACAAATTTTGAAGGAGAGAGGCTGAATAACTTTAATATGGAAATGATTCATGCTATTTCTCATACCATATATGAGACAATTCACATACTATATAACTCACCCATTTAAAGTGTGTAGGCTTCAATGGTTTTTAGTATAACCATCAGCATAATCAATCTTACAGCCTCTTCATCACCTCAAAAACAAACCCTGGGTCCTTTGAAGTCACTCCCTACAACTTCCTCCTACTAACACAATTTTGAAAACAAAATGCCAAGAGAGAAATAAAGGATGTAACAATTCACAGAAGTGAAATAGAAATGTTTGATATGAAAAATTAGAATTGAATAAATAATCAAAATTAAAATAAAACTTAATTTTTTAATCTACCAAATAACAGTTTTGGTATTTTGCTTTTATTTTATTTTATTTTATTTTTTGAGACAGAGCCTCAAGCTGTCCCCCTGGGTAGAGTGCTGTGGCATCACAGCTCACAGCAACCTCCAACTCCTGGGCTCAAGCAAGTCTCCTGCCTCAGTCTCCCCAGTGCCTAGCACAGGCACCTGCCACAACTCCCGGCTATTTTTTGGTTGCAGCCGTCATTGTTGTTTGGCGGGCCCGGGCTGGGTTCGAACCTGCCGCCTTAGGTGTATGTGGCTGTCGCCTTAGCCACTTGAGCCACAGGCGCCGAGCCTGGTATTTTGCTTTTTAAAATAACTCATCCTCTATACTTAGGAGACTATGTTGAGAAATAAGATTAATATCATCTCAGTTATGGAAAAAAAACAGTGTTGAACAGAAAGGAGCATTCTAAATTTCCCTAAAATCACATCTTGATATTTTGAGAGCAATTCCTTCCAACTCCAAAAAATCGTTGCTTGCTGAATATTAATTTGGATCCTTTTCCACATATGGTTTGCCTCAGGGAGCCTTATTTTCCCCATCCCCATGCTTTTTCTCCACCGAACTTTGGCTTACAGAAAAGTTCCGGCTCTTACCTTTGGTGTTTTGCAGTGTGTGTCTCTATGTAACCCTGTAAGATGTCCCAGCTGTTACCTGGGTCTGGGAGAAGAGAACCTTCGCGGTAGTTTCCAGAAGAGTAACCAGTTCTCCAGGGCACTATCAGCCTGACTCCCCAGGGTGCATAGATTAGCAACAGCTTTGCCTCTCCTGCCCCGGAATGTACATGAAATTTTGGTCTCTAAATGTTAATTGAATTGCGGGGTAGGTGCCAATGAGAAGCAGATGTTCCCCTTCAGCAGCAGCCTTGAAAGGATTCACACTCTCCAGCAGCCTCCCGCCGAGCACCTGGCCGTGGGAGTAACTTGGATGAGCAATTTGGGGGGGAGAAGGATCTTGTTTAGAGAATTTTGTGTGTTTCCTGTGAAGGCCCAATGATCGTTAAGATTCAGAAACAGAAACCAATGTTTTTTTTTTTTTTTTAATTGCTACCAAACGTGGAGACCACGAGTCCCTGGCTTAAGTGTTACTGGGTATTTATACTTGACCCTCTTTGTCATTAGACTCATTGGTAAACCCTTCCTGGCCCAGTAGAAGGTTCTATTTTAGAAACACGTCTTGGGTCTAGCCAGGTAGTGAGCTACCAGACTGAGGCGACCTTGAACGTTCCTCTGTCCTTTCACAGTGCTTCTATTCAAAAGCTCCCCTCCTGTTGTCAAGCCCTGTCCGTCCCTCAGCACCTCTCACCTGGACCCCTGCCAGTTTTTGAGCTGCTTGCTTTAGAGCACCGGCTTCCTGAAAATATCACCAAAACAATCTGGTCAGAGGACAAAGCAGGGTCTGTTGCTGACTGCGGTAAGGGAGAGCCCCATCTTCAGAGCCTCGGTAGCTTTTCAGTGGGAGAAATGCCAAGTCAAGCTGTGTATGAGGTTTTGAGTTTGGTTACAGCTAATCTGACAATGTGGGGTCTGGGCTAATGATCAAGATAAAATAGTTTAGGATTAAAGGACACAGCAAGGAAAGGGTTTTCAGGCAAAGGGCTCAAACAGTCTTGGAGTCGCTTTGAAGAAGTTTATGGAGTGAAAAATGAAGTTATTTGCAAGCTGGATCTTCCAGGGCCAGTTTCTGGATTAGTGAAGTTATGTTGGTGAAGTCAGTAACTGCATGGGTAGAGATGGTTTTGCCTCTCCCTTCTCCCTTCCATACCTCTGATCTCAACTCTTGAACTTTGATAACAAGAAAAGTAACAATAATAATATTATTAACAATCTGGGGACCTTGCTGCGGGTATCAACTGGGTGTCCATCTGGTAGAACAGCAGTCTGGGGACACAGTCTCTTCTTTCACCTGCAGCCTGTTTGCTTTGTCCAGATGTAACATGAACCGAGAGTAAGGAGGTGCTGGGATTGCTGGACTCAACTTGAAGGAAGCAGGAGAATCAATCAGCAATGAGGAGAAATGGAGAATACAGGCATGCCATGGGGCTGTCCTCTTAAAATAGTCCAATAAATTGTTTTGTTGTTTTTTTAAATTTTTGAATGCTTTTCTGTTTGCCCCTTCTACCATGTGATCATTTTTTTTATTATTATTGTTTAAGTGAGATCGCAGGGTTTTTTTAAAGCACTTCTATCAGAAAGGGTCCTAATTCACATTGCACCCTGGGTTAGACACAAGGATACTTCTCCTTTCAGACTAATCTGCCCTCATCTTTCAACAATCAGCTCAGTCATCACCTTCTCTCTGAAGTCTTTCCCAACTGTCCCTGTCACCTGCTGCTTTGCTTAAGTGACCACTGTGTTCTCTGGTTGTCCTAGTACCCTGGATAGAATTTGTCACCCCCATCTGAAGAGGCCAATGGATTGATGCATGCATGTATGTGTGCAGTTCATAGTATTTGAAAAAAAGCAAAAAAAGACATTTTTTAGCCAGTTTTAACTTCACAGCAAAATGAAGTAGAAAGTACAGAGAATTCCCATATTCTCACA
>NW_003852401.1:34734543-34738896 GCF_000181295.1 Otolemur garnettii
ACTGTGAAAAGGATGCTTTCTACAGTATGAGATCTGGAGCAAGAAGGTTGACCTCAGCCGAGAGCCCACACATTGGGCAATTCCAGTGTCCTGAGTGACCATGAAAGTATTAAAATTACCGATTTGGGGATTACAAATAAATCTCAGCAAGTAAGCAAATTTGCAAACACGGGACCTGTGAATAATGAGAATTGATGGTATCTGTACTTTTAACAAGCTCCCTAAAGGATTGTGATACATAGCCAAGTTGAGGAAACACTAGATTACATAGTTGATGAATGTAAAGTAGTGCCTCTATCTGGTGTTTGTGACGGTGCAAGAATTACAAAGTTTTCTAAAGAGATACAGCCCTAGGATTTTCAGGTTTACTATTCTGCTCTGACTTAAAAAAAAAAAAAATGTTTAAAGCTATGCCTATGTCTTTATTCTGTACTTGTGGCTGTTGCCATTTATTGAGATTCTTTGAAGAAATCATTTTTATGTTTTCAACCACAGATAAACAGAGGGATTGAACAATTTTTCTGTGAGATGGAAGTCTGCAAAAATGAAATTACCACTGCCAAGTTAAGTTAGGAAAGAAAGCACAATTAAAATCATCATTCACTGGTGAAAACGGCAATGGAGGCTCAAGGGGCAAAGGTCACTCTATCCTTTGCTTTGTCCTCTAAATTGAAAAAAAGAAAGGATCAAAAAGGTTGAATATGACGTCTCCCTCTACTTCTTTTCAGCACTACCATAATCATACTTTAATTATAGTGTGTCAATATGTGTGCATTATTTTGCATCTCTTAAAGAATTTAAGCACCAGGAATTTTGTCTGTGTTACCTACCACCATGTTACAGATGCCTGTTCCAGAGCCTACTGCATCATGGGTATTCCAAAAAATGTAGTTGAACACATGTGTTTGAATGAAAAGGAAAGTGAATGAATATTTGTTGAGCACTTACTATATGCCCAGTATTTTGCTAGCCCATTTGTTCCTCACGAAATTTTAGGTAGAGATTTTGAATGCCATTCTACAGATCAGAAAACTGAGGCTTTGTAACCAGCCGATATTATTCCATCAGACATTATTACTCACTGATTTATCTTCTTCCCTCTTTTTTGCTGGTAGTGCCTCAGTTTCGAGGAGTATCCAACTCTGCCCCCTCCCACACATACCCATCACATGATTCAAAGGAAGGTAATCCAGGTTAATACTCTAAATTTACATCCAGATGAATTTAAGATAAGCAGGGTAGAGTTGTTCTCTTTGTCAATATTTTCTTTGGGAGTTGGTATGTTATTCAGTTTTGGCCAATGAGATGAGAGGTAAGGTCTACTAGGCATTGAATATTCCAGAAGAAGCTTTGAGCTCCTAAAGGGACCTTGAAAAAGACAGAATCTCTGAATTTGATGTCTCCTGGATGTGATGCCTGGAATAACTGCAGTCATCTTGTGACCCAAAATACAAAGTGGAAAGACTGAAGAACCAGGATTCCTGGTGACATGATTAGACACTGAACTAACTAGCCTTGGTGACTGCTGGCCTTGTCGGGTTGAAATTTAAGCTTCTATATTGCTTTATGCATTCTTGAGGTGGAATATTATTTTCAGATTAAGAAGGTAACTAAGGAATGGCAAACCCAGATTTTATCCCATCGTTGGCTCTGAAGCCGGTGCTCTCTGTCCACCACACCACTTTCAGAAACTAAAACTGTTTAAAACAAGGACCGGAACCTTCTGAGTCCTGTGGGAAACTGAGCAATGGCTATTTTTCTAAACCATTAAACTGTCTACTCTCCTCCATTCATCACAGGCACATGTGCGGGAAGCACCGTGTAACACTTGGACATAGTCTAACTTGTATTTTCTTCTGTAATTGTTCCAATCTTTCCATACGAATCATAAGCTTCTCTGAGGAGAGTGCCCATGTCTTGTTTCCTTTAAATCTATATTTGTCCATTTCCCTGTAGGGGGATAGAAACTTGAATTAACTCAAACAGTAAATGGTGAAATTCTGGCTCCTAAAACTGAATCACAGGAAGGATGGAGCTGGCCTTCTGGAATTTTCCCCAAACTTGATGCCTTCAGGCTTCTCTGCTTGACTGGGGATGTGGCTGCTGGCCACCTCATCCAAGTCACAATCACTTAGCTCCTGTCAAGGTGAGAAAAGACAGACTCTTCTCTTTCAGCCTCTGCAGAAACATCCGGGAAGAATGCAGACTGGCCAGGCTTGAGTCACATGCCCTTGCCTGGAGCAGTCACTGTCACTAGGATACCATGACTGGCTCGGCCTGGGCTGTGCATCTGCTCCTGAGCTCAGAGGAATGGGTGTATAAAAGGAGAGAATCTGGGCAGTTAAAGGACAAGAGTAACCCCATCCTCCTAGGGCTGATTCTCAGGCTGTAGCTTAGGGGTGGATAAACAGTAGTCACTCTGCAAACACCTGGAGAACTTAGGAACATAAGCTGCTCTCTCAGTGGTCACCAATGAACACACACACACAGAGCATACCCTCACTGAACTCTGTCCCAGTTCAGAACTCAAAATGTACACCTTGGAGAGAGCCCTTTACTCCTATATTGCAGCTGAGAGCTTTTCACTCCCAATTCTTTTACTGGGGCTCCCTATCTTGGTGCTTGCCTGACACCATGGCCCTTTCTCTCCCCAGAAAGAATGTAGCAGAAAACCCTCCGGGGCCACCCCGTGCAGGCCCACCTTCTCCACAGCGTCCACCTCAGCTTTGGTAACTAGCCTTCACCTACCTGCTTGGCAGTGGGGCACCCTCACTTGTAAGCCTCTCAGCCCCGACCTTTCTCCTTAGCACACTCAATCTGGTCAGTCTCCAAGACAGAGAACAGAAGTTCCTCCAATGTGGAACTTGCAGGCCCCAGGGACACAGGCTGAAGACAGCAAAGTCCCACAGAACATTCCAGCTGGACCATCCTCTACCAAATGCGAGAGGCAAGGCAGGGAGGAAGCGACTGCAGTCTTTTTATTTATTTATTTATTTTTTGAGACATAGTCTTGCCTCAGCCTCTCAAGTAGCTGGGACTGCAGGCGCCCACCACAATGCCTGACTAATTTTAGAGATGGGGTCTCTCTCTGGCTCAGCCTGGTCTTGTATTCCTGAGCTCGGGCAATCCATCTGCCTTAGCTTCCCAGAGTGCTAGGATTATAGGCGTGAACCACCGTGCCTGGCCTATCCACTTCTTTCTTTGTTTTCATAAACTAGTTTATGTGAAAAGGGACATGTAAAAAACTTACATTTCTTGGTCCAGTTTCTGCATGATCTTTATCAGCCCAGGTAAGGGCACAAGAATTCTCAGCTAAACATTGCTCACAATAGCGCTAAGATGTTTTGAGAGCTGATATTTGGAGTCGTTAAAGGAAAATTTGGGGGCTTGGCGCCTATGGCTCAAGAGTCTAAGGTGCCAGCCACATACACCTGAGCTGACAGGTTGGAATCCAGCCCAGGCCCACCAAACAACAATGACCGCTGCAACCAAAAAATAGCTGGGCGTTGTGGAGGGCGCCTGTGGTCCCAGCTACTTGGCAGGCGGAGGCAGAAGAATTAGTTGAGCCCAGGAGTTGGAGGTTGCTGTGAGCTGTGATGCCACAGCACTCTCTCTACCCAGGGCAACAGCTTGAGGCGCTGTTTAAAAAAAAAAAAAAAAAAAAAGGAACATTTTGGCTTTTTCTTTATTTTATTTTATTTTTTTGCAGCTTTTGGCCAGGGCCAGGTTTGAACCCACCACCTCTAGTATATGGGGCCAGCGCCCTACTCCTTGAGCCACAGGTACCGCCCAAAATTTTGGCTTTTTTATATACTTTATACAAGGATCATATATAAATGTCATAATTGGAAAAATGATTATTATTAATATTAAAAGAGGCATGTTAGCCTGAAAGTGTTGGTTTCTCCTTCAGTGAAATGCCTATACTGTTTTAAGCAGGTGAATAACACCTCTATTGATAAAAAGATGACTTTTCTTTTTTTTTAGAGACAAGAGTCTCCCTTTATCACCCTGGATAGAGAGCTGTGACATCACAGCTCACAGCAACCTCCAGCTCTTGGGCTTAGGTGATTATCTTTCCTCAGCCTCCCAAGTAGCTGGGACTACAGGCGCCCCCCACAACTCCCGGCTATTTTTTGTTGTTGTTGTTGCAGTTTAGCCAGGGCCAGGTTTGAACCCGCCTCTGTTGGTATATGGGGCTGGTGCCCTACTCACTGAGCCACAGGTGCCACCCGACTTTTCTTTCCTTTTTTTTTGGTTGAGACAGAGTCTCACTATGTCACCCTTGGTAGAGTGCTATGGTGTCACAGCTCACAGCAACCTCAAACTCTTGGGCTTAAGTGATTCTCTTGC
>NW_003852401.1:34739293-34752511 GCF_000181295.1 Otolemur garnettii
CCACAGGCGCCCGCCACAACGCCCGGCTATTTTGCAGCCGTCATTGTCGTTTGGCGGGTCCGGGCTGGGGATTCGAACCCACCACCTTAGGTGTACGTGGCTGGCGCCTTAGCCGGTTGAGCTATAGGCACTGAGCCGCTCAGACTGGTTTTGAACTTCTAGATCAAGCCATCCTCCCACCTTGGCCTCTCAGAATGCTAGGATTGCAGCAGTAGCCACTGCCTCTGCCAGTGAAAGGCTTGCTTTAGGCCAGGAGAGACCAACCTGTGCAGCACATTAAGACCACTGCCATGTCTAGAAAAAATAAAAAAATTAACTGGGCTTGGTGTCACTCACTTGTGGTCCTAGCTATTCAGGAGGCTGAGGCATGAGGATCCCTGGAGCCCAGGAATTCAAGGCTTCAGTGAGCTTTGATGCACTGCACTGCACTCCAGCCTGGGCAAGAGAGGGAGATCCTGTCTCAAAAAAAAAATCAATGATATTAGCCAAAGAGTTCTACAGACATATTTCTATGTCTGTCTATACTTTCATAAATCCTGCAAGCCTGGAACATTAGGCCTTGCATGGTGGACTCTTAAGTAATCATAGACCAGGAGCCTTTTAATCACTTCTTCGTAGTGAAAATTCATTCAAGTGCTTGAGCTTCCTTGGGTTTCAGTGTAAAGAAATTGGTCTTTTTAAAATTTTTTTAGAGATAGAATCTTACTTTGTCGCCCTTGATAGAATGCTATGGCGTCACAGCTCACAGTGAGCTCTAGCTCCAGCGACCTCCAGCTTAGGCGATTCTCTTGTCTTAGCCTCCTGAGTAGCTGGGACTACAGGTGCCTACAATGCCTGGCTATTTTTTTGTTGTTGCAGTTTGGCCAAGGCTGGGTTCGAATCTGCCACCCTGGGTGTAGAGGGCCAGCATCCTACTCACTGAGCCACAGGCACTGCCCGGAAATTGGTCTTTCATAAAGACAAATCACAGGACTTGACACCTGTAGCTCAGCGGCTAGGGCGCTGGCCACATACACCAGGACTGGCAGGTTCAAACCCGGCCTGGGCCTGCCAAACGACAATGGCAAAAACAACAACAACAAAAACAGCCAGGCGTTGTGGCAGGCACCTATAGTCCCAGCTACTGGGGAGGCTGAGGCAAGAGAATCACTTAAGCCCAAGAGTTTGAGGTCACTGTGAGCTGTGACGCCACAGCACTCTCCCAAGGGCGACACAGTGAGATCTCTCCCCATCACACCCCATCAAGCTGGTCTCTCCGAGCACCGTGTCTTCCTTTATGAGTCTCTCAATCAGGCAGAAGCACAATCACTTTTCTTGGTTTCCCTTAGCATAGCTGGAATTTTCTAAAGCACATTGCCAAACATACCAAGAAGTAACGATGATAAACAAATCTAGGAAAGATGAGAAACATACATTTCTGAAGGGAGTTTCCAACTCAGCACCACTACCTGTTACCTTTTCTATTTCGTATTTGGCTTGGTTATCAGGGCTAGATCACTCTTTAGATGGCTCCTCATCCAGCCCCAGTCCCAGTTTCACATTCGAAGACTATTATCTCCTCCCTAGCTGCTGGTGGGACTCTGCTGTCAGACATGATAGACGAGCTCATTCCTCATGCTTGACTCTGACTGTCGGGGTATCTGAGCCTGCATGGATCCCATATGCTTAAATATGCAATCACAGGCAGGGTGCTGTGGCTCATTCCCATAATGCTTTAGGAGGTTCACTTTAGGCTGGGAGTTCAAGACCAGCTTGGGCAACATAGTGAAACCTTGTCTCTACAAAACATTAAAAAATTAGCTGGGCCTAGTGACGCCTTTAGTCTCAGCTACTCAGGAGGCTGAGGCAAGAGGATCACTTGAACCCAGGAGTTCGAGGCTGCAGTGAACTATGATCAAGCCATTATACTCCAGCCTAGGTGACCGAGTGAAACCCTATGTCAGGAAAAAAAAGATATTATTTAACCTTGTTCATAATTCGTTAACAAATGTGCTAACTTATTAATTCTGTTAAATAAAATTTTTAACTCTATTATATTCCAAGTCTAAAAACATTGACTTCTTTAAAAAATTCTTTTTTTTTTTTTTTTTGCAGTTTTTGGCCAGGGCCAGGTTTGAACCCGCCACCTCTGGTATATGGGGCCGGCACCCGACTCCTTGAGCCACAGGCACCACCCCCTTAAAAAAATTTTTAAAGGTCCCTTAGGGATTTCCCTTCTTCCAGGGTTTTTCTTTCTGATCTCCTTTCCCCTCACCTGGTTCTGAATTCCTGCCACTAACTGAGAGTGAAGAGGGAGTCATCTTGCTTCCCAGTTTTGCTGTCTCAATCCTGCTGGTCTTTGGCTCCAGATGTTTCCTTGGCACGTGTGTGGTGCTCAGAGTGTTCTAAGTGTGGGCAGATCTGCGAGTGCAGATCGAACTTGACCTTCAGCACTAGGACCCATGCAGATGCAACTGGGTTACAGTGATTATAATTTATTTTATACTCAGCATGTACATTGGGATGTTTATATATGCAATTTAGGTTAAGCTAAATCTGCAGAGGTAATCTATAATGCACAGTCAAGGAATGATCAGATTGGCCAGGTGTGGTGGCTCACGCCTGTAATCCCAGCACTCTGGGAGGCCAAGGCCGGTGAATTGCCTGAGCTGGCGGGTTTAAGACCAGCCTGAGCAAGAGTGAGACCCCTGTCTCTAAAAACAGCCGAGCATTGTGGTGGGCAACGGTAGTTCCAGCTGCTTGAGAGGCTGAGGCAAAGAGATCACCTAAACCCAAGAGTTTGAGGTTGCTGTGAGCTATGATGCCACATAACTCTATCTAGGGCGACAAAGTGGGATTCTGTCTCAAAAAAAAAGGAATGATCAGCTAGTATTAAATTGGAAGTGGTTACACTCCAGACATGGCTTCATTAATCACTTTGCTATTCAGCACACTGAATGTCAGAAGAGGAATTTTATCAGAGAAACATACTTAGGAAAGTTAGTTATTCAGCTTGATGATGCTTAGAAATGAGCTCTTGTTGGTGATGTTCAAGGTATTCGAAATATGGGGGCTGGCTAAAAATACCTTAAAGAGACTCCCTAACTCTCATTTGGACGAGGTACTGTAAGAATTTAGGGAAACCTAAAATCTAGCTTGATCCCTGAGTTTTCCTGTGCAGCTATTGGTGTAGGAGGATTTCTGAATGATGCCAATTAGAAAGCAGAAACTCCTGCTTCTGAAGTATTGGTTGTCTGCAGCTTGTAAGCATTTTGTGCAATGTGTGATTGGATGGCCCCAAAGGGTACAGAGGTGGAATTTCATTACACTAACAGGAGGGTATAAACTCTTTGAGATGATTGGTGAATGTGTAATTAATACCCGTACGGATGGCAGAAGTGGTCTGAGTTACTTTCCCGGTGACTTACTGGTGAGATTATAAAAGCATAGCTAGATCTCACTCCCTCAGACTTCCTTAGTGTTTGCTGTTTTTTAGCAACAGCAATCTGAGTTGAGCAAGAACACTGACTCGGGTCAATTCACAATAAGCTGCGTCCTCACCCAGTAAGGACGGGCAGCTTCACCCTTTTATTCTTTTTCTTTTTCCAGACAGAATCTCACTCTGTTGCCCTGGCTAGAGTGCCCTGGCATCAGCCTAGTTCACTGTAACCTCAAATAATCCTCCTGCCTTAGCCTCCCAAGTATCTGGGACTACAGGTACCCACCACAACACCTGGATAATTTTTCTATTTTTAGTAAAGAAGGGGGGATCTCCTTCTTGCTGAGGCTGGTCTTGACCTCCTGAGCGCAAGTGATTCTCCCGCCTTGACGTCTCAAAGTGCTAGGATTACAGGCATGAGCCACCCCACTCAGCCTCTCCATTCTTTTTATATGTGTCCCTTCATCCTGGTCTAGAAGGCTGACATCTTCTGGCTCTCTTGCATGTGTCACTGAAGACCAGTATAATTTTCCTCTGTGCTATTCCTGAGCCATGGGACCATGGAAGGAGGATGTCTCTGTTCCTTTCGTGAAACAAAAAGCAAATAACGGAAATCATTTCAGCTAACATCACATATCATACCTCCATATAACATCTATACAGGAGTTACACACTTAGAACAGCAACAAAGAAGTTCCTTGGATCAAATCCCCCAATTGTTACATAAACATATTTCAGCAGAGGTATAGTTTTAGTATACTGATAGTTTGAGTTAAAGGAAAAATCCTTTTTTTGACCAACTCTCTCTGTCATGCAAGACTTTTAGCATTCTTTGACCTTGTCCACTAAAAGGTAACCAATTTTAAAAACCCAAAGCATTGGCTCGGCACCTGTGGCTCAAGCGGCTAAGGTGCCAGCCACATACACCTAAGGTGGCGGGTTCGAACCCCCAGCCCGGGCCCGCCAAACAACAATGATGGCTGCAACCAAAAAAATGGCAGGGCGTTGTGGCGGGCGCCTGTAGTCCCAGCTACTTGGGAGGCTGAGGCAGGAGACTCGCTTGAGCCCAGGAGTTGGAGGTTGCTGTGAGCGTGATGCCATGGCACTCTACCCAGGGGGACAGCTTGAGGCTCTGTCTCAAAAAAATAAAAATAAAAATAAAAACCCAAAGCATTTCCAAACACCTCCAAAGGGAGAGAACTGGCTTGGTCGAGAAGTGCTGTACGCAACCAAGTTGGGTCTGGTCTGTCATATGTTTCCTAAATCTTGAGGGAGGCACCAAGGCCCTCTCATGGCTGCGGAGGGGCAAAGGGTCCAGGGGTGAGCCTCCCATCCCCACCTCAGAACGTGCTTTGTGCTTCAGGCAAAGTGAGTTTTCCCAGACAGCAGCGATGTTCATGGTATCTTCATAAGTCAAGGCATTTCCCCCAGTCTCTGATTTCCAGTTGATCTTCGACCAGCTGTCCTTGAGCGTTTCTCTGAAGGTGCTGGAGCAGCCAGACCACCGGGACTTCCTCCCTGGAGTACTACCGTTCCTCGATCTCTTCATCGTAGGTTTAGAACTATTATTTGCACATTTTTTTTGTTAGTAACGAGGGATCGAATTTTGTTCAACAGGACTCAAAAGGTGAAGAGAGGACATATTAATTACACAAGTATGCCATATTGACAATATTGGTATGTTCTATGTTCTTATTGTTTTTGAAATATATGAGAGTTGATATTTATTTTTCAAATAGTTTTAATTATGTGTGTCTGTACATTCAAAAACAAATATTAACTGTGTGTGTGGCACCACCAGCGTGGTATGGGTAAGGGGGTCATCCATCCGGCCATGTATGTCTCTATTTTTCACAGTATATGGCTGGATACTTTCCAGGTAGCCCTCGTATACTGTCCTGGAAGGACAGAAACTTTTTTTTTTTTTGAGACAGAGTCTCTCTATGATGCCCTTGGTAGAGTGCCATGGTGTCACAGCTCACAGCAACCTCTAACTCTTAGGCTTAAGGGATTCTCTTGTCTCAGACTCCCAAGTAGCTGAGACTACAGTTGCCTGCTACAACGCTTGGCTATTTTCTTGTTGCAGTTGTCATTGTTGTTTAGCTGGCTCGGGCTGGGCTTGAACCCGCCAGCCTCAGTGCATATGGCTGGCACTGTAACCACTGTGCTAGGAGTGACAAACAGGACCGCAGCTTTGAGGGAACAATCTCTGGATGCTGGGACAAAAGACAGGAGCAAATGGGAAAGATATTATCGTTTCCTCAGCCCAGGTTCAGAGACAGGTTATTAACTGGAGTTGCTATTTTACATGAAGGCGGGGAGGCTCCAGCTCTTGTAGGACTTCAGCAAAAACACACCTCCCAGATTTGTAGATGAGGTGCTTTCCCTTTCCTGGTGACTCTGGGTAGGGACGGAAGGTTCCACAGCACTGTTTGGGTATCTGGAGGGGTTGAAATTCTGGTAACAGCACCTGGATGGAGAAGCTGAAGTACATACCAGTTAAACTAACACTGGCGAGGCAACTCCCTGTGTGGCTTCTTGGTGATGGAAGGAGCAGCACAGACAAATCTGATGGGCCTTGTCACCAGACACTTGGGAGGGTCCCCAGAAGGAGCTGGAGAAACTGTGCAAGGTGGGCTGAGATCCCACAGCTCTGTAGACAGGGCGGCTCAGCCCTGGAATTGTTAGCATTGGATTACTGCAACTGAGGATATCATGTTAACCACTGTGTTCTATTTCCGTGGGCCTTCGAGACAACACAGCAACTGCCAGGACCACATCAGGACTTTTGTGGGTCTAAGCACCTTTGCTTAGTGGGCCCCTTTCTTCATAAAACAATATTTTAAATTGCATTTTAAAACTGCACGGTTACAATCCAGGCGGGGTTCATTATCATGTATTCAGCTTTTTCTTCTGATTTTAGAAGAAACACAAATTCAGTCATTTTTGTGGGCCTCTACAAGGATTGTGGACTCCGGGCACTTTGCCTGCTGTGACTAATAGATAGATACGTGTTCCCTGGTAACCAGCACTCTCTTCTGTTTTTTTCCAGCAGTGTTTTTCCTCTTCCCTCACTTATGGCCTCTGCTGACTACTTTGTTGATTTCTATCCAGACAGGCTTTTTCACTGAGATCGTTTAAAATTCCCTGTAAGTTGCCCATGTTTAACCATTGGCCATATATTTCAATGTTAAGACCATCCATTACATTATCAAGTTGTTATCTTCTTAACTGGATTTATTATTCTGAAAATATCTATATACCATTTATGCATTCAAAATTATTTTTCTTTTTTGAAAATTTTCTGTAGAGACAAGGTCTTCCTGTGTTGCTATCCAGATGGTCTTGAACTTCTGCCTTAGCCTCCCAGTGTGCTGAGATTACAGGCGTGAACCACTATGCCTGGCTTCTTCAGTTTTTTCAGAAATCAGAAAACCATAATATAATCATTTTTTTCATAAATCGGAAAACTATAATACTTTTCTTTTTAATAGGCACTGTCCCTGTGGAAGGAAGCTATGGTTTTCTGTGGGCATATGCACATCAAGTCTAAAAATCTTCCATTGTTTTTCCTAAATCCCAAACCCAATTGTTTGTGTGGGTTCCAGAACCAGGGAGAGGAGTCCTGTGTGCTCTAATATGTATTCAGAAAAGACCACAGTCAACTGAAAACTGAGTTTATAAACTCAGTTTATAGTTTGGTTCCTGCCAACTAACCCTTGAGCAACCCCTTGGACTGTTTACTCCTTATTTGGAGGGTGCTGCCTGAAAAGTTTGCTCTCAAATAAAAAACAAAACAAAATAAAACAATAAAAACCATTATGCTTTTAGAAAAGAACTGTTTCCTTAGCATCTCTCTTTTTTCTCTCCTGTCTCCACGCTGCTCACATACTGGGAAAAGGTTGCTGGACTGGAGTTATTTCTTCAGGAGAGAGGAACATTAGCTGGCCCCTACTCCTTACCCAGGCTGATGGTTCACTTTTATGGCTTGGAGGGAAGGAAGTAGGAGAATATTCTTATAGTCAGTTGAATATATCAAGTATGCATCAGAAAGAAACCACTAACTGACACAAGGTGAGGGTACCATATACAAATTTTGATCTGAGTATACACATGAGCCTTCCTTAAACATAAGAATGTGTTCTCTTGGCTCACTGCCCATAGCTCAGTGGTTAGGGCACCAGCCACATGCACTGGGGCTGGCGGGTTCAAATCTAGCCCAGGCCTGCTAAACAACAACAACAACAACAAAGCCAGGCATAGTGGTGGGTGCCTGTAGTCCCAGCTACTTGGGAGGCTGAGGTAAGAGAATGGCTTAAGCCCAAGAGTTTGAGGCTGCTGTGAGCTGGGATGCCACAGCACTCTTCCCAGGGCGACAAAATGAGACTCTGTCTCAAAAAAAAGACTGTGTTCTCTTTCAAATCAGTGGTAAACAGGTTCCTACTTTGCCTAGAAATGTGCCCTCTTCCCCAGTACAAATCCTTTCCTCTTCTCTCATCTGAGCAACTCCCCCTTCCCCTTCTAGACCCGGCACGTGCATCTCTCCAGCCTCTGGGATCCCATGGGAATGAGCCCATTCTCTTACTTCGGCACTTACCGTCAACCTAACTATCAAACAGAGAGGCTTTCTAACAGAACATTAGATTTATTTCAAAATAGAGCATTGCAATGGGGACGCATGTGCTGTAATAAACAATGTGTGTATTCAGGGAGGTAAAGGAAGACTACGGCTTTTAAAGCAGAAATGAAGATTATTTAGTTGCTCGGGGCTAATTATCCTTGGCTATCAGGGTTCACAACAAGGGTGGGACATGGTTCAAGGCTGGATAGGCAGTTGCTGGGCAGCTGCCCTCACAGAAGTATTTATGTGTAAGCTTGTGGGTTTTCCAGTCTTTTGTGATAGTTTTTGTTAGGAGGCAAACCGCCCTAGCACTATTTACCAGGGTGGTTTTGTTTGTTTTTGGTTTTTCAACACAAGTGACTCTATTTTATTTTATTTATTTTTATTTTGAGACAGAGTCTCAAGCTGTCACCCTGGGTAGAATCCAGTGGTGTCACAGCTCACAGCAACCTCAAACTCTTGGGCTTAAGCCATTCTTTTGCCTCAGCCTCCCAGGCAAGCTAGGACTACAGGCACCCACCACAACACCCAGCTATTTTGTTGTTGTTGTTGTTGCTGCTGTTGCTGTGATGCTACAGGACTCTGCTGAGGGCAACATGGTGAGACTCTGTCTCAAAAAAAAAAAAAAAAGCAGCACACTGTAGGGGTTAACCCTTCACGCTGGAGTTAGAGGAGCAGGGTTTCAAAGTCAGCTACGACACTATGATTGCATATCTTTGAGTGGGTCACTTTCCCCATTTTTTAAATTTCCTTATGTTTAAAATGAGATCAGAGTGGACTTTATTTCATGAAGTTTCTGTGGAGATGAGATTAGATGGAGCATAGAGAGGACGTGCGCCATGCCTGCCCCATAACAAGCACTTGATTAAGTTTTCAGAGTGAGGATGGTGGAGAAGAAGGTGATGATGGTTTATACTGTGGCTCTCACGAGGCCCCTAATCTGGCTGGAGAAATACCATACGGGGCAGAACTGAGAAAGCATGACAGCACGGTAGGGCCCACTCACAATTTCCTTCCATTTCTGTGGTTTCAGTTACCTGCAGTCAACCACCGTCCAAAAATAGTCAATAGTAAACAGGTTATGGGTTTTTAATTGCACAGCATTCTGAACTGTGTGACGAAATCTCGAGACTTCCCGCTCCACCACGCACTCTCCAGGCAGCATCTCCGGGCCGTGCAGTATTATGAGAAGGAGAAAACTTCGTCTCCATGGGGCTCGGGGTTTCAGGCCTTCACTGAGGGGCTTAGAATGTATCCCCTGGGATCAGGGAGGACTGCTGTACTTGGAGTTCACTGTAAAGGAAGCACAGAGAAATAAAAAGAGAAAACATACAGGCAGGTAGGGTTCCTAGAGACAAGAAAAGAACAAAAGGGAACAGACAAAATATTTGAAGATGTAAACGAGAATGAACATTCATTTCAAATCATGAAAGAGTTGTGTCTATGTAACGGGAGAGCACAGTCTGCCCGGGGTGTGAATGGAGAAGAAAGTTTAAACATCAAGGTTAAACATCTAGGTTTCAAAGAGAAGAAGCAAGATCCGTATATAAGTGGACAGTTAAGGCCTCCTTCCTACTTTTTTCTAGCCAGTGCCAGAAACCAGTGAGCAAAGCAATGTTGCCATGTCCCCAGGGAAGAGGTTCCTCTGTGTCTAACAAGAACGTGGGGCTACAGCCACAGTGACCACCCGGCTCAGTACACGTGGGCCTGAGGGCCGCCCAGGATACAGGACTTTCGGTGCTAAAATCTGACGGTTCAGACAGGTGGTTATTTATTGTATATACAAGACTCATTTGTTGACAAAATCTAGTGAACCAAGAGAAAATCAAAACTAAGAGATCACGGCGGTGTTATGACATATACATTGGTTTTGGTCCACAGTTCCTGGCTCATAACTACTGTAGTCCTTGTGATAATATTGAGGTGCTTTAGGCTTCAGGAAACAGAAATCTCTCTTTCTGACCTTCTCCTGCTCTCCTTTGACCTGCCTGAGGCAGAACTCTAATCTGATTGTAGGTCAAAAGACCGTCATTCCAGAGAGGGTCCTGCTCCACACCCCGCGCAGAGAGGCAGGAAGAATCTGAACAGACAGGCCTTGTTGGGTTTAGATCACGCGCTTTCTGTCCAATCACATTTCTACATGGTTATCAGTTATGCCTATATCAGGAAGCCTTTATAGAAATCCAAAAGTACAGGGTTCAGGGACCTTCCAGACAGCTGAACACATGGGGCTTCTGGAAGGTGGCCCATGGGAAGGGCACGTGCTCTCTGTGCCCCTTCCCTGTACTTTGCCCCGTGTGTCTCTTCATCTGTAGCCTTTGTAATATCCCGTAAGCCTGTAACCGTGTTTCCCTGAGCTCTGCCAGCCGCCCCAGTAAATTTATAGACCCTAAGGAAGGAACTCCAACTTGAAACCAGTTAGTTAGACGTTCTGGAGGCCTGGACTTGTGACTAACTGTCTAGGGCAGTGGTTCTCCACCTTCCTCACGCCGTGACCCTTTAGTACAGTTCCTTACATTGTGGTGGAGCAATGTCTTTTACTTCTCCCCCAGCTGGTTAGGGGCCACCACAACATGAGGAACTGTGTTAAAGGGTCACGGCATGAGGAAGGTGGAGAACCACTGGTCTAGGGGTAGGGCGTGCAGTCTTGAGGACTGAGCTCTCACGCTGTGGGATCGGACAGTATTTCCAGGAAGGTGCTAGGTGTGTATGGGTGGGAAAACACCCATATTGATTCACAGAAGTCTTTTTCTATGTTGGTGATTGTTGTGGTGTATGAGCAGAGGGAAAAACACAGTTTGAGAGTTTTTCCAAAACAATCAGAAATATAGAAGCCTTGATCAAAGAAAAGATAAGCATCAAGTATATTTATAGATACAAACTAAAAGGCAGCCAGTTGGGGTGGGTTGTGCCTGCTATCCTAGCAGTTTGAGAGTCCAAGGAAGGAAAATCACTTGAGATCAGGAGTTCAAGACCAGGCTGAGCACAATAGTGGGACCCAGTCTCTACAAAAAAATACAAAAATTAGGTGAGTATGGTGGCACAATATTCTGAGATACTCAGGAGGCTGAGTCAGGAGGATCACTTCATCCCGGGAGTCTGAGATTGCAGTGAGCTATGATGACACCATTATATTCAGGCCTGCTGGGTGACAGAGGGGGACCCTATCTTAAAAACAAACAAAACCTAAAAGGAAATGAAATCACCCTTATAAACTGATGAAGGATTGCAAGGTAAGAACTAGAGTAAGGGTCTCCAAAACTCTGTGACAGAACAGGCCTAGCTATGATTATAGTACTCAGCCACTGTCCCTGCCCCCCACCCCATTTGCTTGATTATAGTTAGTCACTGTCCCCTTGTTTGCTGTGATTGCTACTCTAGAGGGCACAGCTGTTTTTTATAAAGAGTCTTGACTTTACCCCCTGTAAATAATATCACCTGTTCAGGACATAGGGTTAGATTTTGAGCTATCTTCCTGGTCCTGCTTTCTTTTTTTTTTTTTTTGAGACAGAGCCTCAAGCTGTCACCTATAGGTAGAGTACTGAAGTACCGTGGCTCACAGCAACCTCTAACTCCTGGGCTTAAGCGATTCTCTTGCCTCAGCCTCCCAAGTAGCTGAGACTACAGGAGCCCGCCACAATGCCCAGCTCCAGGTCCTGCTTTCAACCACATTAACTGACCCACCCAGACCACGAAACTGACTCAAGTGGTCTTTAGCCCCACTCAAGGATCAGCTGGCCCACCCAGACAGCAGCCCACCAAAGTACTGATGGCTCCACCCTACAACCAGCCAATTAGCAGACCCTGATTTCCTAATCCTCTGTCAGCAAACTGTCTTTAAAAATCCTGTCCTCCCAATTCTTGGGAGGTGGGTTTGAAAGAATTCTCCCATCTCCCTGCTTAGTGCTTTGTGTGGTGAACTCTTTCTCTGCTGTAAACCCTGCTGTCTCTGGACATTGGCTTTCCCTTGGGCAGTGGGCAGATAATCCTGGCTGGACAGCAGTAGGAAACACTGTGGAGATCGTAGTTCAGTGAGTAAGTTTTACAAACCTTCACAAGGTAAAACTATTAACAATACAAATAACAAATATCGCACAGTGGTGAGAGAGAAAGTAAATAGAAAGTAAATTTATTCTGTCTATAATTGCAACAAATAGTAAATAAACACAAGGAATACATAACGATCAACTTCTTAATGGATTTCCATACTGATTTACTGAGCCAAAGGATCTCTGAGAAATGAACATGGATTTTGGTAAAGAAAGATTCATTTGTAGTTACAGTTTAATTCCCTTTCCTCCTTTTAAAAGAACATTAAATTGAGCCTCGCCTGTGACTCAGTGGGTAGGGCACTGGCCCCATATACCAAGGGTGGTGGGTTCGAACCCAACCCTGGCCAAACTGCAACAAAAAAATAGCCAGGCGTTGTGGTGGGCGCCTGTAGTCCCAGCTACTTGGGAGGCTGAGGGAAGAGAATCGCTTAAGCCCCGGAGTTGGAGGTTGCTGTGAGCTGTGATGCTATAGCACTCTATCAAAGATGATAAAGTGAAACTCTGTCTCTAAAAAAAGAACATTAAATTATAATCTTTTATCTTAACTAGCACATAAAATAGTGTAGTATTTGCATATAACCTATGAATATCCTCCCATATACTTTAAATCCTCTCTAGATTACATATAATACCTAAAACAATGTAAATGCTATGTATATAGTTGGTATACTATCTTATTTAGGGAATAATGACAAGAAACAAGTCTGTATATGTTCACTACAGATGTATCCATCCAGGCTTATTTTCCACAGATATTTCCAATCTGCAGTTGGTTGAATCCATGGATGTGACATCCACAGATATAGAAGGTATACACATACACACACGCACAGTGTC
Source organism: Otolemur garnettii (assembly GCF_000181295.1). NCBI lineage: Eukaryota > Metazoa > Chordata > Mammalia > Primates > Galagidae > Otolemur > Otolemur garnettii. Next base: position 34,752,222 of record NW_003852401.1, read on the forward strand.
AAAAAAATGTATACACATTTTAAACAATCTTGTTGGAAGTAAAATCAATCATTCCCCCAAAGTGTATGACTTGCAGGTAAAACGGATACGTGTAGCTTGTCTAGGTACACTTGACCAGTAATGGTACTTTCAATTCAACTTCAAAAAGTGATATATAGAGGCTCGGCGCCTGTGGCTCAAGCGGCTAAGGCACCAGCCACATGCACCTAAGGTGGCGGGTTCAAATCCCCAGCCCAGGCCCGCCAAACAACAATGATGGCTACAAACAAAAAATGGCCAGGCGTTGTGGC
>NW_003852401.1:34752647-34786893 GCF_000181295.1 Otolemur garnettii
AAAAAAAAAAAAAGAAAAAGAAAAAAAAAGAAATGGTTCTGCTTTTCCTGAGCTGGTTCCACTTGTGAGGAGGCACGTGCTAAAAAGAAAAGCGCGCTACCCGGACAACTGTAAAGGGCTCCACTAGGCAGCAAAGGCAAAGAGAAGATTTCTTGCTACCTTCCTACCTCCAAGTCGGTCCCCAGGGTGGGCTAACTGGGCCCCAGCTGGGCCTGCAGCGCCCACTGCAGACACCACCTCGGGGCTGGGCCTCAGCAGCTGCTCCCCCAAGCCAGGCCAGCAGCACGATCTGGAACTCTGCCCACATTGTTCTTTCACTAACTTTTCCATTAAGAACTGAGACGAAATAAAAATGTCCCAGACACCTGGGTCCCCTGCCTTAGAACTGACACCAGCAAACTTTTCCTGGCCAGGTGCCCACCTGAGTGGAAAGGAAGGAGGGAAGCGGGCAGGGTGCACACACTAGGCCTTTGAGGACAGAGACACTGGGCCGAAGCAGCTTGTGCTACATCCTGACTGGAATAGCCCAGCAGAGCAGGAGCCCCATCCCACCAGAACAGTGCCATAAACCTACAACCTCCCAGTAGGTGCCTGATACAGCTCGTGCCCCTCTCAGGCCTCTTCTCGTGGCCCTCTCTGTGCTGGCCAGACAGGACTTCTTTGCCAAGGCTGTCACACTCAGACTCCCCCCTGCATAGGGGACCGCAGTAGGTGCAGACATGTTGACATAGCCTTTAAAAAATATTACAGTCAAATAAACATGCATAACACTTGTCATTTTAAGCATTTTTCCATTTTTCTTAGGATGTAAAAGTATAAGTTTATTTAAAACCAGAGAAAGGGAAGGGGGGGAAAGCTGGGAAAGAGAGATCAGAAGAGAGCAGGGAGGCTCGGGGCCTGTGGCTCAAGTGGCTAAGGTGCCAGCCACATACACCTAAGGTGGCGGGTTCGAATCCCCAGCCCGGGACCTCCAAACAACAATGATGGCTGCAACCAAAAAATGGCCGGCGCTGTGGCGGGCACCTGTAGTCCCAGCTACTTGGGAGGCTGAGGCAGGAAACTCACTTGAGCCCAGGAGTTGGAGGTTGCTGTGAGCTGTAATGCCATGGCACTTTACCCAGGGGGACAGCTTGAGGCTCTGTCTCAAAAAAAAAGAAGACAGCAGGGAGTAGGGATCGAGAAAAGAAAAGATTGAGGAAGGAAAGAAAGTAGCAATAGAGTGAATGGCATGGCCTACCAAAGAAAGGAAGGGGCCAGTGCCTATGGCTCAAGTGGCTAAGGCGCCAGCCATGTACACCCAAGGTGGCGGGTTCGAATCCAGCCTGGGCCTGCCAAACAACAATGATGGCTGCAACCAAAAAATAGCCGGGCGTTGTGGCGGGCACCTGTGGTCCCAGCTACTTGGGAGGCTGAGGCAGGAGACTCGCTTGAGCCCAGGAGTTGGAGGTTGCTGTGAGCTGTGATGTCACAGCACTCTACCCAGGGGGAAAGCTTGAGGCTCTGTCTCAAAAAAAAAAAAAAACACAAAAACAATAAAGAAAGGAAGGGAGGCTGCCGGGCCACTTTCCATTTTTAAGTGTATATTTTAGTGATGTTAAGGGCATTCTCCAGGTTGTGCTCAACATAGCCTTTTGGTACAGGGGACAGGTTGAAGCAGCCTGCTTGATGAATTAATTTTTCTCCCCCTTCTTATTTTTTTTTAATTTTCAAAAGAACAGGGCAATGAACAACCATTCACCTGCAGTTTCCTTTTGTTGGGGTTTTCCTCCCTGTCTCTCTGTCTCCCTCCTTCTCCTCCTCTCATCATGGGTGATAGTTTGTTTTTGCTGAAGCATCTGAGATTAAGTGACAGGCATCATGGTGACAAGTCATTGTTAAATGCTTCTCCATGTACCTCTGAAAGCAAGGATATTCTTCAAAGCCCTCAGACTCTTGTTTGTTTGTTTTTACAGCTGAAGATTTAGTGATCACGTCCATTTGAGTTGTCACCTTTCCTTAGCATCCTTGAGCCCAGAGCACGTCCCAAGTCTCTGTGGATTTGTTGGTGGTGTGTATGTGTGTGCACATTGCCACTTCTGAAGAGTCCAGGACAGTTATTTTGCATAATAGCCTTTGATTTGTTTTTGTCTGATTGTTTTTTGTTTGGATTCAAGTTAAGTATTATTGGTAAAGGCTATTGCCTTGACGTTAACTGATGCACTGCAATTCAGTTCTGGTATTAACCACCTGGAATTAATGCAGATCCCACAAGTAAAGGGCATGGTTCCTGAGGGACTGACTTCGCCTCAGACGCACGCTGCAAGTTCAGGCGGTCCAGGCCACCCATACTCTGACCAGATAGCTATGAATTTAACAGTTCCTAAGACTTCCCTCAGGTTCAGTAATCTGCTCTAATGTCTCACAGAACTCAGAAAAGTGCTATAATTATGACTATAATTTTATAATAAAGGATACTGTCAAATGAGGTGACCGGTTGGGTAAGGTATGGAAGGTTACCTAACACAGGGCTTCCGTTACCTTTCCCTTTGAAGTCAGGGTATATCACCTTCCCAAGACATTAATGCTGTTCACCAACCAGGAAGATTTACTGGGCTTCAGGGTCCGGAGTTTTTAGATGTTTCATTCTGTAGGCATAGCTGATTTAATCATTGTCTACCAGAGGCAACTCAAATCTCCAGATCCCTTCCCTTCTTCGGAGGATGTGCTAGTTCTAGTTCAAAGTCCCTCCTCTCTAATTATATGCTTAGTATTTCAGGCAACTGAGTCCCCGTTGTGAAGCTATCTAGGGGCTCATCTCAAGTGATCTCATTTATGTAAACTCAGATGTCATCCAAGGGCTCATGAATGCAATAGCACTTCTATCATTCAAGAAATTCCAAGAGTTATAGAAGCTCCTTGCCAAAAAACAGGGTTAAAGACCAGGCAAATTATTCGTTCTGTATCATGCTCAGTTTATACATCAGGAAACCCATGAAGTAATTTCGTCCCATCCCTGCTGATGTCAGATTTGGTGATGTTTGCCCTATTTATCCATTTCAAAGATACGTTGTATGATAGTTCTAATATCTGATTTCCTAAAATTATTTCATTCAAAGCCTTTAACATTCGTCGATAATCCTTGGCTGAATCAGCTATCACAAATGGTTATTTTGTAAGTCAATCATCTTTTCTACATTTATTAGTTGGCATTTTTCTATAAAGAATAGAATTCTTTTTGCCCTCTTTCAGACCATCAGAAGATTTTAAAGTATAGTTTTGAATTCGTGGATTCGGTTACTCTTCTTACTATTTTTATGCTCACATTATCCCAGATTTGGCCAGTGAGAGCCACTTCAAACTGGCTCCTGTGTCTCATGTTGAGCTCTTAGTCTCAAATGATAATGATGATGACATTGTTATTATTTGGAGCCAGCTGACATGGCCTAAAAAATAAAGCAATCATTAGTTGTCATATAGTAGGGAAGACAGGAAGTCTCCTCTCCCCAAGATTTTGTCCATCACTGACCCCTTCATCTGCGACAGAGGGCCCTCATGAAGTGCCTATCTAGGCTGGCGTGAAGGATAGGTGGGAATTAGACCAACAGACAGATCTCAAATAGAAGGCTATAGGATCACCACTCAGGCTTTCCAGAAAGAGCTATCAAGGCCGCTGATAACTCTGACAATTCACATGAGCTTCATGGACTACACATGTATTTTAAAACTTGTATTTGTTTCCTTAATAACGGTAGCTTGATGTCTATAAATATAGCTTTAAATGCATATTTCTCATTTCAGGCTTCCTAATGATGTTGTATATGAGATTATATACTTAGTACTGCAGGGAAAAATTTCAGGGGTAAAAAGGAAAGAAGAAAATTTTGGCTAGAAATGATTCCTTCTTGTACAAAGAATATTCAGTTAACTTCCAATCATTTCCTGTTCCCCCAGTAATGCATGCACATAAAAATAAATGCTTATAAACTTTTATAATGGATTTTTTTTTTTTTTTGAGACAGAGCCTCAAGTTGTTGCCCTGGGTGGAGTGCTATGGCATCACAGCTCACAGCAACCTCTAACTCCTGGGCTCAAGCGAGTCTCCTGCCTCAGCCTCCCAAGTAGCTGGGACTACAGGTGCCCGCCACAATGCCTGGCTATTTTTTGGTTGCAGCCGTCACTGTTGTTTGGTGGGCCCGGGCTGGGATTCGAACCCGCCAGCTCAGGTGTATGTGGCTGGCACCTTAGCTGCTTAAGCCACAGGTGCCGAACTTGGCACTGCCATTTAAATGAAATCATACAGCATCTAGCTCTAGCCTGTAGGGTCTGGCTTATTTCACTGACCACAATGTGTTTGAATTTAGTCCCCACTTTGGCCTTTATTTATCTATAGTTTGTTCCTTTTTATTGGTGAGTATCATATGTGTAAGAGGGAAAAAATTAATTTTGTCTCTGGGCTTCTTAGTTGGAATGAGCCCCAGTAATAATAGACAGATTAGGCTCGGCACCTGTGGCTCAACCGGCTAAGGTGCCAGCCACGTACACCTGAGGTGGCGGGTTCAAATCCCCAGCCTGGACCCGCCAAACAACGATGACGGCTGCAACCAAAAAATAGCCGGGCGTTGTGGCGGGTGCCTGTGGTCCCAGCTACTTGGGAGGCGGAGGCAGGAGACTGCTTGAGCCCAGGAGTTGGAGGTTGCTGTGAGCTGTGATGCCACGGCACTCTACCCAGGGGGACAGCTTGAGGCTCTGTCTCAAAAAAAAAAAAAAATAGACAGATTAACAGGAGAGAAAAAAACAAACAGAAGCTTATTAATGCATATACCTTGCCGTATACAGAGAGAATACCCAGGGCAAAATGTGTGACTATCAAAGAGGTGACTTACCAAGTCCAAGCTTAAGTAGTAACATCTCTTAAAACAAAGAAAGAAGACCATGGGGGGAGAGCCAGTTACGGAGAGGTGATCAGATAACTATGGAAAGCAGCAGCAAGACTCGTTTTGCAGACTGAAGTTCCCCTCAGTGCCTTCTCTAGTGATAAGAATCATCTTTCTCTTCCTATTGCAGACAGGGAGACACCCTAACAAGTGGAGATTTCCTTTACAGCCACAAATTTCACTTAGAAAAGAGTAACTTCTACTTTGTTTCCTGGAGTTTCTTCTGTGTCTTCCGTAGTCTCTCAAAATACTCAGCAGAAAATAATCCTTATGCAAAAAAAAATCCTTATGCCAAAGAGGCATATTTTGGTCTCCCACATATGGATGTGTTAATTTCTTTTTCTATTGCCAAAGAGGAATATTTTGGTCTCTCACTTGTGGGAGTATTAATTTCTTTCTCTGTTCACTAGTTGAATACTATTTGGGTTGTTCCCAGTTTGGGGCAATTTTTTTTAATTTGTGCTCACTCATCACAATGCATTTTAATTTAGTCCCCATTTTGGCCTTTATTTATCTATAGTTTGTTCCTTTTTATTGGTGAGTAGTATCATATTATATGTGTAGCAGAGAAAAAATTATGTCACTATGTTGCCCTCAGTAGAGTGCTTTAACGTCACAGCTCACAGCAACCTCAAACTCTTCAGCTTATGCAATTCTCTTGCCTCAGCCTCCTGAGTAGCTGGACAACAGGCACCCACCACAATGCCCCGCTATTTTTCTTTTTGTTGCAGTTGTCATTGTTGTTTAGCTGGCCTGGGCTGGGTTCGAACCCCCAGCCTCGATGCAGGTGGCCAGTGCCCTGCCCACTGAACTACAGGCGCCACCCCAGTTTGGGGCAATTGTGAATAAAGCTGCTAAAAACATTTGCTTGCAGTATTTTTGTATGAATACAAATTGATATTTTTCTTGGATAAATACTCAGAAGCATGATTGCTGAGCCCTATGGTAAAAGTAGGTTTAACGTCATCAGAAACTGCAAACTCTCTTATCAAAGGGGCCGCTGCTGTTTTGGATTCCCACCAACCATGTATGAGAGCGCCGGTTGCTCTGCCCCTTCATCAGCATTTAATATTATTATTTTAAAAATCAGCCCTTCTAATCATTGGCATGGTGACGTATTATTGTGGCTTTAATTTACATGTCCTTGATGCATAATGATTTTACCATTCTTTCATATGCTTATTTGCCATTTGTATATTTTCTTTTCTTTTTTTTTTTTAATTTATTTGTTTATTTATTTATTTATTTATTTTTTTTGAGACGGAGCCTCAAGCTGTCCCCCTGGGCAGAGTGCCGTGGCATCACGCTCTCAGCAACCTCCAACTCCTGGGCTCAAGCGAGTCTCCTGCCTCAGCCTCCCAAGTAGCTGGGACCACAGGCACCCGCCACAACGCCTGGCCATTTTTTGGTTGCAGCCATCATTGTTTGGCGGGCCCGGTCTGGAGATTTGAACTCGCCACCTTAGGTGTTTGTGGCTGGCGCCTTAGCCGTTTGAGCCACAGGCACCAAGCCTGTATATTTTCTTTTAGTGAAGATTCTTTTTTTTTTTTTTTCTGAGACAGAGTCTCACTGTGTAGCCTTCAGTAGGGTGCTATGGCATCACACCTCACAGCAACCTCAAGCTCTTGGGCTTAAGCGATTTTCTTGTCTCAGCTTCCCAAGTAGCTAGGACTATAGGTGTCTGCCACAATGCCTGGCTGCTTTTTTGCTGTTCTTGTATTTGTCATTGTTGTTTAGCAGGCCCAGCCAGGTTGGAACCTGCCAGCCCCAGTGTACTTGGCCAGCATCCTACCCACTGAGCTAGGGGTGCTGAGCCAAGATTCTTGAAGATTCTGTTTATTTATTTGTTTATTTTTGAGACAGTGTCTATTCTGTTGCCCAGGCTGGAGTGCAACGGCCTGATCACAGTTCACTGCAGCCTCAAACTCCTGGACTCAAGTGAGCCTTCTGCCTTAGCTTCCTAAGAATCTAGGACCACAGGTGCCCACCACATCCATCTAATTTTTATATCTTTTTTTGTAGAAATGGGGTCTCACTATGTTTCTCAGGCTGTTTTCAAACTCTTGGCCTCAAGTGATCCTCCCACCTCAGCCTCCCAAAGTGTTGGGATTATAGGAGTGAGCCACCATACCCAGCCCCCATTCAAATTGTTTGTCCGTATTTTTATTGTTTTCACCCCCTTACTGTTGAGTTTTGAAAGCCTTTTGTTCTGTATCTGAGTTCTTTTTATCTATGTTTTGCCAATATATTCTCCATAGCCTAGTGGTTCTCAACCTGTGGGTTGTGACCCCTTTGGGATCCCCTAAGACCATCCTGCATATCAAATATTTACATTGCAATTCATAACAGTAGCAAAATTACAGTTGCGAAGTAGCAACAAAAATAATTTTATGGTTGGGGGTCACCACAACCTGAGGAACTGTATTAAAGGGTGGCGGCATTAGGAAGGTTGAGAACCACTGCTTTAGATCATCTTTTTATTCTCTTAATGCTGTCTTTTTGTCAAGCAAAGATTTTAATTTTGCAAAGTGAAATTTATTGGGTTTTTTTTTCCCTTTCACTGTGCTTTTGGTATCCTATTTTGCTTTTTCCCCCAAATTCTAAGTTTTCCACTTAGATCTGGGATACATTTTAGCTTTTGTATAAAGTGTGAGGTATAGGTTGAGATTCTATTTTTTTTTTTTTTTTTTTGTATATGGATGTCCAAGTTTTCAGCATCATTTGTTGAAAAGATTATCTTTTCTTCGTTGAATTTCCTTTGTTCCTTGGTCAAAATTGGTAGGATTTATTTTCGTGGATCTGTTTCTGGGCTCCGTCTTCTGTTGTATTGACCTGTGTGTCCATTCTCTCATCAAACTGCCTTGATTACGACAGTTTCATCATAGTCTCAAAGTCAGATAGCATGAAAAGCATCTTTGGTTTTCTTTTCAAACTTGTTTTGTCTACTCTATTTCCTCTGCTTTTCTGTATAACTTTTAGTATCAGCTTTTAGATGTACATCAAAAAGGCTTCCTGGGTTTCGTTTGATACTATGCTGAATCTATAGACCAATTTTCAGAGAACCGACATGTTAACAATATTGAGTTCTTCCAATCTATGAACTCAATATAATTCACTCTTTTAGTTCTCTTTTAATATTTCAAGAAAAATCCCCATCAGCTCAGTGGGTGGGGCACCAGACACGTACACGGAGGCTGGTGGGTTAGAACCGGCCTGGGCCAACTGAACAACCATGACAACTGCAACAAAAAAATAGCTGGGCGCTGTGGTGGGCGCCTGTAGTCCGCACTACTTGGGAGGCTGAGGCAAAAGAATTGCTTTAGCCCAAGAGTTAGAGGTTGTGTGAACTGTGATGCCATGGCACTCTACCCAGGGCCATATAGTGAGACTCTGTCTCAAAAGAAAAAAAAATCCCTAGCAGACTGTCCTCACATCTAATGAACTTCAACGGTCATTAAGCTCTAAGCTAGTCATTGCGAATTGTAGTGTTGACATGACAAGCTTAGACCAGTGTTTTTAGAACCCAAACTTATCTCCCACTGGGCTGGGAAATCAAATTGAGTGGATCAGAATCATCATTAGAAAATGAAATAGGAGGAATATATTAGAAGTGAGTACTGGTTTATTAAGCTTTCTTTTCAGTTTTCTATACAAATATGGAATATATTTGTGTACTAGATTGCCACATGAAATTTGTTTCTTATGCTGAGTCATAGCTTAAAAAATCTGTGATCCTTGATAAAATTCTGAGCTGGAAATAGAGTCATCCTCTGTATTGAATTCTTATAGCTTTGTATTGCTTGTGCATTCATTTTGAATTAAGTTGAATGTTCTCGTAGCCCATACTGGACATAGAGCTCAGTTACCCTTGACACAGTTTCCAGCTCCTCCCAGTTCCTGGAAGTGGTCAATCTAGATATCTGCCTTATGCAACCTCCTTCTGGTTGGAAAGTTAAAACCACCCTGCTTGACTCACCCTGCTGACCCCCATGCCTACTTGGATTGCACAGACAGGCAGCATTGATCACTGCTCAGTCTCCGAGTGATTCCATGTAGTCCGTGCCTGCTTACTATAAACTCACCAGTTAGAACTCCCTGTGGGAAACCTGCTTGGGCAATGCCCTGGACCTCAACCAGGCTTTGGCCACAGGTCTCTCTCTCCCTCTCCGTCTCTCTCCCTCCTTCACTCTTGCTTTCCACCTGTTGGTTGATCACATGTGTCACCGATGCCCTTCCCTTCCCATTGGCTCAGCACTAGGTGCTGCGGTCTTCTCTCTGGGATCTGTAAGTAATGCACTGTTCCTGCCATTTCCTGTGATCTGTTGTATCGCCTGCTCTGTGCCCCAACCTAATTCTTTTCTTGGTCAGGGCTCTCCTTGACGGTGGCTATCTTAGTAGGAATAAACCGGACACAGGTCAGCCAAGAGCCACAAGGTCATCTGCCAGTAAAAACAAGTTTCCTGTGAGAGGGACACTTTGTTGCAGGTTGGGCCCTCAGACATTAGTCTGTCCTCCAGGAGAAAGAAGTATCCCATGAAAGGCAAACTAAAAATCTATGACCACCTCCCCTGAGTACCCCCCAACTCCTGGAACCTCCGCTAGCCACGCCACACCCCATCTGTGTGGATCTAGAGTTGATAGCTACTCTCCTGAGAGAGATGTTAAGAACAAATTACAGGAAAACCTAACACCTTTTCTGATGGGTAGAGACCCAAACAAAACACAGGTCCCTGAAAAAGAAAGGAGTGATAGATGTTGAATAAACAGCAACAGAGCTTGCTGCACCTGCTTTTATTCTTCCCTTCATGGTGAATTCTTTCTTTTTGTACTTTCAAACTCCAACTGATAAAAACTGGTCATTTTGCCCAAGCCAAAGGATCACAGATGTCCATGCAAATGTAGGTCTTCTGTTACTGTCTAATTAGGAGGAACTAAAATGAGAAAGAAAACTATTGATACTCCATGGGAAATACGTAATGAAAATACAGACAGTGATCCTGGATAGTAACTGCTAGACTCAGAAAAAAAAAAAAAAAGAAATCAGTTCTATATTTTAGATGGATATTATAATAATAGCAATTAATCTAACAAAACAGAGAATGTTTATACTTATCAGTGTAAAATCACCACACTGACAGTATTTAAAAATTAAAACATATGGTGCTAGGTCCCTGCTAATTGGTTAAGTGAGTCATAAGCCAAAGGTTGTGAATGTAGCTGTGTGAATTTTCAGAATCAAAACTTTTGAAGATAAGAATGGAATTTTGTTGCCAACTATTGTTTCTTGGCACTTGCCCGGTTTCTAACAAGTTCTTAAATCTCCGAAGCTATTTACAGACCCAGTTTCTATTAATTTACAATTCACAATTTTGATACAAGAATCATTTCTACATGTCAGGAAATGAAGACACTTATAAACTTTATAAACAGAAATTGCATTGTAAAAAGCTGACAACTGAGCCGGGTGCAGTGGCTCACACCTGTAATCCTTGCACTCTGGGAGGCTGAAGCAGGTGGATTGCTTGAGCTCAGGAGTTCGAGACCAGCCTCAGCAAGAGAAAGTCTTCATCTCTAAAAAATAGCCAGGCACTGTAGCAGGCGCCTGTCGTCCTAGCTATTTGGGAGGCGGAAGCAAGAGAATCACTTGAGTCACAAGAGTTTGAGGTTGCTGCAAGCTAGGATGCCATAGCATTCTACGGAATGCAATAAGACTGTCTCAAAAATAAATAAATAAATAAAATAATAACAAAAATTAAAAATCTTACAACTAAGCATAGAAGTAAGTTTTGTAATATTCTCAGTTCAAAGAGTCTGGCCTGTGGTGTGGTGTGATACTCTTTCTGTGTTCCCTTTGGTACACGGATGTTGTGTGAACTACATCCCAGCTCCCCCCAGGATAAGAGGAGACTGACTTTGACCAGACAACTCCCCAGATGAACACCATATGAAATCGGTTTCTAGTTTGGCCAGTGGTTTCTGTGACCAAAGCTTCTTTTTTCTTGGTTTTCTTTCCTGGGCTTACATAACCACCTTATTGATACGTATCTGTGCTGAATAAACTTTCAGGAACATTCTTTGCATTACCCCTGGTTATCAGGAGACGATGACATCTTTTTATTTTTTTGCTAAATATCAGGTTTTTGCTAAATATCAGAGTACTTATTTGGTGCGTATAAAGGCATGTTTGTTTCACATTCCTACTAAAGGGTCTTAAAGAGGTAGGGGGCAGGGATAAAAACTCAAAGTAAAGAAATTTGGGATCTATTTTTTAACTTTGAAATATAAATTTTCTTTTTTATTTCCAGATTAATGTCGACGTCAGCTAACTTTAGGAAGTTACATATAAACATTTATTTAAATTGAAGATCATATCACAATTGAGTAGAAACTGGGAAATTCATCTCTGATAGACACAAATGCTAAGTCAGCATTTGCTGGATTTCATGTTAAAGCTAAGACACCGTCTCAAATGTTTTAAAACAGGGAATGAAAACATTATAAAGGTAACCATGCCTCTCTTCTGGGTTATCCTATATGCTTAAGACATTTGAATAACTTTGCATTGCCTCACTTAAATTGTGTAATGTCTTCTTCCCGAACAATTTAAACACCCTCAAAACTTCTCCTTCACTGTTTTTTTTTTTTTGAAAGCAGAGTTTCACTATGTCGCCCTTCGGTAGAGTGCTGTGGCATCACAGCTCACAGCAACCTCAAGTTTTTGGGCTCAAGTGATTCTCCTGCCTCAGCCTGGCAACTACAAGCGCCTGCCACATTGCCTGGCTATTTTTAGAGATGAGGTCTCCTCTGGCTCAGGCTGGTCTGGAACCCGTGAGCTCAGACAATCCACCCGCCTCGGCCTCCCAGAGTGTCTCGGCCTAGTACCTATGACTTTAAAATCACAGGATCACAAACAACAAATCTGGAATACGGTTGATTGTCAGTGTTAATGATATTTTTAGAGGTTTTAAGTTTAACTGAAGGAGGAACTTGGGAAGCAGATGAAGGGGGGAGGAGGCATAAATAGTTAACAGGGACTGCAATTTACTTCCTGATTACCACATCCATCGCAGGGTAGCCAGGGCTGTCTTTCCCGCATGTTAATTTCAGTGCTGAAAGACCATTGGCTCCTCTCCCTGTGGGCGTGACTTGAGAGACCAATGGGCAGCAGCTTGCTCAATATCACTTTTGATATTGTTTAGAATACCTTCCAGGTACTTCTTCCTAGAAAGCCTTGAATTTTTGTTGTGTTGGAGTTTTCTGTTGTAAGAACAATTGCAAGTTGGCCATTGTAGCCAAGGGAAGCAAACTGGTGGTAGGTATAGTCGGAAGAAAATGAAGACAGCCCTGAAACTAGAGAGCCCACAAGAAATTAACACAAACTTGTAAAAACATAAACACGCAGGTTTCCCTTTTTCTTGTGCAACTGCTGTTTGTGAGCAACTTCTCAACCTGCTGAGAATTGGGTGTGGGAGGAGGGCAAATCACTCAGTGCAAATGGACACGGTACCATGCAGACGAGGGGCGCCATCCTTTTTTCAAAGCAGACGTTAAAGTCCCTAGGGGGCAGAAATAATAATAACTGCAACAGCAACAATAACAATTGTTGTGGTTGTAGAAAGAAGCAATATTGGCCAGGTGTGGTGGGTCATGCTTATAATCCCAGTACTTTGGGAGGCTGAGACAGGAGGGTAACTTGAGCTCAGGAGTTCAAGACCAGCCTGGGCAGCAAAAGAGACTCTGTCCCTTAAAAAAAGAAAGGCAATATTATTTGTGTTGTTGACAACAAGGATTGTGAGAAGGGAAAGGTAATATGGTGTCTTTACTTCCTGCCCAAGTTGTCAGTACAGAAACAAGTAATTTTCCAGTCTTCTCTCAGAATTTCATGGAGCAGAATATGGAGATCAGTTGGCTGATCTTTCCTTCTAAGGCAAAGCATGAAAGGTTCATAGAAGTGGAAGTGTGGCAGAGGAGATAAAGCACCAGGGCTTACACTAGACCTCAAGAGGGCTTGGGAATTTAGCTGGAGAAAAAACACCATCATCGCCAGTGAGACAGGAATAGAGTTCTGAGTGTGGAAAGTATACACAAAGCAAAAGGCTGCCTTCTGGGGTAGACTCTCAATAGTCCTTGGTGCCAGTTAGCACAGTGTTGGAATCTCTTCCAAGGCTAGTCAGTGCTTAATGACAAGGATATATGTGTTCTGAGAAATGCATCGTTAGGTGATTTCATAAAATGTATATAACAATATAAGGTAAAGACAAAAAAAGTACATCTGTGTAGGGAACTCAGGGGCAAGTGAATGTGAAGGCCTAGGACATTATTATTTGCTACTGTGGACTTTATAAATACTGTGCACTTAGGCTACACTAAATTTATGAACTTTTTTCTTTCACTTTCTGAGCTTTTAATTTTTTATTATTTTTTTAATTTATGAATTTTTTTTCATGGCCAAGGAGGTCTTGATCAGTTGCCCAGGGTGATCTTGAACTCCTGGCTTAAAACAATTCTCTTGCCTCCGCCTCCAAAAGCTGGAAGTACAGATGTAAACCACTGCACCCAGACTTTTTAACTTTTTTACTCTTTTGTAGTAACTTAGCTTAAACCGCAAATACATTTCATAGCTGTACAAAAATATTTTCTTTCTCTATATCCTTACTTTATAAGATTTTTCTACTTGTATTATGTTCTTTTCAATTTTTGTTTTTAAACTAAGACACAAACACAGACATTAGCCTTGGCCTACACAGCGTCTAGATCAGCATTATCACGGTCTTTCACCTCCAAAAGATCTTCAAGGGCAGTAATGCACATGGAGCTGTCATTTCATATGATAACAATGCCTCCTTCTGGAGTAGATAGAGCAGAAAAAGATATACCTTCTGGATTAGGCTGTTTTACAGTTAATGTTTAAAAATATAAGCAGGAGTACATTGTAAAATGATGCTAAAAGGTTTACTATAGTAAACACATAAACCAGTAACATAGTCATTTATTAGTCATTTTCAAGTATTATATATTGGACATAATTATAGGTTAATGTATACTAGCATCATCACAAACACCTAAGTAATGTGTTGCCCTGTGATGTAACAAAGGCTACAATGTCACTAACACAACAAAGGCTACAATGTCACTAGGCAACAGGAATTTGTCAGCTCTATTGTAATTTCATGGGACCATCATTGTATACATGGTCCATCATTGACTGAAACATTGTTACACAGTAGGTAAGAGTACTGTGGTTTAAAGTCCCTTAGTGTCTCTAAGCAGAACCCACAACTGCCAAATTTGTGCTTGCCCTGGTTGAATGTTCCCTTCAAAGTTCATGTTGAAATTTAATTGCCATTCTGATGGCATTAAGAGGTAGGATCCTTAAGAGGTGATTAGGTCCTGAGTTAATTAGTGCTATTATTGAGAAGGTGATGAATTAATTAGTTAGCAAATTAATTAGTGTTATTACTGAGAAAGTGATTCATTTATTGCTGGAGTGGGATCCTGATAAAAGGACAGGTTTGGCCTGATTTTTTTCTCTGTCTTGCACGCTCACTTGTGTCTTCCACCATGGGATGACACGGCACAAAGGCTCTTTCCAGATGCCAGTGCCAGGCTCGTGGACTTCCCAGCTCCCAGAACCCATGGCTTATAAATTACTCATTCTCAGGCATTCAATTATAGCAGTGGAAAGTAGCCTAAGACTGCTGCCGAAGCAAAACGTGACTTTATCCTGCACTGTCACTCATGGGGCTTTTACTTGTGGCACATGCTCACAGTCACTTCCTATTTTAAAGAGTTATTCTTTTTTTTTTTTTTCTTTTTCTTTGAGACAGAGTCTCACTTTGTCACCCTTAGTAGAGTGCCGTGGCATCACAGCTCACAGAAACCTCAAATTCTGGGACTCAAGCGATCCTCTTGCCTCAGCCTCCCAAGTAGTGGGACTATAGGCACCGGCCACAACACCAGGCTAGTTTTTAGAGACTGAGTCTTGCTCTGGCTCAGGCTGGTCTTAAACTCCTGAGCTCAGGCGTTCCACCTGCCTCAGCCTCCTAGTGTGCTAAGATACAGGTGGAGCCACCGCGCCCAGCATGAAGGGTTATTCTTACTAAATAATATATGCTCTGCGCTGATGTTTCCTTGCTGCTGAGGAAGTATGTGTAAAGTCCAGAAGCATATGAATAGGTTTTTAAACTGCACAATTAAAGAAATCATTAGTTAAAATATTTCTCCTTCTAATTTTGGTTGTAAAAATACGCCACTTGAAGGTTGGGCTCGGTGGCTCACACCTGTAATCCTAGCATTCTGGGAAGTGGAGACAGGTGGATGACTTGATCTCAGGAGTCTGAGACAGCAAAATGGAAACAGACTTACCTTTCATGACAACTATTCTGTTTATGACTTCTTAGCACAATGATCTTGAAAAGGTTTACCAGCTTTTTTTTAAAATTATAACATGTTTTAACCCCAAACACAATAGCTGTAACAATTATTATTTTGACATGATGGTTTTAGGCAGACACACTTGTTCATTCACTTGACACAACAGTTTCTAGCCAGATGACATCACTGTGTGCCATGTTCAGACAAAGCGGGACTTTTTTTGTTTGTTTTTTTGTTTTGTTTTTTTGAGACAGAACCTTAAGCTGTCCCCCTGGGTAGAGTGCTGTGACATCACAGCTCACAGCAACCTCCAACTCCTGGGCTCAAGTGAGTCTCCTGCCTCTGCCTCCTAAGTAGCTGGAACCACAGGTGCCCGCCAAAATGCCCAGCTATTTTTTGGTTGCAGCCGTTATTGTTGTTTGGCGGGCCCGGGCTGGATTCGAACCCGCCACCTTGGGTGTATGTGGCTGGCACCTTAGCCACTTGAGTCATAGACTCCGAGCTGGGACATTTTGTTTTGCATAAGTGAGCCACGCCAGAGGAATGACTGGGTAGCCTCTGCCAGGGTTCCTCAGTCTTGTTGTGCACATTTGTTATAGTATGTTTCAAAGTTATTTCATAGTTAGCCTTCCTTTAGCCCTAAATGTGCTTTTCTGTGCTATATAACCTTACTTTTATGTGTATCCAGATAACCACGAGCCACAAAAGGTTGAAAAATATGTGTAAGAATGGTTTAAAAAGAATGCACTTACCAAAGGATAATTCTCACCCACTCTCAAGACTCGTATTTCTCAATAGATGACTAAAATAAGCCTTCATGCACTTGCATTTTCTATAGTCTCTATTCTTGACTTTCATCTTAGGCACTATACTTAATTAAACTTGCTTTCAGGGGTCAGTTGGTATATTTTTCTATTTGTGGAAGTTGCTTATGTGTCTTGTTTGGGTAGAGGTAGAAGACATCAAGATCTTCCTATTAAAATTCATGCATTTTTAAAAATATAACAGCTTCTCAGAGCATCAGGGTTTATAGGAATGAGGTAGAGTCATTACGTGAAGTATAGACTGGAGCGCTGAATAAACACATTTATCCGGGAAGGCCTGGAGAACATCTTCTTAAGCGAAGTATCACAGGAATGGAAAGACAAGCCTCACATATATTCAGTATAAAACCAAAACCAGAACATTAATAACTCTGGGTGCACGTGGGAGAAAAACTCAGGTGAATTCAAAGGGGGGGAGAGAGGAAGGAATTGGTGGGCTCCCACCCACTGGGTAAAATGCACAGATGTACGGCTCACTTCCTGAGTGGAGGACACAGCTACAACCCAGACTTTAATCTTAGAAAGGCAAACTATGTAACCTAATCGTATGTGTTCTCATATTAATCTGAAATTTAAAAAAAAGATGTATGCACTGTATGTGATATGTGCCAAAACCCTTCCAAAAAAGAAAGAACATGTAGTTGTCTCTTAACCTGTGGTCAAGATACCTGCCTGATTTGTGTTCTAGTCCTCAATCTTTTTTTTTTTTTCTTTGAGACAGAGTCTCTTTATGTCACTCTCAGTAGAGTGCCAGTGGTGTCATAACTCACAGCAACCTCAAACTCTTGGGCTTAAGTGATTCTCTTGCCCCAGCCTCCCAAGTAGCTGGGACTACAGGCACTTGCCACAACATCCAGCTATTTTTAGAGACGAGATCTCACTCTGGTTCAGGCTGGTCTCGAACTGTTCAGCTCAGGCAATCCACCCGCCTCAGCCTCCCAGAGTGCTAGGATTATAGGCATGAGCCACTGCGCCTGGCCAGCCCTCAATCTCTTATATTCTCTCTTTCTTTCTGTAACCTGTAACTGTGAGGGCCCCAGGCAGTGTTGAGCTAGTAAATGTTTGAACACTGACTCTATGGGGGGAAACCCTGATGTGTAGTGTTTGCCAGTTTTCATGGTGCAAACATTTCTACTGTGGCTGACCTCAAGCTATTAATATGCCGTCACTGAATGGGAATTTGGAAAGAGATGTGCTCAGATAGTACTCACTAGCCATCTAGAGCCAGCTCCAGCTCACCACTGGTCCTAGGGTTTAGTAATCTGTCCTTTTCCTTATTTTTAGTCATTCCCTAGGTGATCTCATTAAATTTCATGGCTTTAAATACCATCCATATGCTGATGAATCCCAAATTAGATCCTATGCCAACCTATCCCATTCACACACATTCATATCCAGTTGTCAACTTGGCCACTTCATTCGGTTACATGTCTAACAGGCATGTGAAATTTAATAAGAACAAAACAGACCTCTCTATTTCATCCCTGCTTGACTCCAAGTCTTCCCCATATCTTAGTAGATGGCATCATTATTCATCCAATCACTCAGTTCTAAATTCTTATAATCATCCTCAACGGTCTTTCATCATACTCTGTGTCCCATTCATTAGCAGGCCTTATTAACCCTTCCTCCCTCCCTCCCTCCCTCCCTCCCTTCCTTCCTTCCTTACTTATTTCCTTCTTCCCTCCCTCCCTCTCTCTCTCTCTCTCCCTCCTCGTCCCTTCTTTCCTTTCTTCCTTCTTTCCTTCCTTCCTTTCTTTCTTTCCTAAGAAATAGGGGGTCTCACTCTGTTGCCTAGGCTGCTCTTGAATTCCTGGACTCAACTGGCCTTCCCACCTCAATCTCTGACATGGCTGGGATTACATGCACAAGCCATTGTGTCCAGCATCTGTGCCTTTAAGCCTTGTCCCAACTCACACTGATACTTATCCACCACCTACATCCCTGTCAGGTCATCTACCCACAATTTCTGTCCTGTGGTAGCATGCCTGCCTCCATTCTGTCCATCTACAGTCAGTTACCCATAAGTAGACCTGGAGTGAGCCTTTAAAATGTAAATAGTATCCCCTCACTCCTTTGCTTAAAATTCTCTAATTAGCTTTTGACCATATTCAAAATAAAATTCAAACCTGGTCACCTCCCCCTCAGCCTCTGCTTCACTTGGCCTTGCTATCTCTTCAATTTTGGCTCCTTCTGCCTTTTGCTTACACTGCCCTGACTTCCCTGGCTTACTTACAGCACACTCAGCCTGTTCCAGCCTCGAGGTATCTGCATTTCTATACCCTGTGCCTGGAAATCTCTCCCCAAAGCTCTGCTATGGTCTGAATGTTCTCACCAAAACTCATGTTAAACTTAATGGCCAATGCATTGGTATTGAGAGGTGGGGCCTTCAACAGGTGAGTAGGTCATGAGGACTCTGCTTTCATGAAAAGATTCATGCTGTTATCACAGTTGTGGGTTAGATATCTCAGAAGGCGGTTGTTGATAAAAAGGATGAGTTTGGACCTCTTTTCTTTCTTGTCCTATGTCCTTGCTTCCATCTTCTGCCCTTCCACCATGGAATGCCCCTCACTAGATGGCCTAGCAGATACTGGGGCCCTGCCTTGGACTTCTTAGCCTTAAGAGCCATGAACCATCGGTAGTCTCAGCTACTAGGATCTGAGGTGGAGGGTAACTTGAGCCCAGCAGGTGGAGGTCGTAGTGAGCTATGTTCGCTCCATTGTACCACTGCCTGTCCAGCCTGTGACAAAGCAAGACCGGGTATCTAAAAGAAGAATCATGAGCCAAATAAACTCCTATTATTTTAAAATGACTCAGCCTACGATATTCCATTATAGCAGAAAACAGGCTAAGATGGCCTCTCTTCTGTATCTTCCCACCCTTCACCTCCTTTGAGATTTTACTGGAATATTCCCTCTTAAGAGAGGTTTTCCTTGGCTGCCATGTCCAAAGAGGCCTTCTTGCCCCCTCTACTTGCCCTATGCCACTCTATCTTCTTTCCATGCTTAATTTTTCTCTGTAGCACTTGTCTTGATCTGATTTATGTTATTTGTGTGTTTGTTTCCGATGAAGGCAGGCATGTGCCGTGTTGAGTGCTGTATTCTCCACACCTACAAAGGTAACTTGCACACTAGGTGTTTAGTACATACTTGATGAATGAGTAAATATAATCTATTTTCATGCAGCTTACTTTTATTTTATTTTATTGTATACTTTATTTTTTAAGACTAGTCAAGCACAGTAGTGAGAAGAGGGGAAAGGATAGAACAAGGAGTTGGTTCTGTAACTGGGAGCAAGTGAGTTAACTCACTACCTTCAGATTAGCCAGCACGGCTTACCTTCCGTACTAGGGATTGGCGAACTTTTCCCATAAAGGTACAAACATAACCATTTGGGGCTCTGTGGCCATACAGCTCTGTTGCAACTACTAAACTCCTGTTTATAGTATGAAAGCTGCCACAGGCAATGCTTAAGAGATGAACATGGCCATGCTCCAATAAAACTTTATTTATGAAAACAGGCCATGTGCCAGATCTGGCTTTGGGGCTGTGGCTTACAGACCCTAGTCTGGGTGAAGATGCCTGGACTCTTTGGCTCTCTTCATTAACATGACCTTACTAGGCCACTGTCTTCATCACATGACTTTTCCATTCCAGGAAACTATTGCTCAGGATAATAAAAATTGCAAATTTCTTTCAAAAAAACCCATTTGAATGAACATCAGACTGTGCTGCCTTTCACTGAATAGTCTTGAGTGAGTTTTTTGTCTAAAATTCTTCAAAATTCCTATCTTAAAACTCTTGGCTTACTGTGTCCACCAGTCCTGAACTATTATACCTCAAACTCCTGCAAGCTCTCTTTCAAAGACTTGCTTCAATCTCACCTCCAGGCTCAGTGCCTGTGGCTCAAGCGGCTAAGGCGCCAGCCACATACACCTAAGGTGGTGGGTTCGAATCCAGCCCGGGGCCGCCAAACAACAATGACGGCTGCAACCAAAAAACAGCTGGGCGTTGTGGCAGGCGCCTGTAGTCCCAGCTACATGGGAGGCTGAGGCAGGAGAATGGCTTGAGCCCAGGAGTTGGAGGTTGCTGTGAGCTGTGAGGCCACAGCACTCTACCCAGGGGGACAGCTTGAGGCTCTGTCTCAAAAAAAAAAAAAAAAAAAATCTCACCTCCAAATCTCATAAATATTCCAACTTGACTTTTAGTGGTGCTGAGATGGTCAAAGTGATGGTCTCTCTGTAGGTGGTGAGCAATCAACTTCTGTGTTGTCTGCTGGAATTTTCAAGGAGTCAGCAATAACGAAGGGCAGACCCAGAGAAAATTGTCATTTTGTTTCTGTTGCTTTTGCTGTCATAATTTCTTGGTTTCCAAATTAAAAAGCATTTTCATTCATTCATACATTTCTTTATTAACAAACATGGACTGAGAGATTATTACACATATGCCCTCGTACCAGTTAGCTTTGATAGGGGTTTGTAAGTAAAGTCCAGGCAACTTTGCTCTTTGTAAATATGATAGAAAAAGAGAACTTTTTCCTCCTATGATTAATGACTTTCACATTTACTTTTTTGAACTTTAAAAAAGTGTGTCACCAGGGATTTTGACAGAGAAATAAAAATTTACTCATTAAAAATGAGAGCTTTTAAAATTCTCCAGTCTCCTAAATTCACTGATCTACAAGTCTGCAACTCAGTACATCTGACCAAGAGTTTTCTGGAAGAGTGCCATGCACGGCTGAAACAGCAATCTTTTGACCATAACTACTGGAGGAAGAGCAGTCCTCACCGTAATCATCGTTCATAAAAAGTCTGGAATTTACTTGCACAAAGAGCTCATTGAGAGCTGACAGGTCTGCTACAGCCATTCCTTTATTCCCGAGAAAAAAAGCGTCAGGAAAACTAGCCGCCCTGCTTGTGCCATTTCTGCAGAGGGCGTGTTCAGAAGTCAGTGCCTGGGGGAGTCAGCAGGCCTGGCTTTCTCAGTGGGTGGAGGCGGCATGAGGTCCTGGGGAGAGAGCCCAAGACAGGAGTCAGGGTCTAACTGTGCCAACTGAGTCACCGAGCCACTCAGGGCCCCCACGTCCTTGTCTCGAAAAGGCACATGGAAAAAAAGTAGCATCTCACCTATACGAGGTTTGTGTTCCTCAGCTGAAAAAATGAAGGTGAACTTGTTATGGAAATCAGAAGCCCTTCCCAAATATTAGTCCCTGTTACTGTTTCATTTAGGCAATGGTTGGAGTTGCCATTTTAGCAGTGTTACAAGAGACCACCCTCCCGCCACCTCCTAAAGTCGTCTCTGTAGTGCCATTTCTGCCAGTAGAAATGCAATCTTTATTTGTCCTCTTGTTTCAACCTTTTAAAAACCATAAGCCCTTCTCCAAAGACATCACACATCAAAGCAATCCGCACTAAAGCAGACGTGGCTTCTCAGACGCTTTGTTTCTCTCTGGAGGGATCAGGTGGCTGAGGATAGATAATGAAAAGAAATTACTACAAAGTTGAGGAAAGTTGTTTTTAAAAGTAAGAATGCACGCGGGAGAATAGAATTGTAAGAGCCGTGCAGATGTAAAGCATTAGTGGTTTTTAAAGGGCAATTTAGGCAGGTCTCTTTTATATCAAACAGAAAACAATCAAAGCTGGAGGGGGAGTCCCAGAGCCCCACCCTTCATCCAGGCCTCTACAATCCATAGGCCCTTCGGCAGAGTCCGGGCGCTCTGAGGACCAGAGCCTGCAAGTCTCTGTCTTAGCCTTCACATGGTACAGCAGAAGCAAAGTGACACTCTAGAAAAGAGATGGAAATAAAACTACTTTCTTCCTCTAGTGCTCATGGTTCTATATAAAAACAAATGAATAAAAATGAATGTTTATTGAAATCTCATTATATGCCAGGCTCTTGGCTAAATCACAAGCATAACCTTATTTAAGCTCTGAAATAATCCTACGAGGTAGGTACCAGTTTCCTTCCCATTTTACAGTTGAGAAAACTGAAGCTTAAAGAGGGTAAGAAACCTGGTAAGAAACCCAGACTGAGGCCCAGGTCGGTCCAGGGCCGATGCCCTCAGCACCATCCTATACTCCTTCCTCTTATAGTGGTATCAGAGAAAAGTGTCTCTGTCTCTTGTTACCACAGATGTCATCTGGAATTTTTTTAGATTATAGATTTGGGTTTCGATAGAGACTTGCCTGCAACCCATATTGTTTTTAGCCTATCTTAAAAGAGGAAGAAAGAGTTAGAATTAAAATAGAAAGTTATGGGTGTAACATGTAAAGCTTACAGACTTAGGCACATGATGAGGTTCTATTTTCCTCCTGTGTTGCCAACTCTGGGTCATTTTTTTTTTTTCCTCTTCAAACCTCACATAAACTTACTGAATAAAAGAAGATAGACTGTAACCAACAAAATACTCCATTTTAAAATCTGAAATTCAGATGGGAGAATTACTCCACAATGCAAAAATAACATCGAGTGCTGTTAGTGGAAAAACACGAAAACATGAACCTTAGCTCCTCATGGAAACTTTGAAGTGGTCTCTAACAGAGAGAAAGAGAAGGAAGGAAACCAGATGAATAAGGACGTTCTTCTTTCAGTTTAAATGGCACCGGAGAGAAATGAAAAATATCTGAGCCTCTCACGGACGAGAATAGATAACCATTTTTGCATTAGTCATCAGCAAAGTTATCATTCACTTGGTTTGAACAACCACAAGATGATGAAATAATAGTGTGTTAAAACGCTGCAAATTCTGCTCAAAGACAAGCCAGTCTCTTTTAAGAGACAGAAAGATGGAAATATGGGGCAACTGACAGGCGGGCGGCTCATACTGATTTTATGGACTGTTGTCTCATTCCTTTCCTATTGTAAGAGCTCTTTGTACGTTACAACCATTTAAGACCATTGAAGCAACTTGGCTTTGGTATTACAAGTTCTTTTGAACCATGTTTTTCTATCAGTTGATTTTGGACCTGGTACATTTTCCAGATAAGGGTTTTTATTTGTTTATGTTAAAATATTTCTGACTTTCTGGGAGGCCCAGGTGGGTGGATTACCTGAGCTCAGGAGTTAGAGACCAGCCTGAGCAAGAGTGAGATCCCATCTCTAAGAATAGCTGGGCATTGTGGTGGGCACCTGTAGTTCCAGCTACTTGGGAGGCTGAGGCAAGAGGATCGCTCGAGCCAGAGTTTGAGGTTACTGTGAGCTGTGGCACCACAACACTCTGCTGAGGGCAGCAAAGTGAGATTCTGTCTCAGAAAATAATAATAATAATACTATTTTTAAAAAAATTTTAAATTAAAAAAATATTTCTGACTTTTCAAAAAAAGTGTAAAAGCCATTGTTGGTTATTCCTGGGCATTTATTCTTCCATAAAAATTAAAAAATTTTTTGGTGTTTGTGGTAGACTGATAATGTCCTCGTCCCCTCAAACATGTATGTCCACCTCCTAATCCTTGGAACTTGTGAATGTTACCTTACATGGCAAAAAGGAATTTATAGATGTGATTACTGACTTTGAGGTGCAGAAATTATTCTGAATTATCTTGTGAGTTCTATGTGTTAAGTTTAGCCTTCGGCTGCCTCCTTATGCAGCTTAGGCGAAGGGTTTTCCTGGATGTAGGAAACTATACCGTAACTGGTGTGTGTGCACCTGCTCTCCTAACAATTACTGAGTTTTGGCCAATCACAGGCGGCCGACTGTTCAAACCGTGTCCAAACAAGGCAAACTCCAAGCTCTAACCCATCTGGCTATTTCTCTATCTCATTTCTGTTTTCTGTAGGTCACGTTCCATCTTCTGCCCATAAATCCTGTCTGACCACAAAGCAGCAGTGGTGTCTCTCTGAACCAATTGTGGTTCAGGGGGCTGACAATTCTCAAATCATTCTTTGTCCAGTTAAACTCCATTAAGTTTAATTTGTCTAATGTTTTCCTCTTAGCATATGGAATGACAAAAATCCTTATAAGAGGGTCATGGGGAGTCAGAATCTGAAGAGAAGATGGTGTGATGATAGAAGCAGAGATCTGAGTGATGCACTTTGAAAATGGAGGAAGGGGCCCCAAGTCAAAGGAGACAACTGTCACTATGAAAGTTTTGAGACAGGCTTTGTTATGGTTCATCATTTCACTTTCAAGAAATACTGTCAACAGTCTGTCCTTTCTGATTCACCCGTGCAAGTTTCCCCTTACTCATCTCATCCAGGTTGCTGGGAGGCTTCATTTGTTTCCAACTGTGGAACTCAGTGGGGCGTCAGCTATGAAGCTGAGAAAAGAGCACTTTCACATAGTGATTTTTCTATGGTTTCAGAAGTGGGTTAAATGAGTCTCAAAGACTTGAGCATTAGTCACGGGGTTGGGGGGACCTTGCTCCTTCCCATGTAGCAAATTTTCAGTGGTTTCAAGAATTTAGAAGAGGCAGAACTTCCCTGAAAGACGAGGAGAGGGGTGGGGGCATCCAGAGGCCTTAGTGGCTGAGGAAAACATCGCCACTGTTGGTGAAAATAATCAAGTGACGTTTAAGACCATTGAAGCAGCACTACAGATGCTGTATGGGATGTCTGGCAGTGTCCAAAATCCCGCACGATTATCTTCGAGACAGGGCGGTTTCATCCTGCGGGGTGCCTCATACTTTGACGGAAGAACAAAAGCTCATCCGTGTTGGATGTGAAGAAAGGCTGGTCAGATTCCCCGGAGGCCAGTCTAGACACGTTTCTGCCATCCTTACTGGCAATGAAACCAGTTTACTCCAGAGAATAAGTATCAGTTGACAGTGTGGATTTTTTCCCAAAGAAAATCCACCAGCAAAAGTGAACCGGCCCCAAAGTGTTGGAGAGTAAATGGTGGCAGCTTTCTTCTCCAAAAGTGGTCGTGTTCCAGCTGTTCCCCTGGAGGAACAAAGGATTGTCACTGCTTAGTGGTACACCATAGTGTGCCTACCAAAAGTTTTGGGGAAGCTGCAAGAACAGCAGTCAAGGACAGGATTGTAGGGGACCATCTTGCAGCATCTGCCTACACAGCCAGTATCACCATTCTGGAGTCCTCGGAGGTTATACTTATGACCCATCCACCCTATGGTCCTGCCCTGGCCCCGTATGATTATTTCCCATTCCCTAAAGTAAAAAGATCACATGTGTGGAAGGGTTCTCCAGCCCTGAAGAAGCTGTTTACACCTACAAAAGGGAGCTTAAGCACTTGAAGAAAATGAGTGGCAAAAGTGTTTTCAAAATTGGTTTTCCATAAGAATGCAATAGTGCATAGGACATCACGGCTGTTATTTGGAGAAAATATAGTAATCAAAGTGATTTTGTGGTTCTCAATTTTTGTGTATCTCAAAGCTTGTGTACTGTCCTTCATGCAGGTGGCCACTAGAAGCTGAGAAGGGAAGGACACAGCCTTCCCTCAGAGCTCTCAGAGAGAGCCAACCTTGCTGACACGTTGGCGTTGGCCCACTACAACTGATTTTGGACCGGTGACTTCTAGAACTGTAAAAGAATAATTTTGTGTTGCTTTTAAGCCACTACATTTGCAGCAATTTGTCATAGCAGCAATAGAAAACTATAATAACATAGTATTGAGGCTCGGCACCTGTGGCTCAAGTGGCTAGGTGCCAGCCACATACACCTGAGCTGGCAGGTTCGAATCCAGCCTGGGCCCACCAAACAACAATGACGGCTACAACCAAAAAATAGCTGGGTGTTGTGGTGGGTACCTGTGGTCCCAGCTACTTGGGAGGTGGAGGCAGGAGAATTGCTTGAGCCCAGGAGTTGGAGGTTGCTGTGAACTGTGATGCCACAGCACTCTACTAGGGCAACAGCTTGAGGGTCTGTCTCAAAAAAACAAAACAAAAACAAAACCCCCCACAGTATTGACATATAAATTATATTAAATGCATATATTAGTTTTTGAAAACTGACACTTTTATGGTATTTATATTCTCATTCAAGAACATAGTCTCTCTTCCTTTGTTCAGATCTCATTTTATCTTCTTCCAATCTATGGAATTTAGCTCAACTTAATGAGGTGGTCAACGTAGGGAGGTGGTCAGCTATGAAAGTTCTACCATCCACATACACACATAGACACACATAAAAACATCTCCAATGTAGGGATTGGTTTCTTCTTGCTAAATTTATTCTGAAATATTTTATGTTTTGCCATTGTTGTGAATTAAATATTTTTCCAAGTTTCTACTTCCATGTAATTATTTTTAGGATGTGGAAAAGGCGATTGATTTTTAGTCGTTGGTTGTTTATCCAAGTGTGTTAATAAATTCTCTTCTCTTATTAAGTGTAGCAGGTTTTTACTAGAGTTACTTGGATATTTGGGGGTTTTGTTTATTTGTCCTTTTAAAAATAATCACACCATTAGCAAAAACAAAGAGTTTTATTCCTGTTATCAAATATTCCCAGTTATTTACTTTTGTCCTATTAATTCTTTTGGGATTTCTAAGTCCCTGGTTAGTTTTCACAATGACGGTGAGAATCTCTGAGTAGTTTCTGCTTAATTGAAATGGCTTGAGCATTTTGCATATTAGGTTTCTACTTTCTATTGATTTTTTAAATATCCTTTATTTTGTTAAATAATTTCTTTAATTCTTAATTTACTAAATACATTTTAAGTACCCACAGATATGATCACACATCCTCCTTCAAAGCATTGATGTAATAGATTGTGTTGCTAGACTTCCTGGCACTGAACCACCCTTGACTTCGTGGAAGAGGTTATGACCTATCTTTTTTTTTCTTGATACATTGCTGGATTCCACTTATATTTTATTTATATTCTTGAGTCTATATTTCTGAGATTGTCTATAATTTTTTAATTTGTCTTATTTTTATCCACTTTGATTAAGTTTATTTTGATTTTGTAAAATACATTGGGTGTTATTTTCATTATTCTCTATGGTGTATAGCAATTTGAATAAAAGTAGTATCGTGGGTCCTCTAAAGGTTAAATAATATTCAGCTAGAAATCCATGATCCTGGTGAATTTTCAAACATTTTTATTTCCCTCCTTTTCCTCACTCCAATTTCAGCACCTAAGTTTTTCTGATACTGGTTGAGTATTTTCATTAGAGACTGCCACTTAAATTATTCTTAGAAGTTTTCCATCTCATGAGCCCTTGTTTAGATTTACATTATCAATCTTTAGTCAGATCTGATGCTGGCAAAATGAGGATGAAAAAGCATAAGAGTAACAGGTTAATGCAAATACATACATACATACATTCATAAAGCTAAGGGGAAAAACCCAACCATAGAGGAGGCTGAGGCAAAGCAGAAGTGAGTTAGGAGAATGGAGAGAGAATGATCTACATACCCAGTGAACAGGGCTTCAAGAAGGTGGCAGCGTTTATCACAGCTCAATCTACAATCACCAAAACGTGGAAACAGCCTAAATACCCACCAACCCAGGAATACATTAACAAGCTGTGATGTATACCATGGAATACTATTCAGCATTTAAAAAGGTGGTAATTGTGGCCTGTAGCTCAGTGAGCAGGGCACCGGCCACATACACTGAGGCTGGTGGGTTTAAGCCCAGCCTGGGCCTGCTAAACAGCAATGACAACTACAACCATAAAATAGCTGAGTGCTGTAGCGGGCACTTGTAGTCCCAGCTACTTGGGAGGTTGAGGCAAGGGAATGGCTTAAGCCTAAGAGTTTGAGGTTGCTGTGAGTGTGATGCCACAGTACTCTACCGAGGGTGACATAATGAGACTCTTCCTCTAAATAAATAAATAAAAATTTCAAAAAACAATAAAAGATAAAAATAAAAAAGATAGTACCTTTATATCTTTTGTATTAACCTGGACGGAGTTGGAACACACTCTTCTTAGTGAAGTACACAAGAATACTGTGTACGTCACTAAAGAAGAGAAGCAAGAATCCAATGGACTCAATTCTAATGTAATACCAGTAGACGATCTAACACGTGCCCACGTAAGAGAAAAACTCAAATCAATTCAAGGTGGGAGCAAGGGAACCAGAGAGTCGGGGGAGATGATGTGCTCCCAGTTAATGGACACACTGTTGGGGGTATGGCACACTTTTTGGGGTGGGACGCAATTATAAGAGGGACTTCACCTAACAAATGCAAACATTGTAACCTGATTCTTTGTACCCTTGATTAATGTGACACAAGAGAAAAAAAAAAAAAGAAGGTGGCAGCAGAGTGCAGCACCTTGTACCTGTAGCCCCAGCTACTGGGGAGACTGAAAGAGGAAGATTGCTTGAGGCCAGGAGTTTGGGGTGTGGTAAGTAGTTACCAGGGCCACTTTACTCCAGACTGGGCTACACAGCAAGACCTCAGCTCCTAAAAATAAAATTTAAAAAAAAAGAGGAAATTGTCAATTAGATCAAAGGCAGCTGAGAGGTGGAATGCATTGAACCAGAAAGCAGATCTTTGGATTTGACAATATGGAAGTCACTGAATTGAAAGAACAGTTTGGCTGCAACGGTGACAATAAAAGCGTGGTTGGAGTCAGTTCAAGAGAGAAGTAAGGAATTGTGTCTTCTTTTTAAAAATCTTCATATTGTTTTTATTTTTGAAATTCAGAAATTTAGAAAATATTTTCTTTCTCTTTTTTTTGAGACAGAGCCTCAAGCTGTCCTCCTGGATAGAGTGCTGTGGCATCACAGCTCACAGCAACCTCCAACTCCTGGGCTCAAGTGAGTCTCCTGCCTCTGCCTCCCAAGTAGCTAGGACTATAGGCGCTCACCAGAACGCCTGCCTATTTTTTGGTTGCTGCCATCATTGTTGTTTGGCAGGCCCGGGCTGGATTCAAACCTGCCAGCTCAGGTGTATGTGGCTGGCGCCTTAGCCGCTTGAGTCACAGGCGCCGAGCCAGAAAATATTATCTTAATACCAAAACATAATGATACTCTGATCAATGACTAACTTGAATGAACTTTGATATTCAAAACAAATGCATCGGTTATTGGAAGAAACCATAAACTTACTTCACGTGTAAGACAGACTATGATCCTCTGGAATTTTCTTTGGAATATTTGTATAGCAAAGTGAGCAATTTTACTTTGCTGGACAGCAGAGAAATGGGGCAGTGGCTGGTGGGGATAAACATCTTTTCTTTTTTAAGATGGGAAATGAGAAGGTAGCTAATGAGTATCTGATACGTCTCCCAAGAAAGTTGAGGTTGCACCTCTCATAAGTTGAAAATATCCTAAGTTGAGAAACATTTAATGCACCCAACCTGCCCAGCGTCATAGCTTAGCCTACCTGAGGGGTAGGGAACCTTCGCCATTAAGGTCACAGATGGCCTTCTAGGTCTGTAAATGCAAGCTTTTGACTAAATCCAAATTTTACAGAACAAATACTTTTATTTTCACTAATAAATTTTTGTCTTTTACATTTTTATTTTATTTTTGAATGAACATATTTAAAATACCAAAGAATAAAATAAATTTCAACATAATAATCCTCCCAGATTGACCAGCACAATTTGAATATTAGTAAGCCATAAGAGCTAAATTGGCAGCTACTGCTCTCACGATTTGGTTTCATCTTCCCCCACCTGGCCTGCACCGCTACTTCGTGAAGCTGGTTGGCGAAAGATATTCATGGAGGTACTTCAGTCTATTATCAGCTTTTGACAACGGTGTGCTGTGTTTTGTTTAAAGTGGAATTTGTGAATACTCGCCCAGCTCACTAGCTTTTTTTTTTTTTTTTTTGAGACAGAGTCTCAAGCTGTCACCCTGGGTAGAGTGCCCTGGCATCACACCTCAAACTCTTGGGCTCAAGCGATTCTCTTGCCTCAGCCTCCAAAGTAGCTGGGACTACAGGTGCCTGCCACAACACCTGGCTGGTTTTTTTTTTGTTGCAGTTATCATTGTTGTTTTAGTTGGCCTGGGCCGGGTTCAAACCCGCCAGCCTCAGTGTATGTGGCCAGGGCCCTACCCACTGAGCTACGGGGGCCACCCTCAACAGCATTTTTTAATTCTGCCTGCTTAACAGCCCACTTTGTCAAAGAAGACCAAGAGAACTCTGAAGAAGAAAATAGATCTTTTAATGAGGATTGGGAGTTGCAATATTATCTCATTTCTGCTAAAGATAAGATGATGTACTTGCATGATTTACTTGTGTTTGGCCCGAAACCATCTAGGGTTGTAGTCCTGGGATGTTTGGGTATCCCTGGTCAAGGTCCACTAGTGCCAGGTCTTCCCTGCCCCATCTGTCCCAGCTCACCACCCCTCCCTAAATTCTTAGTCCTCCCTAAATCACCTTGGTCCTTGGCCTTGGTCCTTCCTAAATCTCCTTTCTGCCCAGGGCATGGTCCTTGAAGCCCAGGTTGTCCACTGAGCCCCCCACACCTCCATGGGAGCTAACAGGACCAGAGTACAGGCCTTGGGGCATGAGAGTCCCAGGCCTTGCTCCTGAACTTCCCATTTGAGCCTCAGCACAAGACATTCACCATGGAGATTGTACCTTGGTCGCTGAGAGGGAGGTCAACTGAGAGATGAAGGGGAAAGGGAAGCACCTATTTTGTTTGGTGTGCTGGACTCTGGGCAGTCTTCTTGGTTCTTTGGGCTGCAGGACTCAAGGACACTGTGGCCTGGCTCCAAATGGTCAAGAAGGTGCTGGATCATGACATTTTAAAGGAAGAACCAGTCACCTTTCACTTCCTGGCCAAATTTTATCCTGGGAATGCTGAGGAGGAGCTAGTTCAGGAGATCATGGAATATTTATTATTCTTACAGGATAAAAGAAGCAGATTTTATTATTTTATTTTATTTCTTATTTTATGTTCTTTATTTTTTAGAGAGACAAGGTCATACTCCGTCACCTGGGCTGGAGTGTAGTGGTACAATCATAGCTCATGGCACCCTCCCAACTCCTGAGCTCTAGCTATCTTCTTGGCTCAGCCTCCCCAGCGACTAGGACAACAGGAGTCCCCTCCATCAACCTGGCTATTTAGGACGCAGATTTTAGACAAAAAGATCTACGGCCCTCCTGAGACTTCTGTACTTTTGTCTTGTTACACCATCCAGTCCATCCCCTCTGTTCACAAGTGGGGCTTTTTGACACAGGAGGAATTGCTTTCAAAAAGAGTAATAAATCTGCATCAAATGACTCCAGAAATGTGGGAGGAAAGAATCACTGCCTGGTACGCAGGGCTCCGAGGCAGAGCCAAGGACTGAAGTGAAACGGAATATTTGAAGATAGCCCCGGACCTGGAGATGTAGAGTACAAACTACTTTGTGATGTGGAATGAAAAGAGCAAAGAGCACAGAGCAACTGCTTGGAGCACATGTGCATCACCTCCCCTCCTGGCCACCTGCCAGAGAGCCCTTCCCAGCCCACTGTTGTACCTGGGCCTCCGTCCCCTGAGGGCCTCCGTCCCCTGAGGGCTCTTTATTTTATATTCCCTTAGGGCTTAGTGGGGTCCCTCTGGGCCCCTCATAGCACCAGCCCGATGCAGGTGTCCACTCACAGGCTGGCTCTCAAAGCCCTTCCAGGCAGCAGCAGTAGGGCACAGAACCCCCACTCACCCCATGGGGCTCACTCACTCCTTGGCCTGGGGCCACCTTCTTGCCATTTCTCTTCTCTGTGGCTGATGTCACTGCTGTGGCCACCTGGGGCCCTTCAGCTCCTTCCAGCTGGGCTGTTGCACAGAGCAGGTGATGCATCTTAATCAAAGAAATGACACTTGTTAACTGAAGACGTAGGAGGGCCTGGAGAGTTCCTGAGGGCAGAGGTGGTCTCTAGCAAGTCCATCTGGTTCTGAGAAACTGAGAAGCTCCCAGACAGCCTGCCCTTTCCTGCTGTCAGGCCTACCCAGCGGTGTGGTGGCTGACCACTGCCTCTTGGGCCACCTTGGAGCACGCAGAGTGGGACTCAGCATCTAGGATGTGCATGTGGATGGCTGTGGCCGGATGAGTTTCCCCGTGTCTTCCTCCTGTTCCACAGGGAGAGTTCCCAGGGGCTGATGCCCCGCATTTGTATGGTGAGGACAGCTCTGTCTCAGGCTTGCAGCCATCCCCATGAGTTACCATCCTTCTGACCCATGAATGTATTCTTTAGCAGTGGCTTTGGGATACAGGAACACAATGGTGTTTATAAAACACAGTGTCAGGCTTTGTTTTCTTATTCTTTAAATGTTCTTTGTACTTCTGAGGTCCTGAAAGGCCAAGGAACTGGCTGGTGCCTGGGCTGTGGCAGGAGCAGGCTGGGGAGGCAGGTCTGCTCAGCCAGAAGTGCTTTCACCTGCCTGGAGGCAAGGATCAGCGCACCTCCCCACGTGTGAATAAGGCACAGAGGATGGTGACTTCAGAGAGGTCTTGAGCCCCAGTGGCTGCAGAAGGAATGAAAGAGGGGCTTGATTTTTAGACACTTGTGCCTGAGGCTGAGGTGACTGCGTCCTTTTTAAGTAGACATTATTAGGGCTGGGGAACTTGCCAGGTAAGAAAGTCTCTGAATTCCATTGAGAGCAGTGCCCTGGCCATGGTTCTTTCACTAGGAGCATTTCTGATGGCTCTTGGACAGAAGTTTCCATGAAATGCACTTCTCGAAGTCATGAACCAGCAGATGACATTCTATAAGGCGACGCTGCTAGCCCTGTTTGGCATAGACCACCTGGCTCATCCTGCCTGATGGCCCATCTCAACCCCAGCAGCACTCTGACCTCTAGTATCCACTCGGTTATTCCTGTACCCGCCAGACCTGGCTGGACAACACCCTGCAGAATTCTTCAACACTTCCTGAAAGACTGTGTCTGGTAACCTAGGGACAGGTTTCTCTCCCTCGCTTGTCTTTTTTAAAAGTCCAGAACTGACAGCTGCCTGTGGTAACTCACTGACGGGGCTGGGGCCAAGCCGTCCCCCAGGGGCTTTCAGAGAAGCTCCTTCGCTGTCAAAGATGTGAGTTCTGAATAGCCTCCTATCAGAGCCAGGCTATGGAAGGCTATTTTCTATTCTGGGGGACCTGCTGTAATTTAAATGATTGTTCTAATAAAAATTTTAAGCTGGGGAAAAAGGTATCTACTTAATTTACACATTCAGTAAACATTTGTTGATTATTCCCCTGTGCCCAGCACTGTGCCAGTTCTTCAAAGTGCATCTGGCAGAACATTAGCTGTGTAGAATAGGAACAGGGTAGGCCAGAGAAGAGCTCACTTTATGGTTACTTGGTTAAATAACAAATTAAAGATGTTATTTTAGAACTTCTTGTCTAAATCACAATGCTCATGGGAACACTGAGGCAGCATGCCCCACTTCTAGGGTGACCAGACGTCCCACTTTTGGCGGGACAGTCCCGCTTTTTAACAATTTGTCCCACGTCCCACGGCGTTTTAAAAAAGTCCCAATTTTTGGAAAGAATGCACGAACGGGTAGGAGAACAGGAAGGGAATATACAGTTTTCAGCTGCCATGTGGCTATTTTGCCAGAATATGAGTTTTATATTATTTTTGTTAATTTTATAATGTTAAACTGTAATAATTAAAAATAATTGTTGAGAAGTGATTATCCAGAACTGCTTATCAAAGTTTGCATTGTTGTCAGGCCCTGCCCTGCCCCATCCCTGCCCCCCCCCACTTTACAAATGTTAAAATCTGGTCACCCTACCCATTTCTTAGTAGCCTCCATATTGTTGGACTCTAAAATCTTTTCTTGACTATTATGTATTTAACAGAACATGTCAATCTCGATATCCATTGTTTCATTGAACAAACTTAGGAAAATGTTACATTCAGGGCATGAAATTTAGAAGAGCTGTATTTATTATGCCCACCCTCTAGACTAGGTTCTTTGTTATGCATTTTATGTACACTATGTCATTCGTTTCTTCACAACAGTCCTCTGAGGACTAGAAAACAGAAACTCCAAACAAATGGCAGACTTAGGATTTGAACTTGTTCTATGACTAAGGTGAACAGATTTTAACATTGGTAAAGCGGGACACCATGGGGGAGGGCAGGGGGGGCCTGACAACAATGCAAACTTTGATAAGCAGTTCTCAAACTTGTTATTATTAAAGTTTAACATTATAAAATTAATAAAAATAATATAAAACGCATATCCTGGAGAAATAGCCACATGGCAGCCGAAAACTGTATATTCCCTTCCTGTTCTCCCGTGTTCCCTAGCTTGTCCATTTTTTACAAAAATCGGGGCTTTTTTAAAATGC
>NW_003852401.1:34788594-34816461 GCF_000181295.1 Otolemur garnettii
AAAAAAAAAAAAAAGAAGATTCTTCTTTCTTTTTTTTTTTCTCTTTGCTGTAATTAATACAAATATTGTATTAATTAGATGTATTAATTACAATATTTGTATTAATTAAGGGGAGTCCTATGTAAATATCTCATTCTTTCATTAAACTTTCAACTTATCCATATATGTACATTGCTCAGTTTTCTATTTTATTTGAGGAGTATAGTCCATGACAGCAGTTACTTATCTTGATGGTGAAGCTGGCTTCTGTGTACTTTTGATATGTCCTTTCCATTTTCTAGCTTTTCTGGCACAAGTTTTCATAGTCCCAGATACTTGGGAAGCTGAGGCAAGAGAATAACTTAAGCTCAAGAGTTTGAGGTTGCCGTGAGCTGTGACACCATGGCACTCTACCAAGGGTGGCATAGTGAGACTGTGTCTCATTAAAAAAAAAAAGGACCCTCTTAGGAGACAAGGCTGGGGGGAATATATGAAAATATATGAAGGCACACACATATGTAAATGTATATATACACAAATTTTTACTTATATTTATTTCAAATATATCTACCTATGTATGTCAAAAACAACAAGTTCACATGGATAATTTTCTCTCTGTCTCTTTCTTTCTTTTTTCATATTTGTAACTCCCAACTGCTACAATAAGAAATCTGGCCGCTGTGATATGCAAGTCTCTCTCTTTCCGTACTCAGTCTCCTGCATGTAGTCCCTATCCCATCATGGCCATTGACCCTTCACCCTTTCCTTGCTTCCGTCTGATGTCAGCACCACACCACGTATCCTGACCCTGCTCTGACTCAGCAAGTACATGTCATGACAACCACCACTGCATGACATCTCCTCACCCCATCAGGTTCTGATTCTCTTCCTAGGGTTACTGTCTAATACAGGTGCCCTCCTTGCCTGCTTGGGCGGGTACTTGTTGCTTTGGCGATGTCCTTTTGCCCAGCAGGGACTCCCATAGCAACTTGGTGGCATCCTCCTAGACCCACTCGGCCCAACCCTCCCATACTGAGCTGCCCCCTCCCTCCACAGGGGGATACTGTCTTTACCCTGCTGGCACTCAACATCTGTGCCAGACTATTTTGCCATTGGGATGCCCTTCTTACCTTGCTGGAGTTCCCACCTCTGGCACAAGCATCCCTCTTACCTGGAGGCCCTTCTTAGCTGCTTGACTCTGATAAGCCCTGTACCAGCCTATCCCCAATCATAGACACCTTTCTCACACTGTTCAGGGGAGACACCCTGCCTTGGGACACCACCCCCATCCCAGACTCACTGCTCAGCTTTCTCTGTCCTTCTTTATGGCCTTAGGGCTGAATTGTTCCAATAGAAAAGGGAAGAAAAGGAGAAAGAGGAAGAGAAACATTTTCTTCCTGAATCATCACCATGACAAACCTTGAGTCAACATTTAAGTTGACAAGAGAGTTGGCTTCTGATAAAGTTTTTGTTGGAGACCAGCTCTGGAAAGGAGATAAAGGTCTCAGTGATAAAGCTCTTTAGTAGTTAGGGCCTCTGGCTAGAAGTCAGGAATCCTGCAGTCCAGTCCTGGCTCTGCTCTTCCCCAGCTGTGTGAAGCAGGGTGCTCTCCTGCTAGTCCTTTGGATTATATGGTGATAAATAAATAAGAAGCCTGATAAGAGTCCCTTGCTCTGCATATGTAAAATAAAGATAGTAGTGAAGATGAAGTGAGATGTGGTGGCACCTGTGGCTCAAAGGAGTAAGGCACCTGCCCCATATGCCAGAGGTGCTGGGTTCAAACCCAGCCCTGGCCAAAAAACCGCAAAAAAAAAAAAAAAAAAAAAAAAAAAAAGATGAAGTGAGATAAGGTATTCTGAAAAGTTTTGAAAACCTATGCAAATGTAACTTTTTTTTTTTTTTTGAGACAGAGTCTCATTTTATCACCCTCGGTAGAGTGCTGTGGCATCATAACTCACAGCAACCTCCAACTTCTGGGTTAGGCGATTCTCTTGCCTCAGCCTCCTAAGTAGCTGGGACTACAGGCATCTACCACAATGCCCAGCTATTTTTTGATGCAAATTGGCCAGGGGCCAGGTTTGAACCCACCACCCTCGATATATGGGGCTGGTGCCCTACCCACTGACCCACAGGCGCTGCTGCAAATGTAACAGTTTTTATAAGAAAAATATTTTGTGGGTGGCGCCTGTGGCTCAAAAGGGTAGGGCGCTGGCCCCATATGCTAGAGGTGGCTGGTTCAAACTCAGCCCTGGCCGGGGTAGGGTGGGAGTTTAATAAAAGAAAAAATAAATAAATAAATAAAAATACTTTGTCAGGAAATATTAATGTATATCCAATTTTTAGGAGGGCAATCCTGTTTTCTTAATGACTTACAAAATTGATGGGAATAAAATACATCCTAATACACAGAGATGAAAATGGGGAGGGGGGAGGGAAATACAGGTGCCTGGGTAGGGGCTATGACATGCTGGGTCTTGTGAAACCAGAGCCCAGTAAGCTCAAGGAAAGTGCTCAGAAGAACTTCCAGTTTAATTCAATATGGATCTTTATTTTTATTTATTTATTCTGAGACAGAGCCTCAAGCTATTGCCCTGGGTAGAGTGAGATGGCATCACAGCTCACAACAACCTCCAACTCCTGGACTTAAGCGATTCTCTTGCCTCAACCTTCTGAGTAGCTGGGACTACAGGTGCCTGCCACAACACCCGGCTATTTTTTGGTTCTAGTTGTCATTGTTTGGCAGGCCCAGGCTGGATTCGAACCCACCAGCTCTGGTGTATGTGGCTGGCACCTTAGCCACTTGAGCTACAAGCACTGAGCCTCCATTGGCATCTTTAATTGATCTTTTTTTTTTTCTTTTTTGAGACAGAGTCTCACTATGTCACCCTTGGTAGAGTGCCATGGCATCACAGTTCACAGCAACCTCAAATTCTTGAGCTTTAGTGATTCTCTTGCTTCAGACTCCCAGTAGCTAGAACTACAGGCACCCACCACAATGCCTGACTAGTTTTTGTTGCAGTTGTCATTGTTGTTTAGTTGGCCCAGGCTGGGTTCGAACCTGCCAGCCTCAATGTATGTGGCTGGTGCCATAACCACTGTTATGGGTGCTGAGCCTTTAATTGATCTTTTTACTGTAGACTCTGTAAGAGCAAGATTCTTCCATCAATGATACCCCTACCCCCAAATTTACTTCTCTTTGTCTCTTCTGTGGAAATTTCCTCTATGTTCTGGCCCCATTGTAGCAGCTTTCAGGACTTCCCTTTTCTTTACTGCCCACTGTCCAGACATGTGTGGTATCTAGTTAACTGTCTCAGACTTCAACAAAAGAAGCCAACTATCTGTCAACATCTTCAATGATTCATCATTCTCTCTATAGAGATCTCTCACCTCCTTTGTTAAATATATTGCAAGTGTTCATTTTCTTTGATGCTACTGTGACAGGTATTGTGTCTTTGATTTGATTATCGGCTTAACTTTTGTTGGTATACATGAAAGCTACTGATTTGTGTATATTTATTTTATATCCTGAGATGTTGCTATATTTATTTATCAATTTCAGGAGTCTCATGGTTGAGTCCTTGAGATTTTCTAGATATAACATCATATTGTTAGCAGATGGTGATAGTTTGACCTCTTCTGTCCCCATATGGATGTCCTTGATGTCTTTTTCGTGTCTGATTGCTCTGGCTAAGACTTCCAGCACTATGTTTAATAGTAGTGGCAATAGTGGACATCCTTGTCTGGTTCCATTTCTAAGTGCGAATGCTTTCAATTTTACTGTGTTCAATATGATGTTGGCTGTGGGTTTGTTGTAGAGAGCTTCTTCAGTTTAAGGAACATATCATGCTCATGGATTTGCAGACTCAACATTGCTAAAATGTGTCTACTGCTCAAATTGATTTATAGATTCAATGCAATCCCCATTAAAATAACAACTTTATATTTTGCAGATCTTGCCAACGTAGTTCTACATACACTTTGTATGGAATCAGAAAAGACCTTGAATAGCCAATGCAATCCTATGAAGTAAGAACAAATCTGTAGATATCACTTTATCAGATCTCAGGTTATAATACAAAGCTATCACAAACAAAACAGCATGGTATGGCATAAAATTAGAGACAGAACAGAGAATCTGGAGATGAAACCATCCTCATATTGCCATCTGATCTTTGATAAAGGAGAGAAAAGCATGGGGGAAAAAACCTGGGGGAAAAAATCCCCATTCAATAAATGATGCTGGGAGAACTAGATAGCCAACATGTAAGACTGAAACAGGATCTACACCTCTCACTACTCACAAAATTTAACTCATGATGGAGAAAAGATTTAAATCTAAGACATGAAACTATAAAAATCTTAGAAGAAAGTGTGGGAAAACTCTTAAATTTATCTGCCCAAGGAAAGAATTTATAAAGAAGACCCCAATGGCAATTGTAGCAACAACAAAAATAAATAGATGGGACTTAATCAAGTTAAAAAGTTCTGCACTGACTGGATGTGATGGCTCATGCCTGTAATCCTAGCACTTTGGGAGACTGAGATGGGTGGATTGCCTGAGCTCACAGGTTTGAGACCAGCCTGAGCAGGAGTGAGACTAAAAATAGTTGAGCATTGTGGCAGGCACCTGTAGTCCCAGCTACTTGGGAGGCTGAGGCAAGAGAATCTCTAGAGCCCAAGAGTTTAAGGTTTCTGTGAGCTATAATACATGGCACTCTACCAGGGGCAACAAAGTGAGACTCTATTTCAAATAAATAAATAAAGATGTTCTGCACAGCCAAAGACACAATCAACAACATAATTAGACAACCTACAGAATGGGAGAAGATATTTGCATTTTATAAATTTGACAAAGGACTGATAATCAGAATCTATAAAGAACTAAAGCAAATCAACAAGAAAAGATCAATCAACCTCATTAAAAACTGGGCAAGAGACATGAACAAAAACTTTTCTTACAAAGATTGACTCATGGCCAACAAAAAAATGAAAAAATGCTCATCATCTTTAATCATCAGGAGAAAACACAAATCAAAATCACATTCAGATATCACCTAACCCCAGTGAGAATGACTCACATCAAAGTCCCAAAGCAGGCTCAGTGCCTGTAGCTCAAGCGGCTAAGGTGCCAGCCACATATACCAGAGCTGGTAGGTTTGAATCCAGCCTGGGGCTGCCAAACAACAATGACAACTATAGCAAAAAAATAGCCGTGCATTGTAACCGGTGCCTGTAGTCCTAGCTACTTGGGAGGCTGAGGCAAGAGAATCACTTAAGCCCAGGATTTGGAGGTTGCTGTGAGCTGTGATGCATGGCACTCTACCCAGGGTGACAGCTTGAGGCTCTGTCTAAAAAAAAAAAGTCCCAAAGCAGAAATGCTGGTGTGGATGTGGAGAGCAGGGAACACTCATACTCTGTTGGTGGGACTGCAAACTAGTGCAACCTCTGTGGAAACTAGTATGGAGATTCCTTGAAGAACTAAAGTAGACCTACCATTTGATCTTGAAATCCCACTTCTAGGTATTTATCCAAGGAAAAAAAGACATTTTATTACAAAGACACTTGCACTCAAATGTTTATAGCACAACTTACAATCGCAAAGATGTGGAAACAACCCAAGGGCCCTTAAACACATGAATAGATTAATAAATTGTGGTATATGTATACCATGGAATATTAATCAGCCATAAACAAATGGAGATCTAGTATCTTTTGTAAGATGGAATTAGAAACCATTCTCCTAAGTGAAGTATGGCAAGAATTGAAAAACAAACACATGCACTTAATACTGAATTGGAACGAGTTGATCAGCACCTGTGTTGCTCCTATGGCAGCAAAACGCAATGAAATTCAAGTATCGGGGAGAAAGGGATGGGCAAATCCCCACCCAACAGGTACATGGCACCAGTATATTGGATACTTTTGGGGTAAAGGAGACACCTGTATCTCTGACTTGAACCACATAAAGAAGCAAACTATGTAACCAAAACATGTTTTGGTTCAATTTGGTTCCATAATAATCTGAAATTTAAAAAAAGAAGCCGCAAACTAAACGGGGTTTCCACGTCTGAAAATTCCTTGATTTACAAGACTTTCATTTCAGCAAAGGGAATGAATTAAAGAGGTTTTTCTGTATATTTATGAAAAAAATCTCATCTTGGGCATTTTTATGAGACCCTAATACATATTTAAATTGCTTTTCATTTACTGATGGATTCTACAATAATGAATAAGAAAGTACAAGCCAAACCAGAGAAGGACCTCAAAGTCACCAGGCCTATATAGGTTACACATAATGACTGGACTCAAACATTGCTCTGCATTCTGAGGGGCCTAGGGCTCATTTTTAAGAGATTTCAGAAAAAGGCACATATAGGAATTCAGTGCCTTTTACAAGAAGAAATGAAGCTGAAGGTGGGAGGTAGAGTTCAGCTGAATCCCACACTGGAGAAAGAGCTTGTACATCACAAGGAAGTGGTCAGTGCTAGCAGACAGTTGGGCAATGAGGTTTCAGCGAGGCGAAACAGTTGACTCACCTTCCCTCTTTGGTTTGCTGGTAAGAAACTTTGCAAATTCTTAACCATTTCTGTGGACTTTTTTTTTTTTTTTTAGCTCAGTGATAACTGAGATGGGATCACAAATGGGAGGAAGAACAGGGTCCTCCAAGGGTGAGCCAGAGGGGGTCACTGTGTGGCATTTACTTCAATTGGATCAGATGACATTTGGAGATGAAGTTACTCTCCTGGATAGCTCTCCATTCCTTCTGCAAATAGTTCTTACATACACAGCATTTTCAGATGTTTAAACCAAAACAAAATAAAACTGTAGTCCCTAAAATCTCATATCCCAATGAAGCAGACAACTTACTATTTGTTAAAGATGGTGGCTTAAACATAAATGTTTATCTTAGTAAAAAAAAAAAATCCACTAAAATGACAGCGGATGGATTTTTTTTTTTTTTTTTTTTGAGAGCCACAGAACCATAAGGACAAAGAGAATTGGCATGGAGGAAATAGCAAAGAAAAATTCAAAGATGGAAAGCTGATGGATGAGTATGAACTGACCTAGCCGACTCAGTACAGTGAAAACCTAAGCTAGTGGGGAAAAGTGTGCCACCCATCCGATTTGCACCCCATAACCACAGACACACACGCTCAGGAATTGGTGTCGCCAGGTACCTCTAAAATGGGGGTGAATGAGAGAACAGGCCAATCAATCAAAAGTCTTTTCAAGAAGCAGTTAGACTTCCTAGTCCCTCCTCAATGCCTTGTAGCAGAAGCCCTGTCCCTCCCCCACCTTTGTACAAGGTTGGAAATTTGGCCTCTAGAGCTGCCTGCACGATATGGTAACCACTAGGTACATGTGGTTTACAAGCACTTGAAGTGTGGCTATTCTGCCTTGAAGTGCATGTTTCATACCGACAGCAGGTGTGACCACACATCAGATTCTGAGAGCTGAATACAATAAAAAAGAAGGTGAAATAGCTCGAGATTTAAAAAAATATTGATTATTTGCTAACACAATATTTTTGATCTGTTGGATTTAATAAAGGATGTTCTTAAAATTAGTATCTCCTGTGTGTGTTTGGCTCTAGAGCAGTGGTTCTCAACCTTCCTAATGCCACGACCCTCCTGCAACTTTCTTCTTCTGGAGGACGTTCCTCTTAGGAACATAAAAGATGTTCCTCAGGGCGCTGACCCTGAGCAGCGTGGCCCACATGGACACGGGGACAGTAATATTCTGTTCTCAGTGATACGTGTATTCGCAGCCCTGGGCTGCTACGCTTTCCTTTTCTTCCCAGTCTTACATCTCCACCTCCCTCTGGGATGTCCTGAAATCGCCTCTGAGTAAGTGACCTGAATCACTTCTGAATAAAGAACCTGACCTGGGGGTGGTGCCTGTGGCTCAAAGGAGTGGGGCACCAGCCCCACATGCTGGAGGTGGCGGGTTCAAACCCAGCCCCGGCCAAAAAAAACTGCAAAAAAATAAGAACCTGACCTGGGCCCCTTATCTCTGGGTCTGCTTTAAGGGAACTTAAACCATGATAAATTCTTACAGTGGGGGCTTCTTTGGGAAAGCAGTGCAGCTATATCACCCTTCAGGGCAGTGGATAAGACTTACCCATGCACTTAAAGCCTTTACCTTTTAATATGTATTTTATTTTTCTGTTTTATTGGTGTATAATAATGTACATAATGTATACACACATATGCACATAATGTATACAACTTGGTACAAAAGAAAAATATTAGACAAATTAAATTTATAGTTTCATTGAGCAAAGAATGATGGGCGAATCCAGCAGCCCCTAAATCGGAATAGGTTCAGAGGGACTCCAGCGCTGCCGCGTGGTTGGAAGGACTTATGGGCAGAAAAAGGGAAGTGACATGTAGGAAGCGAGGTACAGAAACAGCTGGAGTGGGGACAGCTGGGTGTTTAACTGACATGAACATGGTTTATTTGAAAAGTTGGCTGCCTGTGATTGCCCAAATTTGGCTATTTTGATTGGCTGGGACTTGGCTACTTGTTACAGAGGAGGTTACAGTCCGTTTACACATCCAGTTAGGTTAAAGCTCAGTATGTAGAGAGAGGTCTCTAAGCCCAATATAAGAAGCAGCTTTAGACTAAATGAACAATGTTTACCATCTATTATAGGTACTGGGCTCTACAGCAGATCTCTGAAACTTACTTATTCTTATACAACTACAACTGTACACTCATCAAACAACTCCCCGTATCACCCTCCCCCCATCCCCTTCACTACCATTCTGTTGCCCATTTTGATACCTTTGACTATTTCAGGGGTCTTGCATAAGAGGAAGGGTACCATAAATGTCCTTCTGAGATTCACTTATTTTACTTGGCATAATCTCTTCTAGATCCATCTACATTGTTGGAAATAGTAAGATTTCCTTCTTTTTTAAAGCAGAATACTACATTTAAAAAAAAATCTATTTGTCTATTGACGGACACTTGGGTTTCTGTATCTTGGCTATAGTGAATAATGCAGCACTGAACATGGGAATAAAAATATCTCTTCCAGATCCAGGAGGTAGAATGATTTCAATTTTTTCCTGATATATGAGGTCTGACCATTAAGTTTGTGAACTTGCCCACTCTGA
Organism: Otolemur garnettii; assembly: GCF_000181295.1. Lineage (NCBI taxonomy): Eukaryota > Metazoa > Chordata > Mammalia > Primates > Galagidae > Otolemur > Otolemur garnettii. The sequence goes on from NW_003852401.1 coordinate 34,797,696, forward strand.
GTTTCTTTGGCAGCACTGTACACACGGCTCAGAAGGGTTTCCTAACCTTGGTATATCAGTGTCTCACAGGTTGTGTTCATGTTGATGTGGGGGTAGCGTTTTGCTGAGCGGTGTTCATCATTGTTATTGTGTGTTTTGTGTGCCCTCTCAAGAATGCCAGAGCCTGGATTAGAGCAATGACTAAACATTGAATTTCTTGTTAAACTTGGCAAGAACGGAAGTGAAATCAGTAATGCATTAGTCCAAATTTATCGGGACAGCGCCATGAATAAAACAGCAGTGTATAAGTTGATTAAACATATTCTGATGCTCTGTCCTCTCTGCCCACTGGGATGGTGGCCTCACCCTCTTGGCCCACCAGGGGTCCCGTGGAGCCTGCCTTTGTGGCTCTGCCCTTGGACTCATTCTTACTGCATTTTCCCTCTGTTCCTTTCAGTCTGGGCTGGCAGCATTTCTACTGCTATAATCCAGGGGTCCAAGCCATGACCCGAGAGGGTCCTTCACAGATCTTCCCTAGATAACTGCATCTCCTCTTCAGGTTTCTGCTGAGATAGTTCATAGGATTCATAAATCAGACACTTACTCTCTTTGGCAAATGGTCATCCAGCTATACCCTTGATGCTGTGCCAGAGAAGGCCATCAGGTCAGGTTGAGAATTTTCCAAATCTTCAAGTGCTGATTCCTTTTTGTCTTCATTTATCTCTCTCTCTCTCTCGGTATTTTTTTTTTTTTTTGAGACAGAGTCTCACTTTGTCACCCTCAGAGAGTGCCACAGTGTCATAGCTCACAGCAACCTCAAACTCTTGGGCTCAAGTGATCCTCCTGCATCAGCCTCCTAAGAAGTTGGGACTACAGGCATCTACCATGATGCCTAGCTACTTTTTCTATTTTTAGTAGAGGCAGGGTCTCGCTCTTGCTCAGATTGGTTTCAAACTCCTTAGCTCAAGCAATCAACCTGCCTCCGCCTCCCAGAGTGCTGGGATTACAGATGTGAGCCACCACATCTGGCCTTGGTTTATCTCTTTCCTCTTGCATTTTACTGTAAGCAGCATAGAGAAACCAGATTTTTACTTTCTATCACCTCATCCTCATATCTGAGTTCATTGTCTACAAGTCTATTTTCCATAAAACACTAGAATTCAGCCAAATTCCCCGTCACTTTATAACCAGGTGTTCCCTTTCTCCTAATGTCTAATAACACACTTCTTATTTCCATCTGAGGCCTTAAAAAAATACAACACCTGTAGGCAAGGAAGACTTCTGAGGCCTTTAATATCCACATTTCTAACAGTGGTCTGTCCCCAATGATACATGTGTTCTCTAAGATATAAAAGCTCTCTCCCTGCTGTCCTTCTTTCTGGGCCCTCCCAACAATCACCCTGTACATCCATGTCTCTGGCTGGGTGCAGTGGCTTACGCCTGTAATCCCAGCAATCTGGGAGGCTGAGGTGGGTGGAACTGAGCAATCATGGGTTTGAGACCAGCCTGAGCTAGAGCGAGATTATGTTTCTAAAAATAGCCAGGCGTTGTGGCAGGTGCCTATAATCTCTGCTACTCAGGAGGCTGAGGCAAGAGGATACTTGAGCCCAGAGGTTACTGTGAGTTATGACACCCCAGCACTCTACTGAGGGTGACAAAGTGAGATTCTGTCTCAATAAATAAATAAATGAAAAAAAATCCATATTGTACCACCAACCTCTTTAAGGCAGTCTAGGTGTTTACTATCAATTTTCTAAAAATTCTTCTTGACTCTACCCATTACCCATTTTTTTTTTTTTTTTTGAGACAGAGTCTCACTATGTCACCTTCGGTAGAGTGCTGTGGTATCACAGCTTACAGCAACCTCTAACTCTTGGGCTCAGGCGATTCTCTTGGCTGGGCCTCCTGAGTGGCTGGGACTACAGGCACCCACCACAACGCCTGGCTATTTTTTGATTGTAGTTGCCCTTATTGTTTGGCAGGCCCGGGCTGAGCCCTCCAGCTCCAGGGTATGTGGCTGGCACCTTAGCCCCTGAGCTACAGGCGCTGAGCCCCCATTACTGAATTCTAAAGTCATTTTCACATTTTAGGTATTTTTTATACCCCACCTCTCAGTACCAAAAATTTATATTCATTTGCTAGGGCTGCTATAACAAAGCACCACAAACTGGGTGGCTTAAAACAGCAGAAGTTTGTTCTGTCATAGTCATGGAGGCTAAAAGTCCAAAATCAAGGAGCGGAGAGCCTCACTCCATCTGAAATCCTACCTCTTCCTAAGTTCTAATGGAGACCGGCCAATTTTTGGCTTTCCTCTAATCTCTTATCTTTTATCACATGGCATTGTTCTCCAGTGTTTTCACGGGGCATTCTTCTGTTCATGGGTCATTGTCCAAATTTTCCTCTTTTTGTTAGGCTACCAGACAGATTGGAGTAAGGCAGAACCCTAATGACCTCATCATAACCTGATTATACTGCCAGTAGTGTCATATTCGTAGGTTCCAGAAATGAGGACCTTGACATATCTTCTTAGGAGACGTAATTCGCCCCCTAACCCTGGAAGGATGTTGGCGGGTATGTACACCCATGTCAGCACCAACTGGATGGGGATACAGAGCACTTTCGTCATGCAGCAGGCTCCCTGGGGACCCCTCTCAGTCAATGGTCCCCAAAGGCAGCCTGTATTCTGAACATTACAGCTCAGGGTGAGGTCTGCAGAGCACGTTATTGTGGAAGCAAAGGAAAATAAGCTAAGAAATAGTTACAGTATCCATACAGTCAAAGATAACCTGAGCTTTCAAGGCTGGACTTTGGGCCCCATTAAAACATTATACTTTTTGAATTCCTGCTAAAGGCAGGTACTGTGCTATTTATTCCTGCACATCTCATCTTATTCCATAAACACCTTTGGGGGAAAGTATGGCATTTCCATCTAGAAAGAATAATTAGGACACAGAATGTTTGCCTGAGAACTGGCAAATTCCTAGCTAACAAATGACTCCTTTATCCAGACAGAGTTCTTTTGGACTCTCGGGTTAGTGTTTGGTACAGTAAATATTTGACACATGGTTGTTATGGACATAAGCATGGGGAATCATGTAAAAATGCTGCGTTTCCCAGCTCTCAGGGATTTTAATATTTCTTCCGAAATCACAGTAATGATATATTTTATTTATTTTTTGTATTTTTAGACACAGGGTTTTTCTCTGTCATCCAGGCTGGAGTACAGTGACACAGTCATAGCTCACTGCAGCCTCAAAGTCCTGATATGAAGGGATCCCTTTGCCTCAGCCTCCCAGGTAGCTGGGACTACAGGTATATGCCACTATGCCTGGCTAATTTCTTAAAATTTCTTCTGTAGCGATAAGGTCTTGCTGTTGCCCAGGCTGGTCTCAAATTACAGGGCTCAAGTAAGCCTCCTGCCTGATCCTCCCAAAGGGCTGGAATTAGAGGAGTGAGCCACTGCACCAAGCTGGGATATAATTTTAAAATAATGTAATCAATGTAATGATGGAGGCCAGCACCGAGTTCTCTAATGTCACTGAAGATCAATGTTGGCCCATCTAGGGGTGGAAGGGCCTGGAAAGTGTTCTGAGTCTTAAGAGAAAAATAAGCAAGGGTAGGCAAAAATGAAAAAATAAAAACAGAGCAAAACCATGAGCAGGGGGTAGGAGTCATGAAACACTGGAGAAATCAAACAGATGGGGACTGCTGGGTCCCAAAGTGAGAGTCGGGTTGTAGCTGGAGGTGAGAATCAGCAGTAGAAGTCAGGCCAGAGAGGACTTTTACATCAGGATAAGAAGAGGACTTCCTTGGGGCAGCAAATTCATTGCTCATGGAAGGCTTTTAGTCTGTTGATGGTGTCTTTACAGCTGGCAAAGCATTTGAATAAAATCTAACAGCAGGGCATGAGCCCTCTTGCTCACCCAGATTCCCCTGTTCCCTGCTGTTTAATGCATGCCAGCTATGTTCAGGGATAGGACTTGAGTTTATGGCATCTGTGAAGGAGCTTGAATGACACTGAAACGTTTTAGGTAGGAAAGAGATATTGACCACACTTGATTTTGAGATAGATTTGTCCAGAAACAAGTTTGGGGCATGGACCCGGTGGGAGGGTGAGATGGGGCAAGGTGATCAGTGAGAAGGTTGTAAAAATGGCAAGATATAATTCTGCTTGAGCAATTGTGATAAAGGAGGAAAGGAAAGGCCATACTTGGAAATAATTTAGTAGATAAAATCACTAGCAGTTAGTGAGTAATTGGAGGTGAGAAGGTGAATGGTTGTTTCTTTCCTGTTTATATAGTTACACATGCTTTGCAATGTTGCACTTGTTCAAATTCAAGGGCACAGTCAGCCTTGTGCAGTCTGGGCCACAGAGAGACCAGAGAATGGTATGAAACCAAGGGGAACAGAAGACACCCTGAGCTCCTTCTGGAAGAGATAATTCTTCAGCTTCTCTTGGCAAAACTTACACTATTGAGTAGAGTTGGCAGTAAACACCAACCCAGCTGTAGATCATTTTAAATGGCCATCTTTGGCAATTGCTGTGTAAAGCTAGTTATACTGACGTTAAATGCGTGGTAAAATAGTGTATCCACTTCTTTGAAGTATTTCTTTTGTGGTCTTTAAAATAGAGGGTTAGAAAATATATAAAGGTGTGACACCTGAAATCAATAGCAGCCACCTCAATGACCTTTAAATTAGGATCCACCCAAAATCTTTCTGAATGGACCATACCTGAAAAAGTAGAATGAAGGTCTACTTGATTTAGGGAGATCCAAAAAGAGGGGTGCATTTAAAATCTAAGGAAATAAAGCCTCTGTTTCAGAACTACCAGTAAGAACTCCAACCAGACTTGCCTTTTTGGTGTAAGGTTTTGATTGGATCTCAAAATGCAAAAATCTATGGCAGGGATAAACATTAAGCTTTATTGGTCACTTTCACTTTTGTGTGAATGAGACAATGCTTTCCTGAGTAGGTATGATAAAGGAAGGATACAGAGGCAGAGGCCTGAGAGGACCTATAAAGAAAGGCCGTAAAAGGGACTCTGCCCCAGTAGTGAGGAGCCTGGGATAAGAAACAGAGTACGGTGCAGAGCACCGTAAAATTTTTCTCAAATTTTTCTACAAATGGAAAATAGTTAATATTTTAGGCTTTGCAGAGTTTACTATTTCCATTGCAAATAATTAACTCTGTTATTATAGAGCAAAAGGATGGATGTAGGTTTATTCTAAGGTTTAGAATAAAACTTAATCTACAAAAATAATTGGTAATAGACAAAATACGGCTCCTAGGCCACAGTTCGACATTCTCTGCATAGAGGTAAAAAACATGGGCCTTGGAGATAGATTTAAATTCAAACCCTAGTTCTCATAACTGCTAGAAGATGTAGTCTGGTGAGAGTTAGTTGACCCCTCTAATTCTTACCTCTCTCAAATGTAAAGTGGGAGAGTAATAGCAACCTTGACTATGGGAATAAAACTGCAGGGCCCGGTGGCTCACACCTGTAAATCCTAGCACTACGGGAGGCAGAGGCAGGTGGATCACCAAAGCCCAGGAGTTTGAGACCAGCCTGAGCAAGAGTGAGACCTCATCTCTAAGAATAGCCGGATGTTATGGCAAGTGCCTGTAGTCCCAGCTACTTGGAAGGCTCAGGCAAGAGGATCACTTGAGTTCAAGAGTTTGAGGTTGCTGTGAGCTATGATACCATGGCACTCTACCAAGGGTGACCAAGTGAGATTCTAAAAAAAAATATATATATATATATATAACATATATAATAATATATAATATATTATACATATGATATATATAATATGTTATATATATTATACATATAATATATAGTGGTAAAGCTGAGATTCTAAATATAAAGTCTTTAACACTGTGCCTGGCACATGTACACATCCAAGAAATTAGTTTCTCTTTTCTACTTTGTCTTTTCCTGGAGCTGTCACTGCTCAGCCCATGTGGGTGTCAGTAAACTCTTGTTGATCTTTTGGTTGATGGACAGGTCCTGCTCTAAGGAAGCCCAAGGTCTCTGGCGGATTCCTAATTCCTATCCCAGACCCTTTCTCTAACATTGCCAAACCTCTACTTGCAGACACGTGATCTAAGCTCAACTAGTTAGAGCTTTCCCAGGAGTTTGAGTGCTAAATAGGTTAAAAAAAAGAGAGACAGAGAGAAGGGGAAAGAGAGGGGATGGATAACTGGAGAATGCTGGCTTCCACAGGGACGCCACAAGCGTCTGCTCCGTCCTGCTCACTGCCTTTGAGGAGCCAGGAGAGCTCAGCGCCGGGAGTTGATTGATGCTCCTGAAGTTGCTCTGTAGGGAGAGGAAGGAGAGAAAGAAAGAAGTAGAGATGGGCAGGAGATGGAGAGGGAATCAGGCCAGAAAGCAAGAGAAGGTGCTGCCCCTGAGGCACAGCGTGGTGGATTCCCTCCCTCAGGCCCCAGCCCTGTCATTACTTCTTACTAAGCTCTATGTGCTCTGGGCTGTCAGGCCATCACATATATGGTAGAACCTCTGTAATTTGACCACCCATGGGACTGTAACAAACAGGGCAACATGTGGAGGTGGTCAACATAAGGAAGCAGGCCTATAGAACTGATATGTACATGTGGTGCATGTCCGGTCTATGAAAATGAGGTCAATTTAAGGAGGTGGTCAGTGTCCGGAGGTGGTCAACTGTGGAGGTTCTACTGTATTTTCTCACTGATTCCTCCCAGAATGCCAGTGAGATAGATGATAACATCGATAACATCGTCCCCATTTTATAGATGAAGATATTCAGGGAAGTTAAATAACTTGCCAAAGGGCAGAAACAGGATGCGGCCAAGGTCGGACTAATTGTGACCAAATCTGACCAAAGACAGTGTGGCGGTGCTTTCTGGCTTAAAGTCGCCTAAATCCAGGCCCTGGAGAAATGGAGGTGATGAAAAGAGGGCTCCCCGTCTCCCGTTCCAGCTCAGACCCACACAGATGCCTGCGTCTTTAGCTTTTCAAGCAAGACTTAACTTTTTGAACTTGATTTTGATCTGGCTTTGGAAATACAGCCGCCTCCTGCTGAAACCATCCTACTTTCCATCTGGTGATTTAACTTGTTTTTCCTCTCCTCCTCTCCCTGGGCCTGTGTGGTCACCCGGCTACTCGATAGCTCCTTGGCCAGAGCATCAGCGGTGAAGGAAAGGAAAAGAAGGAAAAGTTAGCTCAACTCTTGTTACCTGAGGCGGCGGCTGAAACCAATGCCCACAAAAGGGGTTTTGTATTTCCCATGAATTTAAAATGTCCCTGTCACTCATGCTACCCAATGTCCTGAGTTGGTGATCCAAGACAGAATGCAATCATTGTGCAAGCAGGACGATTTATGAGGAAATTCTTCACAGCACAGTTATGCTGTGCAGACTCAACCCCAAGGAGCTAAGGACGTTTGGCTATTTCTTGCTGCTCCTGCCTTGGTTGGGGTGGAGGAGGAAGGAGGGGACAGTGCTGTTTTGGAAAAGACCTTCAGGAGGTGCAAGTCAAGCCCCTACAGCCTCTGTGCTGCTTCCTCAGCCCCCACCCCTGCGTTGTCTTTTCTGCCTGCCATTTCCTTGGCAAGGGAACAGAAAGCTTGTCCTTAAAATTGAGATGTCTGTCTGTCAGAAAGGTACTGACGGAAAGGTATCAGCAGCTGCTTGAGCCAATATTGGCTTCTGACAAGCCTGGCCACTGGTGGGGTTGACAGAAAAGAGGAAGAAGAGGCTGTGTCCATCACAGGAGCAGCGGGTGTCTTTTTAAACCTTTTTTCTTTTGTCTTTTTTCTCTCTCTAGCCCAATAGAGTACCAGGGTACTCTAGCAACCTCCTGCCTCAGCCTTCCAAGTTCCTGGGACCACAGGCATGAGCTACAACAGTCAGCTCATTTTTTTCTACTTTTACTGGAGATGGGGTCTTGCTCTGGCTCAGGCTGGTCTCCAACTCCAAGCTCCAGCGATCTTCCTGCCTCCACCTCCCAGAGTGCTAGGATTACAGCCCTGAGCCACCGCACCTGCCTCCTTTCTGTTTGTTTGCCTTTTAAAAAATGCCCCCCCTCACAGAGGGAGGGGGACCCCTATTGTGCAAGAAAATGCCATATTGACTTGCAATATAGAGGTGCAGGAAAGCTCTGCTCACATACTGGGGGGCAATTCGATTTTAGCTGAGAGCTAATTCCGTTTTATTTCTGAGATCGAACGTAAAGACCTTAATTGGCTCTTATATGCAATTGTAGAATCAGACTACACCTCATTCTGTACAATAGAATGAGTGTCCTGAGGAGAAAGGAAGTTGGCTTTATAGACAGAAAAGAGCTCAGGGAAGCAGAAAGGGAAAACAAAAAGAGGATTAGGCACTTCAAGATTACTTTCCTTATAAAGGTTAAAAGGTTAAAGCCACCAGGCCTTCCTTATCACACTGGCTACAACTGGCCCGTTGGGATTTGGTTATTAGCTCTCTCTCTTTTGATTTCTTGGAAGGTCAAGATAAAAACTTACTTTGGGCTTGGTAATGTGGAACTTGAGCACGAGTGCTTCCGTTTTCTGTTCCCTCTGTTGGATAGGGTGCAGGAGCTCAGTCCAAATTAATGTCCTCCTCTAAATTTCATTTAATACTAATTTTGATTAATTTTTCTCAAGTTACTCTTAGAAACTTTTTTTTTCCGAGATAGAGTCTCACTTTCTTGCCCTGGTAGAGTGCCTTGGCATCATAGCTCACAGCAACCTCAAACCCTTGGGCTCAAGCAATCTTCTTGCTTCAGCCTCCCAAGTAGCTGGGACTACAGGTGCTCATCACAGCTCCCAGCTGCTTGTAAAGATGGGGTCTTTCTCTTACTCAGGCTGGTCTGGAACTCCTGAGCTCAGGTGATCCACACACAGAAACTTCTTGAATGTTTCTTTCCTCCTCCTCTTTTTATGTTAAAGATTTTGGAAAGGGAGATGGCTCAAGCTTATAATCTCAGCACTTTGGGAAACTAAGGCAGAAGAACACTAGAGGCCAGGAGTTGGGCTTTTACATGATATGGGCTACATGATATAACCCCATTTCTTTTCTTTTTCTTTTTCTTTTTTTTGAGACAGAGTCTCACTATGTGGCCCTCTGTAGAGTGCAGTGGTGTCACAGCTCACAGCTCACAGCAACCTCAAACTCTTGGGCTTAAGTGATTCTCTTGCCTTAGCCTCCCAAGCAGCTGGGACTACAGGCACCCACCACAACACCCAGCTATTTTTTTGTTGCAGTTATCATTGTTGTTTAGCCGGCCTTGGCTGGGTTCGAACCTGCCAGCCTCAGTTTATGTGGCCAGCACCGTAACCTTTGTGCTACCAGTGCCGAGCCAATATGACCCCATTTCTGAAAAAAAAAAAGTTATTAGCTGAGCATGGTGGGCCACACCTACTCTAGGTGGCTACTTAGGGAGCTGAGGCTGGAGGACTGTTTAAGAACAGGAGTTCCAGGTTACAGTGAACTATGATTGTGCCAATATACTCCATCCTCCTTAAAAGAAAAGATTGGGGGGTTATTATCATTTTTAAGGCATTTTACCCTAAAAAATCTCAAGCAAAACTAGAAAGGAAGAGTATAGTGAATCTTCATCCACTATAGGAAATTTTATTCTGGCCTAGCCCTTAAAACAGAGGGAAGAAACAGGATTCTCACTTTTGAATTCTCAATAATAAAGACATCAAAGCTTCACATTGACATGTAAATTAGCAAGGCTTTCATTTGGGGGGCTCTGCCTCTGGCCCAGCCCTTAAAATTGGTCTTTGAAAGGAAAGTGCCCATTTGTGGTTTCTTTCTTGCCACAGGATTCATGAATATACAAAGGACTTGGATGGATGGAAGGCAGAGGAAACCTGAGATCTGAGCAAACTCTCAGAAATAGGTTTTCAGAAAAGCCAGCAGGCATTGGGTTGGTATGGTTCTAAGGACCAAAAGTGAGAAGAGAGGGGCAGGTGTCCCACAGTCAAGTGAGAAGAGAGGGGCAGGTGTACCACAGAGAAGCGAGAAGAGAGGGGCAGGTGTCCCACAGTCAAGTGAGAAGAGAGGGGCAGGTGTCCCACAGTCAAGCGAGAAGAGAGGGGCAGGTGTCCCACAGTCAAGCGAGAAGAGAGGGGCAGGTGTCTCACAGTCACGTGAGAAGAGAGGGGCAGGTGTACCACAGAGAAGTGAGAAGAGAGGGGCAGGGGTACCACAGTGAAGCCAGCATCTGGCTGACTCTGATACACACAGATGGCCAACCCGGGACTCTTGTTAAGATGTAGTTTCTGACTCAGCAGGTCCAGGGAGTGGGGTGGGGAACAGGGCTGAGAGCCTGCATTTCCTACCTTTCTTTTTCTTCTTCTTTTTTAAATGCTGTATTATCTTTTTTTTTTTTTTTTTTTTTTAAAGAGAGAGAGCCTCACTTTATCACCCTCATTAGAGTGCCATGGCATCACAGCTCACTATGCTGTATTATCTTTAATTAAGACTGTTACCAAAGGTCAGCACTTGTCCCCCAAGGCCACATCAGAACAATAAGGACAAGTGGTAGCAGAAAAGGAAAAAGGAATTCATTAATTTGCAAGCAAATAAAGAGAATTGCAGACTCCTACCTTAAAGTACCATAGTCCTCCCATCACAAGAAATACAGAGCTTTTAAAGGGAGGGTTTTCAGTTCTGGGTATTGTTTAACTACAGGTGATGGTTCTGATCATCCTATTTCTGTGAAGACAATCTCCTATTTCTGTGAAGACAATCTCCTGACCTCCGTCCTGACAATTCTGTTGTGCCATCTCCTGCAGTACAAAGAACAAAGGATACTCCCTTGTCCCTCCAGACCACTGGCTTGAGGCAGGGATGCAGGTTTCAGTTCTTAAAAAGGGTGAGGGGAGCTGGGGCACTGGCTCACGCCTGTAATCCTAACACTTTGGGAGGCCAGGGCAGGTGGATTACTTGAACTCAGTGAGAGCACATGTAGGGAGAATAAGATGGAGTCAGACTGACTCGGCACCTGTGGCTCAAGTGGCTAAGGCGCCAGCCACATATACCTAAGGTGGTGGATTTGAATCCAGCCCAGGTCTACCAAACAACAATGATGGCTGCAACCAAAAAATAGCCAGGCTTTGTGGCGGGCACCTGTGGTCCCAGCTGCTTGGGAGGCTGAAGCAGGAGACTTGCTTGAGCCCAGGAGTTGGAGGTTGCTATGAGCTGTGATACTACAGCACTCTATCCAGGGGAACAGCTTGAGGCTCTGTCTCAAAAAAAAAAAAAAAGATAGAGTCAGACTAAGGCCAATGTAACAGCTACTTTTGAATTTAGAATGCATTTTGAAACAAGAACAGGCTTAGCGCCTGTAGCTAAGGTACCAGCCACATACACCAGAGCTGGTGGGTTTGAATCCAGCCCAGGCCTGCCAAACAACAATGACAACTACAATGAAAAAATAGCTGGGTGTTGTGGCAGGTGCCTGTAGCCCAGCTACATGGGAGGCTGAGGCAAGAGAATCCCTTAAGCCCAGGAGTTGGAGGTTGCTGTGAGCTGTGATGCCACAGCACTCTACCCAAGGTGACAACTATAGGCTCTGTCTCAAAAAAAAAGAAACATAAGAACAATGAGTTTAAAAGGTCAACCCAGGAAAAGGTCAGAGAGATAATAATTTTGTAAGAAACCTGGGAGGTGTGACACACTATGGGAACAGGGTAATGGTATGTATGATGTTTGTTTTGATCTTGATTTCCCTTGGTTATTCTTTTGGTTGTTATATTTAATTTACCTAATTTACCTTCTGTGTTGTTAATCACAGAAGTATAATGTATTTTTAGTATGCTTTTGAAAGTATCCTTTATATAAGTTGTTGAAGTTTGTAGCATAGGCACAACAGTCTTAGAGAGGCTACTCTCACTCTTCTCCAGAATACTGGCCTCTGACTAAGTTTGGTGGACCTGTCCCCATCTTTGCATATTGGCTGACAGTGGCAAGGGCCCAGATCTGATAGAATCAGGTGTACCTGCCCAAATAGACCTTCCCTGTCCAGTCAGGGTCAGGTTCATGACCCACCAGGGAAGAATCAGACACATGTAACTCCTAGGAAATAGGAATGCCACCAGTCACTGCCATCCCTGACCCTTTAAAACCCCCATCCGCCATTACCCATGTGTGGATTTCTTCCTGGTTGGAAATCACTTCACCTGCACCCAGGTGCAATAAAAGCCATTTTAATTGCACAAAGTTGGCTTCCATTTTCCTTTCATCTCGCGCCTCAGAATAGTCTTTTATCTTTGGCTCCATAACCTTTCAAGATCCTCTTCGTCCCGTAACATCCAGAGTTTGAGACCAGCCTGAGCAAGAGTGAGACTCTGTCTCTACTAAAAATAGGAAAATTGGCCTGGCATTGTAGGCACCTGTAGTCCCAGCTACTCTGGAGGCTGAACCAAGAGGATCACCTGAGCCCAAGAATTTGAGGTATTGTTGCAGAAAGATGAGGCTCGATGGAGAAAAAGACCCAAACAACGTGATTATAAGAGAAGGGCTTTATAAATAAATGGCTTTATTTCAGCTTGGCAGAGCAGTGACCCAGAAGAATTCTAAATGGCCACGCTCCCCCACTGGTTCAGGCTTTCCCTTTTTATCCCTAGTGAAAAAGTTCTGGCCAATGGGTACCTTTCTCGTTGGTCACTTTGAATCAAGCTAGAGAAGCTGGCTCTGGCTTTTGTAGAACCTCAGGCTTTTATAGAAGCTGAAGAAAGTATTAGTTTCCAGGTCACAGGAAGTTAAGTTTCTACAAATTCCTAAGAGCTGAGTCACCATGGGGAGGACCTCGCAGGTGAATCTTTGGGGTCTCCTTGAGAAGACCTCTGTTCTCTTAGATCTTACTTTTTCCAAGTATCCTCTCTCAGTGTGACACCAAGTCACTCTACCTAAGGTGACAGAGTGAGACTCTGTCTCAAAAACAACAAAAATATCCCTCCCCAAACAAAAATGGGTGAGGGGGTTTTAAAGGAACAGAAAACATTTTTTACTCATTGTCAAGCCGTTCTCCCTGTTAACACAAAAACTTCTTCAACGTGTCACCTAGAGACCATTTCACTGTTGCTCTGTTTGGGTGCCCGTCTCTTGTCCCTCGGTTTAGCAATGGTGAGGTGGATATACCTTTTCCAATGGTGAGGGGGAAAGAAAAATCTATGATCTGTTGCCTTTGCCAATAACGAAGATGTCGGAGAGCTGAGTGTCAAGTACGTGGCTGTTGGCATCTTTCGTGTGGCCCAGGATGTCTTTCTCTGCTGGTGATCACACCATTGCTTTCCAGCTTAGCACCTCCAGTTACTAGGCACGGGGTGCCAGGGTCAAACTTGATGAAATCTGTAATCTTGCCGGTTTCCACATCAATCTGGTTGGTATGGTTTACCTTGATGAGAGGATCAGGATAGTGGCTGGTATGAGCATCAGGGGCCACCAGATGAAGGATTTCTTTTGTGCTGGCAAAGTTTTTTCTCAGTTTGCACAATTTGTACTTGACCTCCTTGGGTGTGATATGACGAATGGAAAAGCAAACGCTGGTGTCATAAATTCTCTCCAACCTTGTCAGTGCTGATGACATCCATAAGCCCAGCAGGGCAGGTTTATCAGTTTGGACCTTGCCATTGACCCTCATAAACCACTACATACAGGTCTTCCTTACTTCCTCTCCTGCCAGGACAGAGTTAAGCCTCTTCCTTAGCAAAATGATGGATGAGGGGCAGACACTCTTTTGGCTTGCAGGGACCAATAGATGGATGTGCAGCAAACACACCAGTCACTTTATCCAGCATCCAATGGGAGCTGTTACCTGATTCACACGTTTCTTGGGGCCATGAGCCATGGCTGTGCTAGACACAGAAAGAGGGAGAACCTGAATTTCTAACAGGTAATTGACCAGGTAAAGCGACCTTCATAGGCTGTCACCTATGCTGGCACCAGGGCCGTGAGCTTGGTATAATGCACGAGGGTCACTTTATACTTCTTAATACTTTAAAATTGGAATTTGTGCTTTGCAAATGGAAAAATATAGCCCACATGAGATGGAAGCGATCCACGCAGTCTAGTGTGAATATGGCTGTTTGCCGTCTTTTACCGCCCCATTTGCACATAGTGCTTGGGCTATCCCTTAAGTACAAAATTCTGGTGGAAGTTCAGCAAATCCCAAAGCATGTACAGTGTGGTGTGTTACGGCTATGACTTACTAAAGTTGGGGGCACCGAGGTCATGCTTACCATTGGCCATTGGCACCAGACCTTGCTATGAACCCAGAAAGAAGGCAGCAATGTTCTAAGAAACGTGAGTGGACGGACAACCGTATCATACCCTCCCTGAGTTACTCCCTGGATTGGCCAACACTGATGCCGGAGGGATGACTTAGCAGAGAAGGGAAGGGAACTGTCCCTTTTGACCCTCCTTATTCAGCAGGAAGCAGAAAGTAAAGATTGTTCACAGACTGTGCATTTATTAAGAAGTAAAATGAAAAGAGTTGAGTGACTTAGCTGACTGTTTCCACTGTTCTGGTAAGAACAGAAAACCTATGTGTATACAAGTTACAAAATACAATGGTGTCGGTTCAGTGATTCCACGCTACAAATTAAATGTTCATATGTTGGCATTGAAAACTGGCACTGCTTGATTAAAAAGATGACTGGTAAATCCATGCTAATCATTTAAAATGTTTCTTTAGGTAGGATGACATTAAGTAGCCAATATACAGTGCCATGCCAAGTTGAGCGGCTGTGGAAGGGAAGAAAAAGCCTGACAGGGACTCTTCCTAACAAACCAAATTGTAGCCTAATTGTTCACACCCTCACATTGATCTGAAATAAAAAAAGAAAAAGAAAAGCATAGTATTTTAGTATAATTAGTGGTATTCCCCCCATACCACCCCTTTTTGAAGAGGAGTCTACATTTTTATTTTGCACTGGGCCACACAAATTATGTAGCAGTCTTACTCCTGGTTGGGACTGGTATATGGCAGACCACAGTTGGATAAGTGAGAATCTTCTGCCAAGATTTTGAAGCCAGACAGACCGGACTCAGCTGCAGAATTTACTGCCTGCTAGTTGTTTTTGTGATCTTAAAGAAATACTTCAGAGAAAGGCAAAGAATTCTCTTTCTGGCTTGTCAGTAATGATAACAATTGTCTAACTTGGCATGTGACATTTTTGCTCACATACTTGAGTCTCCGTATCTATATACAATGGCAACTTAAAATAATCAAGAGGGTCAGTATCTAATTTAAAAAGAGTTTATTCAAGCACAAAATTTGCAGATAACCCATCTGGAAACACCAACTCTGAAGGCATGGAGTCAGTCTTCCAAAGCAGAGAAGTTAAAATTTCACTTATGTAGACAGAGACCGAAGAGTTTTTAGTAGGATTACATTTTCATACAAGGACGATGCGTAATCTCAGCAATTTGGTTGGCTACAGGCAGTATTTGGGGGGGGGGGGAGGGGAGGGTACATGTAATGTGTTTTTACAGAGGGCATAATGGTTTCGAGTTTTCTGCTACCTGGTCTAAGCAAAGCAGGACAACAAAGGGGATGTTAATCCATAGCAAGTGTCATTCATTTAGGAGGCAGGAGGTTTTCGTCCTTGACCTTGCTTAGTTCTCTTTAGTCATTGTACAGAGTGAGAAAGAAATGTAATCAAGTTAACGTCTAATCTGAGAAACAGAAGTTGTAACCATATGTGACTCAGATCACAGTCACACCTCTCTCAATGCTTAAAGTGTTAGGGGTCCTAACAGCATTTCGATTATATTTATATTCACAGTAATGTGGATAATTATTCCTCGCAGGTAGGAATTCAGGAGATACCGCCTTCTCTAAACTCTTCTCCTTTCCACAGCCCCTAGAGCTGAACGAGGGCTCTATCCCTCCACTACTGTAATTGGTAGTTTACCTTTATTCTTCCTTGCCTGGGTTTAAATTCTTTGAGGACTGGACTATCATGCCTGTGTCCTGAACCCATCTATACCTGCATAGCCAACCTCTCCTACAGAATCAATATTATTATAAGGTCGTTGTTCCGTGTTGAATGAATATAAATTCTCTGCTTGAGTCAAGCAAAGGCAAACACATTAAAAACAATTTCCAAGGACCATTGTTGAAATACTGCAAACTCCCTCCAGATTCCTGTCATTTGTCTGTTGTTAATATTTTCTCTTTTCCTATTTCCTGTCCAAATCATATGTGTCCTTCAAGGATTGGCTATGTAAAGTTTTGGGGGTTGCAGGGGACTTGATCCTGGCTCTGGTTCTGTTTCTTCTCAGTGTCTTGGATTTGCCTCCCACCAGAACCTCCTGGGCTCCTCCTGTAGATGGCTGCAGCATTTTCAGGCTTTCACACTATCCAGAAAGAAGGGGATCACCTGCCTGCGGGATTCCCAGCAAAAGCCACATGCTTTGCTGAGGGCTGGACAATCCAGTCTCCACAGCCGACCTGGCATTAGAGGTTGTTTAGCCTCAATTTGAGGTCACCTAAACGGATCACTCTGATGAGAAGGAAGCAACTCTGTTGATCCATCTAGGACTTTTCTTGCTGAGATTAGGGTTAACCCCAACCCAACAAATCACAACAGACAGGTCGTAGAGCAGCTATCGGTAGACAGCCCAGATGTTTTCTTTTCTATGGCTTCTCTGATACATCCCCTCTCTGTGTTAGTACACACTGCCTCTTCTAGGATTCAATAGGTAGCTAGTCCCTTTGAGATAATAGCTCAGCTTTCCCATTTTACATACAGGAGATGAGGCCCCAATGGGGTCAGGGGATGTGGGGCTTGGTCCAGACAGCTTATCTAGTTAGTGGTGGAGCTGGGACTAGACCCCTCTGCCTTTAGTCCATTTAGTCCTAAATCCTACCTCTATTGCCTTGTGATGCCATTTAAGGGTGTGGTGCATACATATTTTTTCTCCTACTAAACACTAAGTTTCTGGGGGCCAAAACCAATGTGCTCCATCTGTACCACAGCACTTCCTTTAGAACAGGAATGAAAACTTAGATAAAGATTATAAACATACTAAGTAGACTCAATAATATTAGAACAAATGAAAACTGTTTATCACCAAAGTGCCAAGCAAAAGTCACGTAGTTAAACAATTATTTTTGATTAGTTATTCCTGGGATGTAAGCAGTGAGAGAATGTTTGGTTTTTTTCTTTAGGCAGAAATGATACTGGAATTTAACCTACAAGTCTCAGATTTATGAATAATTTATATCAGAAAATCTTTATATCAGTCATAACCTTCATTACATGCATAAGTGTCTATATACCTATATCTCTACATCTATCCATCTCTATTTCCTTTTTAAAAATCACCTGGATTTAGGGTGGTGCCTGTGGCCCAAAGGAGTAAGGCACTGGCCCCATATGCCAGAGGTGGTGGGTTCAAACCCAGCCCCAGCCAGAAACTGAAAAAAAAAAAAAATCACCTGGATTTAAAAGAGAAACTTGTAATGTTAGTTAACTGTCTTTTTATCTGACTTTTAACTTTTACCTATTTTATCTGTGAACTAAGACATTTGTTTGGATCTGCTCCAAATTGCTGTCTCTGTTTTTTCCAAAATTCTGGTGACAATAAGTTTCCCCTTTCTCATGTGGAGAAACAGAAGGAGCCCCACCCTTCAAATACAGCGTGTGGTGTAATGAGGTGTAAGGAAAAGGCCACTGGAGCCATCTGACGTGTCAACACTGTCCTTTATCCTTAGAGGGCTGGAGAAGTTAGGGTGCAGCTCCTTCTGGCTCCCTGCACGCTGTCCACCTGCTCTAGCTTCTGGATCATTGTTCTAGAAGGGCAACCTTTACCTCCTATCAAACAGGGCAGGTTTAGAGACCAAACAAAGTCTGGGGAGATGAATACCCGCCTTTGATAATCTCTTTGATTATATCACACATCCATCATTTTGTCTTTTAGGCTGCCTTGTAATGTTTTATTGAAAGCTGGACATGATGTCCTGGGTAAAAGGCACTTCTGTAAACAGACCTGGGGGTGAGATTTTATATTTTGTGGCCAGGCATCAAGCCATGTTTATTGCTTGCTGTAACTAAGGGTGTCAGAAGGCAAACCTACATCTGGTGCCCTTGTTTTTGTCTTCCTGTTATCTTTGGGTTTCCCTCGAGATTTCTTAGATATTCTGTAGAGACTTATTAAATACTTCTTTTAATTGTATTCTCCTGTTATTTTCAGGAGCCCTATTAATGTGGTGGTCCGATGTGGAGCCAGAGGAAATATCCATGCTCCCATGAGTAGGTCCCAGCCTGTGAGTAAGCCTGCGCCCTGGGCTGTTCCTGCACCAGTGCCTCTCACTGTTGCTTTTTTCCCCTGCTTAGGTGAGATGAGAAGACTAGAACTGGCTGAAGTTGGGCATTTTCCTTCCCCCAGGTTAGTGAGGCTCTAATTTCTCTTGAGGACAGTCTCCTTAAGAAGAACAGAATGAGCCGCCTGTCATCATGGGAATGTGGGAGGCCAAGGCAGGTGCATCATCTGAGGCTGAGAGTTTGAGACTAGTCTGGGCAATATAAAAGACCCAATTTCTAAAAAATTTAAGAATTAGTTGGGCATGGTGGTGCATGCCTGTAGTCCCAGATACTCTTAGGAAGCTGAGGTGGGAGGATTGCTTGAGCTCAGGAACTTGACGCTGCACTGAACGATAATCGGGCCATTGCACTCCAGATTAGGTGGCAGACCAAGATCCTGTCTCTTAAGGAAAAAAAGGAAGAACAACAGAATGTTCCAGGCCAAATTTTTCTTTTCTTTTTTTTTTTTTTTTTTT
>NW_003852401.1:34816481-34826343 GCF_000181295.1 Otolemur garnettii
TTGAGCCCAGGAGTTGGAGGTTGCTGTGAGCTGTGAGGCCATGGCACTCTACCCAGGGGGATAGCTTGAGGCTCCGTCTCAAAAAAAAAAAAAGAAAGAAAGAAAATGTGAACCAAAAGAGCAGGGGTAGGGGCTGCCTGCACTGGGGCTGACCTGTTCGCCTGGCTGGAGTTCTGGGGTCTGAAATAAGACAGCAGTTTCTGAGCTAGACATTGGTTGCCTGCCTTGGGGTCCCCTCCATCCTCATTCTGGTGGTTTTAGAATATGTCCTTCTGCTAATTATTTGGCACTCCTTAGTGAGCGATGGGGCATATATGTTTCTTTCCCTTGCGTCTGAGCTCTGATACTTGGTAAGATGGCAGGGTTGCTGTGAGAGGTTCTGGGCTGAGGCCATAAGAAGCTTCGACTTCCACTTCCACATCTTGGGTTGTTTGCTCTTGGAACTCTGTCACTATGCTATGAGGAAGCTCAACAGCCCTATGGAAAGGCCCATGTGGGGAGGAGCAAGGGGTACCCCTGTCAGCCCTAGCAGAGCGAAGGATCATTCAACCTCCACTCAAGTTGCCCCACCTGATGCCTCACAGAACACAGATGTGTCTTCCCTGCTGAACCTGCAGATTTGTGAGTGAAACAAATGATTGGATTGCTCTTATTTATTTATTTATTTTTGAGACAGAGTCTCACTTTGATGCCCTTGGTAAAGTGCTATGACGTCATAGCTCACAGCAACCTCAAACTCCTGGGCTTAAGTGATTCTCTTACCTCAGCCTCCCAAGTAGCTGGGACTACAGATGCCCACCACAATGTCCAGCTATTTTTAGAGACAAGGTCTCCCTCTGGCTCAGGCTAGTCTCAAACCTATGAGCCATCTACTCGCCTTACCCTCGCAAGTGCTGGGATTACAGGTGAGGCACTGTGTCCAGCCTGTAGGTCTAATTTTTAAATGGCTATTTTCCCCACCCCTGGGAATCACTAGGGAATTTGTCTGTGACCTGGGGCTGTGAGAACCTACTAGGACTCCTGGAGGTGAAACTGCAAAAAGTGTGGGCTACCCCATGACTACCCCTTGTAGTCCCGAGGTCTTAACTCTCACACTTGTTCACACTGAACCTCCAGTGATTTGTTAGTGACCGTCCAGGCTTCTCTAACCCAGCACTAGTTTCCTGGGAAGATTCTGCTCCTGCGCTGCTTCTGCTCTGCTGAGTTGCGTGTCTCCATCTCTGCCTGTCCATCTCTTCTGTTCTGGGCCCTCACTCTGTGGCCTCTGTCGCTGATGGATACGAGAGGAGCTGTTGGTTTTCAGTTTGTTCAGTGGACAGGAGAGGCAGCATGCCAGATTGGAAGCCAGAGTCTCCCTATCATTTAATTTGCATTCTCCAAATTGAAGTTCAGAGATACTCAGTCACCAGTCATGCTTACTCATTAGGTAGAAAGGCTAGGACTAGAGCATGTGGGTGATGGGACCTCCCACAGGAGGGAGGTCACTTCCCTCTGTGAAGATCAGATGCTGTCGATCTTCATGTACTTGATGTTCACCAAGGTAAGTGAAACCTCAGAGACTGGCCTGCAGCCCTTCAGGAAGCGGTTGCTGGGTTCCATATCTTTGCTTATTGCCATGGTCATCCATGGTCATAACTGGACTGGATTTCCACTCACTGGAGCTGGTACAAGACCCATCCCAAAAGGAGGGGAAGTGTCTAGGAGGGGTGCCTCAGCACTGTGTTCCCGCCCCTACCCCAACTGTTGCCCATATGGAGAAAGAGGAGGACTCAGAAAAGCAGGGAGCTCATTGGTGGAATAATGGTGGGAAGATGAGGATGTTTATGTTTAGAAAACATTTCCAGTTCTTTGTGCCCACACACCAGGCTCACAGTATGGTATAACCCAGACACTTTCATTCATCTTGTACAAAGTTGTACCTCAGCAGATGTCACTGACGCTATACAACACCCCACACCTCATGTGAAAAGAACACCAAAAATGAATGGCTTGATGCCTCAGAGGGGGCCAGAGTCTCTCCAGAACCCAACTTCTTGGACCACGGGTTATTCTCTTGGTATAAGATACTGTGTAAGGAGCTCCTTTTCCTGGAAGCAGCCTTCATTGTGGGCTTAAATTCTGAGGACTGCACCAGAATCTCCAGATTTAGGGTCTCAGGATAGCAAAGAGAGTTCTAGCCTTTGAGGACTTTCATCTAGAAAGGCCATTAGCTCTGGAAGCCCAAGCCAAATTTGCTTATTATTTCCTTGAGGTCACAAGAACAGACTGGAGTTTCTTTAGGGAGGCCAAGGGGCAGTTTAAGGACTGACGATATCCCCACCTCTCCTCTGAGCACCAGGCAACTTTCTTCTGCCGGAGGGTTTCGGGGTGGTACAGTTTAGGGAACACGGCCATGCTTCATTGTGGGCAGAGTTTGGACTGACATGACAGGAGGTGGAAATTTCCTTCTGGACAGATTTCTGTTCTATACAGATCTACCTACATTGCTTCAGGTCAATTCCATTGGTCATAGGATAATTTACAAGCTATTTAGTGCTGTTTCTTAGTCCCTGAACAAAAAAAAAAAAAAAAGTCTTCAAAAGGAGGAAAAGAGGACAGGTGCGGTGGCTTATGGCTGTTATTTCAGTATTCTGTGATGCCAAGGAGGGTGGATTGCCTAAGCTCAGCAGTTCAAGACCAGACTGAGGAACAAGCAAGACCTTGTCTCTAAAAAATAGCCAGGCATTGTGGCGGGCGCCTGTAATCCCAGCCACCTGGGAGGCTGAGGCAAGAGAATTGCTTGAGGCCTAGAATTTGAGGAATCTGAGGTTGCTGTAAGCTGTGACCCCACGGCACTCTACCAAGGGTGACAAAGTGAGATTTTATCTAAAAGGAAAAAAGGAGGAAAAAATATTTCTGTCTTCTTTGCCAGAAAATTCTGGGCTACTTTCTCTTAGAGGCCATGCAGCGGTTATCCGTTGCTGCATAACAAATTATTCCAAACCTTAGGAGCTCCGAACAAGAAATACTTATTATCTCACAGTTTTGGTGAGTCAGTATCAGCTGCTGTTGGCTCAGGGTCTCTTACAAGACTGAACTCAGGTTTGGCAAAGGTTCCTGTCATCAGAAGGCACGTCTCAGGGAGGATCCATCTGCTTCCAGACTCACTTAGCTTTTGGCAAGCCTCAGGTACTCTCTGGCTGCTGACCTAGAAAGCGCTTTTTGCCACCTGGAATTCTTTGTTGGGCCACTCACAGTATGGCAGCTGGTCTCCCTCAGAGCAGTGAGGGAGAAAGGGAGGGGGGTAAACAAGGTAGAAGTCACTGAGATTCTTTTAGCTAATTTTAGAAGTTACATGTTAGGACTTTTGCTGTATTCTGTGTGTGAGAGATGAGTCATGCATCCAACCCACACTCAAAGGCGAGGACTATACAAGGGCATGAATCCCAGTAGGTAGGGATTCTTGAGAGTCCTCTAGAAAGTTGCCTATCACGGGTTGTTAATGAGTTTTTGTGTTTCCCAGCCCAAGGTAAAGTTGCAAGCCATTGGTTATAAAACTCTATGTAAGCTCTTGTGTAGGAGGTGAATTTAGCCTGGTCATCCTTAGAAGCAGATAGAGTCTGGAGTTGGGGTTACTGGGTTCAAAGACAAGGTATTATCCTAGACTAGAAGTGCTCCAGGGACTTGAGGCTGTGTATGTAAAGGAATCCATGGGTATCAGTTTCCCTTCTAGAAGTGTCCTAGGAAGCAGCAGGACTTCTCCTGGGGTGAGCGGTTGTGTTTGCTGGAAGCACTGAATATCAAACACCGTAGGTCTCAGGAGCTACACAAAAGTTGTCAGATCCCCTGAATGCCAAAGAGGCTGAGGAGGCACCTGCCTTTGAATGGACCATATGGTCTTGGACAATGAATATCTCATATACCAAAGACCGATCTTTCTTAGGCAATTTTTGACAGATTTTTACCCGGAAAGAGTAAAAGAGCCCCCCTAATAACTGATACCAGGAGTCTTCAATCCTAGTGAATGTCTGTATTTTAGTTCATTTTTGCTGCTATAATGAAATCACCACAGTGGATAATTCACATTTTTTTTTTTTTTTTGAGACAGAGTTTCATTAAGTCACCCTTGCTAGAGTGCCGTGGCATCATAGCTCAAACTCTTGGGCTTAAGCGATTCTCTTGCCTCAGCCCCCCAAGCATCTGGGACTACAGGCACCTGCTTAGCTATTTTGTTGTTGTTGTTGTCATTGTTATTTAACAGGCTCCAGCCGGGTTCGAACCCACCATCCCCAGTGCATGGGGCTAGCACCCTAACCAGTGAGCCATGGGCATCGAGCCTGGGTAATTCATAAGTAATAGGCATTTATTTCTCACAGTTCTGGAGGCTAGGATTAAGATGCTGGTCTTCATGCTGTGTCTTCACATGGCAGAAAGTGGAAGAGCAAACAGGCTCGGCTAATTCTCTCCAACCCTTTAATAGCAACCTACTCCCGTAACCTGGTTTCTTGTACCCTCAATGAATCTCCAACAATAAAAAAAAAAAAGAAAAAAGGAAAACAAAATAATAGCAATCCACTCTCATCTATGACAGTAGGGTCCTTGACTTAATCTCCTCTTAAAGGTCTCACCTCTTAATACTCTTAATACAGGGTGGGTCAGCTCAGAAATCAGACCCTCATCTCTAGGCACAAACACATCCCTTTCAGGGCCACACCGTCTGGGCTGTAGCAAGGCTTTGAACAAGGTTCAAGAAACCTTTGAACCTGAAAGGTTCTGGATCATTCCTCCTTGGGTAGGGAGCACACACCCTTCTTCCTTGTCTGCAGCAAAAACTGTGAGGTTCGAGGTTCATATTCCTGTGCTAATTTTAGGATCATTTTCTACCCGCAAACCTCGGGCCAACTCTGGCATACTTCCCCCAAAGCCCCTGCCTGCCGGATAGGATTTAAACCGCCTAAAGACTCAGGGGGCTTCCCCCTTGGGCTTCCCCTTCCACTGCTGGAAGTTCTGTTTCCTCTCTTTTGCTTATCATGCTTATTAATTTTTCTCCCTGTCAATAAACTCTGGCCTGTCACTTATCCACGTGATCTGTGGTTTTATTCTTTGAACCCCAAGACCAAGGACTCTGCATAGAAATTCCAGAAACAATACTATCATATTGGGCTAGGTATAGTGGCTCATGCCTGTAATCCTAGCACTCTGGGAGGCTGAGGTAGGAGGATTGCTTACACTCAGGAGTTTGAGACCAGCCTGAACAAAGCAAGACCCAATCTCTACTAAAAAAAGAACAAATTAGTGGGGCGAGCTGGCAGGCACATGTGGTCCTAGTTACTCAGAAGGCTGAAACAGGAAGATCGGTTGAGCTTGGGAGTTTGAGGTTGCAGTAAGCTAGGCTAATGCCACTGCACTCTAACCAGGATGACAGAGTGAGACTCTGTCTCATAAAAAGTTTTTTTTTTGGCTTGGCACCTGTAGCTCACATGGCTAAGGCGCCAGCCACATACACCTAAGGTGGCGGCAGGTTCAAATCCAGCCCGTGCCCACCAAACAACAATGGTGGCTGCAACCAAAAAATAGCCAGGCATTGTGGGAGGCACCTGCAGCCCTAGCTACCTGGGAGGGGGAGGCAGGAGACTCACTTGAGCCCAGGAGTTGGAGGTTGCTGTGAGCTGTGATGTCACAGCACTCTACCCAGGGGGACAGCTTGAGGCTTTGTCTCAAAAAAAAAAAATTAATTTTCTATCACACTGAGTCTTAGGTCCCAACATTTGAATTTAGCAGGCATATCAGCATTCAGACCACAGCAGGAGAATAAAATCAGATATCATTTAATTGAAATAAGTTAAGCTATGTGATTGTCTTCTCCCTTGGTATTATAAAGGTACCTTTACAACAGATTGTAGTATGTATTACTTATTCCTTTTACAGGAGAGACTGAAGCCCAGAGGAGTGAACACATGTTGAATGGGCTATCATAAAAGAAGAAAGCAGCCATCATTTGGAATCAATTCACTGGGTTTAAATAAGCAAACAAAAATAAAGGAAGTATATTGACTAACATAACAAAACAGTCTGGGGGTCAGGTTGCAATCAGGCAGCGCAGTTGATTCAGGGGGACTCAATAAAAGCCATCAGGACACCGTTTCCCTCTGTTGTCCTCTCTTTTATTCTCTGCTGCTTCATTTTCAGGCTTCTCATGGTGGCCCAATGCCTGTCAGCAACTTCCCACCTAAAAGCTTCCCGATACAGGTGCCCCTGAAAATGGGGTGGTCCTTCCAAAAGCCCCTGCCAAATCTTACTGTGTCTTTGGGTTCCAGTTGGGTGGCACCTCCGTGAGTCTGTCACTGGGGGAATGGGATGCTCCTCTTGGGAAGGCCGGGGTCACACCGTGGACAGTAGGGATTTCTGTAGGGGACAACTCCACCTGTCCATGGTATGAGGTTGAAGAATGGAGGTGATTCCCCAGAAATGGATATTGCTCAGTAGACATACAGTTGATTTGCCCCAGTAGGAATAACTCCAAACATGACACCATATTGCTGTAGTGGATAGAACCTGACTTTGCATCTATCAGCAAATAACTAACGCATTTGAACGTTCCTGATGTTATTACTGTTCCTTTTAACCAGTTCAAACATCTTACATAACGCAACTAATTAATGAGTTGAATAAATTTTTGACATGTGTTCACTTTGTATGAAAGTCATGTTTTTAAACTTTTTTGAAAATTGTATTTTAGCAAGTGAAAATAGACTACTCTCTTTTATTTACAACTCTCATAGTCCTTTAAAAACCACCTAGATAATTTATATTTTCAGGAAAATCATAAATTTGCCTACCATTTTAAATCATTCTCCATCCAGGTTAAGTCAGAGTTCTTGGAGGCAGATCCTCTAAGCCAGCAGTTCTCAGCCTGTGGATTCCGACCCACAGGAACTGTACTAAAGGGCCGCTGCATTAGAAAGGTTGAGAACCACTGCTCTGGGCGTTGGCCCAGCTGCCTGGCAGGTGCTGTGTGGGACAGAAGTAAGCTGTTCCCTCCTGAGTCCTACCCAAATTGTAGATTAGTGAGCAGAATGAATGAATAGTGGTATTTTAAGCCACTCAGTTTTGGAGTCACTTGTAACGTAATAACGAGTAACGGAAGGGGACTTTCTTTTCTGAAGTACATCTGTCTTCGTTTAAAATTTTTATAATAAACACACATACACTTAAACATTTTTAAATACATACTTCAGGGGAAAATTAAAATTAGATGCCCAGCACGAGTTTCTATTGGTGCTTTTCTTACTTATGTTCTAAGTGATTTCCAGTGTCAAAGTCATTCCAGTGGTCAAAACCTCTTTTGTCACCAAATCCTGCTGTGATAGTTACTCTTGGGTCATTTTACCCTGGAGAGAATGGGGAAGAGAAGGGAAGTTGGAAGCTATACACGGACTATAAGGAAAGTACAGGCAGTCTCCAAGTTATAAACATCTGACTGGTGTACAACTCACACTTATGAAGGGAGGCTATTACAGGCAATAGGTAAATGCACCTGTTCCAACTTACATACAAATTCAACTTAAGAACAAACCTACAGAACCCATCTCTTTTGTAACCCAGGGACTACTGGTAAATATTATCAAATGGTGAATTTTTTTTTTTTTTTTGAGACAGACCCTCAAGCTGTCCCCCTGGGTAGAGTGCTATGGCATTACAGCTCACAGCAACCTCCAACTGGGCTCAAGTGAGTCTCCTGCCTCAGCCTCCCAAGTAGCTGGGACCACAGGCGCCTGCCACAACGCCCGGCTATTTTTTAGTTGTAGCCATCATTGTTGTTTGGTGGGCCTGGGCTGGATTCGAACTCGCCACCTTAGGTGTATGTGGCTGGCACCTTAGCCACTTGAGCCACAGGCACCAAGCCCAAATGGTGAATTTATTAATTGATTTATTTCCTACTTGATCTTTGTTCCTTTACTGATGCCATGTTCTCCAAACTTCAGGTCAATGGGTTGACCCTTAATGTATTCTTGGGTAGGAGAAAGTCTTTTCCTCTGTTACATGTTTCATTTACGAAGTATCTCTACTTTTTGAAGGTGAGGGTTGGGGGGAGGCTATTTTTTTCTTCAGAACTCATCGGCCATTTCAGTGCTCCTCAGGAGGAACTCAGGAAGACCAACATTGACCATCTCTAAAGTCAACTTGTGGCTTGAGAGAGAGCTGGGCTTTAGAAGGCTGTCCCTTGGTGTTTCCCATTTCCCCTGCTGAACTCAGAAGCACCTTCTAATCTCTTTCATATGAGACAGGGAGGGACTAGATACGTCTTTCAGCTATATCCTTTCTGTTTTCTTCTACATGGCTGTGAACCCATTAAACCAGTGGTTCTCAACCTGAGGGTCATGACCCACAGGAACTGTATTAAACGGCCACGGCATCAGGAAGGTTGAGAACTACTGCATTAAACTAACATATCTCTAAGCCAGAATTTGGGGCTTTCTCTATTTATAACAATGCCAAGTAGAAGAAAATGTGAGTAGACAGCATTTTGAGATGGATGTGCATTCTATCACAGCGTAATTCATTGTGTTTTGTCCTCTTCAGCCTGGGGGAGGGAGTGGGGTAAGGAGAGGAAGATATCTGTAGTCAGAAATTTCAGGCTTGCCCAATGCTGCAAGAAGCACAGCTGGTCTGTTCTGTTATCTGAAGCTGTGTACGTGCATTTAGGAGCCAGCAGTCCCATAGTGGCCTCATAGTCTCAGAGCACCTCTGGGACTAAGTGGGGTAGAGGGTACAGCAACTGACTGAATTGGTGCTCAACTTTTCTTTTCTCTTTTCCTTTCTTTTTTGAGACAGAGTCTCAAGCTGTTGCCCTGCATAGAGTGTGTGGCATCACAGCTCACAGCAACCTTAAACTCTTGGGCTTAAGTGATTGATTCTCTTGCCTCAGCCTCCCAAGTAGTTGGGACTATAGGCGCCTGGTTATTTTTTGTTGTTGTTGTTGTTGCATTTGTCATTGTTGTTTTAGTGGGCCCAGGCCAGGTTCAAGCCTGCCGACCTTGGTGTATGTGGCTGGCACCCTGCCCACTCAGCTACAGGTATCACTCAACACTTTCCTTGATTTGGGAATTACAAACACAAAGTAGTATTATATTTGAGGGTCTATAGGAAAATGTGGCCTAGGCTAGTTTTTCCTTTCCTTTTTTCTTTTGAGACAGTGTCTCATTCCGTCACCCAGGCTAAAGGGCAGTGGCTAGAGGCTAGATCACCTTACTGTAACCTCGAATTCGTGGCCCAAGTGATTCTCCTGCCTGAGGCTCCCAAGTAATTGGGACTATAGGTACATGTCACTGTGCCTGGCTAATTAAAAAAAAAAAATTTATAGAGATGAGATCTCACTGTGCAGCCTAGGCTGAAAAATGAGGTTACTAAATACCAAATGTATTAAGAAAAATTTTTAAGCTAAAAAAAAAATCATCTTTTATTAGACAAATCAGTAGATAAAAAATAGCTTTCATTGAGAAATGAGTCAAAGACATAAACAGTCCATCTGCAAAAGAAGAAATAACGATGTCAAGAAATATGTAAAGATGTTCAGTTTTACTAGTCTTGAGAAAATGCAAATAAAAACAATGGTACCTTTTTCTTGCTATCAGAATGGTCAAGATTTAAAAGATATCAAAGTTTAATGTTGGTGACAAAGATTCTCCTTTCACCAAACTCTGTCCAGGTCCTCTGAGCCCACTTCTTGAGTAGACCTTAGCCTTGGCCTAAAAACACTACAGACTTCTTTTTTTTTTTTTTTTTTTTTTTTGAGACAGAGCCTCAAGCTATCCCCCTGGGTAGAGTGCCATGGCTTCACTGCTCATAGCAACCTCCAACTCCTGGGCTCAAGTGAGTCTCC
>NW_003852401.1:34826420-34888747 GCF_000181295.1 Otolemur garnettii
TTATTGTTGTTTGGCGGGCCCGGGCTGGATTCGAACCTGCCACCTTAGGTGTATGTGGCTGGCGCCTTAGCCACTTGAGCCACAGGTGCTGAGCCAACACTACAGACTTCTTAGCACAAATAATTTTGCTCACCACTCCCCCTACATCAAAAGACTTAAACAAACACTAATAAAGTTCCCAACAGCCCAAGGCCACATGGGATGACCCCTGCCCCATTTACAGTGTCTGCCTGATAAAGCTCAAGTCCAAAAGAATTCAATGTCTGTTTCAGTAGACTCCTGGTGATAGGCCTGGGACCACTAAAAACAGCAGACACAGTCAGTCCTTCGTCTGTCCCTTTATGATGCGAGTGTCTCCTTTAGTTCAGGATTGTTTTACTCTACTTCTAGAAAAGTCTCTAAAGGAAGTTTGGACATGGAAAGATGGTCAGAACACAAATTATGAAAAACATCCATCTCTCTCTCTGTAATTCCTAGAAATACACCTGAAAAGATTTTCCCTGAAAATGTATTTACAAATAATGATACAGTCTGAGTGGTGAGAGTGGGTGAGTTTTACTTGTTTCTGTATTTTCTGGTTTGTTACCTGCCCACCTCCCTGTAATAAGCATAGATCCTTCCTGTAAACGGAAAAGAAAACGAAGCACATTAGGGCTGCCCAGAAAGTATCCAGCCACGTAACAAAAAATAGGTATACGGACTGGATACTCTCCAGACAGCCCTTTTATGAACTAGTGTGTAAGAGAGAAAGAGAGAACTGATTCCAACAAGAGCCGTCAATGACCACCATCGGAAGGATTCAGTTGTGTCAGGACCACTTGGCCTGTCTATGCCCCTTCTCACATTCTCTGGCTATGTGATCTTGAATATCTCACGCAGACACAAGTTCCTACCAAACGCTACTTGTGCTGGTAGAAGGTGATGATACTAGGGCAGACTGGTTTTCTCTCCTCTTCTGTCTACTCTTTTGTATTTTTAAATGAAAAAAAATTCATGAATTACTACCAATGATGACAAAGGACAAATACTAAACAAAATTTGTTCATTCTCTTTATTAAAAAAATGAAGAATAACCAGTATGGGCTTTTAGAAATTATGTTTCTGGGCTGGGCACAGTGGCTCACACTTGTAATCCTAGCTCTCCGGGCATGGGTGGATTGCCTGAGCTCATGGGTTCAAGACCAGCCTGAGCCAGAGCGAGACCACATCTCTAAAAAAAAAAAAAATAGCCAGGCGTTGTGGTGGGCACCTGTAGTCCCAGCAACTTGGGAGGCTGAGGCAAGAGAATTGCTTAAGCCCAAGAGATTGAAGTTGCTGTGAGCTGTGACGCCATAGCACTCCACTAAGGGTGACATAGTGAGACTCTGTCTCAAAAAAATAAATAAATAAATTATTGTTTCTGTGTTTCTGGTGAGAAAATAATTTTAAACATAACATGTGCAAATGTAATTCTATATTGGAAATCACTTCTCTGTTGAGTTTTACAAGCAGGAGAGCTTCTCATGGGTCTTGGTGACTTAGTGATTCAGTATGTATGGCAGAGATTAAGGTCCCCTCCATAATTCTCTCCATCTGATCAGTTCAAAGTAATGTTGAAAACTAAACTCAGCTTGCAGAGAGCAGAATAGCCCATTCTGCCACCTCAGCTATCCGCAGTGCTGCCTGGCTCAGGAGCCTGTCATTCTCAATGTCTGTTGTGTGTCCTCTGTACCTGTGTGCCCTACTAATATCCTGCTTTAGGCTTCAAGGTCAACTCACATGCTCTGACTGAAAACCTTTGGATCTTGCCCAGCATCTAATTTCACTTCTTTTTGGAAACAGCAATTTTCCCTTGGAGAATCATATCTCCCTGCCTCACTGTGGCTCACTTGGGGCAAATTTCTGCCCTAGCTCTGGGGGTAAGCATATGACCTGGGTTCAACTAAGTCTGCATAATCCTTCCCTCCAGCTACAGTGGCTGGCTCAGAAATAGGCTGCCAAGCCAGCCTCATGAAAGGCAACTTCAGGTCTTTCACCAGGACTAATGGGAAGTGGGTGATGCTTTCCAATAGGCTGAATCCTAGTTTGTGTGATTTCAAAGACAATGGGATAATAGAGAAATAGTCTCATCAGTTCATGAGAGAGAGAATTCTTTTATTTCTTTGAGGGGAACATAGAGACTGAGTAAATGATAGTAGGGGGTTGGAGTTTTACTTCAAAAGCAGGAATCACATAATCTGAAGAGATGTGCTAGTTGAGGCCATGAAGAAACAGCAGAAAAAGCAAAGAAAAGAGAAACATTAGGAAAAGCCTTCAATCATAGGAGAAAGGAAACAGAAGCTCAAGGAGGAATTTGCAAAAAGCAATCTGGTCGGCAGACCTCCCAGGTGGCTTCCAATGATCTGAACCTTTTGGTATTTACACCCTGTGGAATCCTCTCCCACTGAGTGTGATTGGATCTAGTATCTTGTTTCTAATCAATGGAATAGAGCCAAAGTGAGGGGATGTCACGTCTGTGATTAGGTTACGAAACACTATGACTTCTGTCTTACTAGTGATTTCTCTCTCCTTGGTTTCAGTGAAGGAAGCTACCATATTGGACAGAGCCATAAAGTGAAGGGCCGAGGGCAGGCTCAGTGGCCAGCCAGCAAGGGATGAGGCCTCTGTCTAACAACCACAGAGAAATTAAATCCTGCTGACGACCGTGTGAGTGAGCTCGGAAGCAGATTCTGTCCCAGCTGAACCTTGAGGGAGTCGTGTGAGAAACGCTGGCCCAACACTTTGATTGCACCTGGGACAGACCCTGAAGTGGAGGCCCTAACAGAAACCGGGATAATAATAAATAGGTGTTGTTTTAGGCCCCTAAATTTTGGCACATAGTTGGCCAATTCCATACCTACAAATTTGCCCAGGTACTAAAATGTATTTGTATCCCCCAGATAAACACTCAGCACTTAGCAGGGAAAAATATGAGTTGCCTTAGATGAGTTGCCTCCCAGCTAAGGGCAATAAGGCAAGGCTCGGCCTTCTTGTGTGAGCTCCCAGAACACGGGTTCTTTTCATAGTCTATTTAGTTCCTTTTTTTGATCATTTTGCTGTTTCACATGGCCCCCAGGCATAGTAAAGAAGGGCTTTCTGGTGTTCCTAAATGCAAGAAGGCTGTGAGCTGCCTTAGGGAGAAAAATATTCCATGTTAACAAAGCAACATTGTATATTAAATAAGGAATCTTTATGCAGAAGCACACATGAAGCAAACCTATATACCGATTGGTTGACAAACATGTGGCCAGAGGCTCACAGAAACCTCTCCGGTGTTTCCCCTAGGAGCAATGGGTCAGGGTCACTAAGTCAGGGCTCTTGGTAACTTGATAGGACATAATTACTGTGGATGATGAAAACGGACTGGGATTTGTTGATGTAGCAATAGATGTTCACTGCAGGGGGAAGAGTAATTCAGCTCACCAATCTGAGGGTGAAGAGTTTCACCAAGAAGATAAAGGAGATGGTGATTACGTGTGAAGGGCTGTGGGTACCCCACTGGGGGGAAGGCTGGAGAGCGAATGGATAGGGATAACATCTAAATACCATTCAAATGATAATGAGAAGAAGAATTTTTGCCTTGTGAAAGAGACTTATTTGGAACAAATGTGAATGAAACGATCTGGGAAAAGTAGCCGCAGGAGGCAGTCTCAGTGTTCTCTTAGGCCCAAGGGGCAGTAGTGGCTTATACCACTTTGGCAGACCAAGGAGGGGGGTGGATCGCTTGAGGGTAGGAGTCCCTCAATAGTGAGACCCCATCACTACAAAAAATTAGCTAGGTGTGGGGGTGGGTGCCTGTAGTTTTAGCTACTCCAGGAGGCTGAGGCAGGAGGATTGCTCCAGCCCAGGAATTAGAGGCTGCAGTGACCTATGATCATGACGCTGCTTTCCAGCTAGGGCCACAAAGTGAGACCCTGTCTCTAAATAAATAAATAAAGCCCACAGCTCTGTGAAGATTTATGTGTCAAAAGGCATCAGCGTAATTAAAAGCTCCATGACTGTGCAGGATGCTGCAACCCAGGGCCGGCCCCTGCCAAACTGCAGCACTCCGGCAGCTGACAGAGGGAAGCGGTGCACCTATCAGGGCAGCCAGGGCAGCCGGCAGCTGACAGAGGGAAACGTCGCACCTACCAGGGAAGCCGTAGAAGGGAACAGCCCCCTAGGGACCCAGCATGCCATAACAAAGTGTTTCTCTGGTCTATGACGGAAAGTCCTGGCTGAAAGTTTAAGTCCTTTCACTTCATTTATTTTGAACTTCAGCCTACAAAAGGCTCCTTATGATTTTGATTTTTAATTAGGCTCCCAACTTTACGCCTGATCCCCACACCCTATACTCACTCCAATGAGTGTGCTAAGTCCTTAAATACGCAAGGATTTTGTATAATGTGTAGCTTTGTGTATGTCTTAAAGTTTTATAAATGGCTCTATGCTATAAACACTGAGATCATACTTGTTCCACTCTGCCCTATGACTTAAGTGTTGTTGCATGAATGTGTAGGTTGTTGTTTCTTACAACTGTGTAGGGTAATATGTGCATTCATCGACTTTTACCCATCCTCTCCCCCAGCCTGGACACCTAGCTTCCAATTCCCACCACCATAGTTAGGTGCCAGGAACAAAATGAATCTCACAGTGCACCTTGTAGCATCACGGCCTTCACCGGCCTGCACACACTTCTCAGCTTTCTCCGTGGCTTCTTTCCCTCCTTGGGTGGAGGACAGTATTTACCAGAACTTATTCCTAGATCATGAGAACGGGCAATGCCTCACTTTTGGTAGAGTGACTTTTCATTTGGCTAGTCGGACAACTTTCTAAGAAACACAAGTACCCACTGATCATTAAATTTAAACAAAAAATAGCACAATCATTGTTTCCGACTCTGGTTTGACCTGAAGGTTGTGAAAGTGAAAACTAAAAACTAAAAATAAAATGCCGTTTAATACATCTTAATTTAAAAATAAATATAGGCCATAGAAAGGCAAGGGACAGAGTTGGCAAAATCAAATAACTGTGAAACCTGGAGACATTTCCGAAGTGAGAAATTGCTCATCCAGAGAGTAAACAACACATTCCGAAAACTTCTCTCAAAAGAGAACAAAGCTGGGGTGGCCAGGAAGCCAAAACATGCACATGCCCCCTGGACCAGCTGCCAAGCTGGAGTGATGTCCAGATAGAAAAACTCAAGCCAGACAAAAGATTGGTGCTGACTCAAAGAAAGCAAACCATAACATGTGGAATCAATTTTTATTTCTGAATTATACTGAGGCTATATAGATATAGTGTGTCATTACATATTTTTTATATTATTAATCCACGTCATTTAGGGAGAATTTATTTACCAAAACAAAGTCTAATAGATACTTTCTTCTGAGCAATCAAATACATGATAGAAAAACCTTCAAATATATAAAAGATTAATTTGTGCATATCTAAGGGAGCAAACTATTGAGGCCTTGTGAGAAGAGGGGAATTGCAGACACAGCCCCAAAACCGAATACTTACAATGACATCTCAATAACAAAGGCTAGGAGTAGTGACATCCTCACACATCCCAGGGCATGGTTTAGAGGGTCCCCCCATAAAACATTGTATGGCTTCAATAGGAACTTCAGGGTTTTCTCCCACACCCTCTATGGCCCTCAAAGAAAATTTCTCACTCCTTGATAGCAAATTCTGTGCAGATTTTGTTCTTAATCAAGGAGCTGGGCAAACAGCAATTGCCACTTTGAGAAAACAATGCGTATGTCCCAATGATCCCATGGTTCCCTTCAATGCGGATCTATAGGAAAATTGCAAAACAGTTCCCAGAAGTCAGAACCAAAGCAAGAACGCTCAGAATGCATGGGCTAGGGAGCTGTGTGGTGTGAATGTTTACACACGTCTACCTATGTGCTGAGGGATTGTTTTTTCAGGATTTGTCTAGGATTCTATTTACTTGGATTGAATTTACATGGTAACATTTCTCTAGCACATGCAATTAAATTAATTTGTCCTTTTAAGATAATAAAATAGCAGATGCCTAAATATCAGAGTGGATATGCAGACCATAGAAAAGCCCACACAAAATCATTGACTGGGAAAGATGTGCGTAATTTCTGTGTAGGAAGATGACGCTTCAGACAGCAATACCACCCGAGTGGTCTGGACAAGTTCAGAAAATATAAACGCGAATGGTAAGCCTGTTGCCCTGGCTGGTTGACAGGTCAAGGCCCTCAGGTCTTAACCACTAAACTGAAGGTGGGATTCTTTATGACCTCTTCTGGCTGGAGTGCTCATGGAATTCATTTTCCAAAATGGGCCACTTCCAGGTCCACAGTTGAACAAACTGGAATCCTGGGTCACTGCATTTACATCAACATCATGTTCTGGGAGAGACACAATTTGGGCTTCCAAAAGTGAAGGTGGGCTGTGAGAGAGGGTGGGCTCCAGGCTGTCTGTGAGAGGAGCTGATGTTATGAGCAACGAGACCCAAGAGAACACACAGTTCATAACATAGGAGGCTGAAAGGACCAAGAGGGGGAAACAGTAACCACGGAAGGTATGGAGGAAAGACGGCTGACCTGGGTGTACGTGAGGGCGTGTGTGGAAGGAGGCGGGGAGGCATAATGCAAACGGGGTCGGAGAAACTCAATCACTGTGCAAAGATGTCCGCTTCAAAGCAGTTCAGGGTTGCTCAGACCCAGGGCTCCAAGTGTCCCAGACGCCTCTTCCCGATGTAGTTACTATTAGGGGACAATGGTGACCCTCTTCACTTGCATTCCTCCTATTCCAGTTTATTTGGAATAGGAGGCCCTGGAGCCTAAGAATGGTTCCCAGAGTGAAGTGGAGACTTTGGCAACGCCTCTAAATGGCTAAAGAGGAGCTTCTGAGAAGGCTTCCCTTTGGGTCTTACAATAATACATCCTGAGTCGCACCTCGTGGTGTGGGCTCCTTGTCTTTTCCAGCAGACCTTGTAATACACTTGTCTCTGGATGTCAAAAAAAGTCAATTATTTGGCAGCCTCACGTGGCCGTTCTGTTAGAGAAGCTGTCTACACAGTAATAGGAGATGGAGTGAGAAAGGATGTATTTGCTAGAGCAGGGGATGGCAAACGTTTTGTCACAATAGTAAAGGCTTTAGGCTTGGTGGGCCGTGTGGTATTTCGCAACTACTCAGCTCTGCTTTGAGAGTGTGAGAGTAGCCACCGACAGCATGAAAATAAATTCGTGTGGCTATTTCAATAACATTTCATCTATGGATACTAAAATTTGAATAATTTTCACGTGTCATGAAATATTAAAAAATTTTTTTCCAGCCCCCAAATGTAAAAACCATTCTCCCTTTGCACTCCTGAGCTGGATTTTGCCAAGCCCTCTGCTAGAGAGCCACGGATCTGAACTCACCCTGGCATTGTTGAAGGGCATATGAAGACTACAGAGGAAATATTTTGCAAATGATAGCACGTACTCGGATTTATTTTTAAGCATGGGATCAGGTTACTGTTTAAACAGATCTTTTGAATAATGCATGTGAGAGAGAAATTTGGGTAACTGAGTGTTACTAAATCATCCTTGAGTGGGCCACCTGATACTGAGTTCTTGGCACTTAAAATGTAAAATTTTGAGCAAGAGTTATAGCCTGAAGGGGACACAGCTATCAAGCCTGATACTGATCCTAAGGTTTCACAATGGGGAAGTCATGAACATTCATTGGAGAAATCGTGATTTTTCAGAAAGACCAATTTACATAAAACCTGAAGCCCAGCTTGATAGCTAAAATAAAATTGATGTAAGTTAGAAAGCCTGGCATCCCTTAAGAAAGTAAAAGTGGTTCAGCTGAGCCAGAACAAAGTAGGCCCTTAGGGGATGATGGTTCTACACGGGTGTCTGGCTTATGGCTGCTGTGAGCAAGATTAGGATTTTGAAGATGAGGGCAATTTTTCTGGGAAGAGCTGGGCCCTGTGTCCTTCAAACCTAAAACAATTCAAACAAACCAGAGAGAAATCCAGCTGATCTATGGAGACATATCCACTGGCACCTAACACAGATTTAAGATATTTTACTGGTCAACACGGATCTAAGGGATGAAACACCACTGCCCCAGGTGTTAGTGAAATATTGAAACCGGAGGTCCTACGTCCTTGCTAAGGTTCAACGAAAATCTTTGAGGCACATAATTGGCAAAATAGGAAAGTACACACAACTTCATCAAACATGTTAAGAGTAAACAAATTCACTTGCTATATCTCCGCTTAGAAATTTAGAATGGCACCAGATAGTGCAAAGTGGAAAAAGGGTAGCATCGGCCCTGTCTTTTCCAGGTAGATAATGTTTCAGCAGAACCACGACGTGGAGAAGCAGCCTCTTCTTCCAGCCTGGCCAACTAGGGCTTTTCTTTCAGCTTCAAGTCAATGCTGTAAAGAAAAGAAAGAAAGAAAAGAGGGAGAGAGAGAGACAGAGAGAGAAACACGGCAAACAAAATGAGAAACATTTGCAATGATTTGGGTGGCATA
This sequence comes from Otolemur garnettii, assembly GCF_000181295.1. NCBI lineage: Eukaryota > Metazoa > Chordata > Mammalia > Primates > Galagidae > Otolemur > Otolemur garnettii. Next base: position 34,834,930 of record NW_003852401.1, read on the forward strand.
TGTGTGCTTTTTTCCTCCAAGGACTTAAACTGAAAATAAAGCATGCAAGCTTCTTATGCTAGAAAAATCTGCTAGAACACAATCTTCCCCTCGTTGCCAAGCTTTTCTCTAAAATATGGAATCTGTTTATGTTGACAAAATTGTTTCTGGAAGCATTTTACACCTTTTGAAAATGATTCAGGGAAACCAAAGACTCACGTCGCTCCTGAAGTCAATTACGATAAGCAACAGTATTGCATTTTAGAAATAAGAGATCTGTTTTGACTAAATGGTCTTTCTTTGCAAAGCCAATTAATGATCTGCCTGAAATAAGTAATATCTGATAGATGTTAAGTAAGAAGTGGTAAAGGATAAAACAAAAACAGAGAAAGGAAAAAAAAGAAAAGGAAAAGCACACACACACGCACACGTGTGAGGACGCACCACAGAAAACATTTTCTAGGAGCCAAAGGATTTGACTAAACGGGGTCAGCTTACCTTAATAAGATGGATCTTTACAACTAAAGAAAATCTAAGTTTTTTTTTTTGGAGACAGAGTCTCATTTTCTCACCCTCAGTAAGACTACGTGGTGTCACAGCTCACAGCAACCTCAAATTCTTAGGCTCAAGTGATTCTCTTCCCTCGGCCTCCCAAGTAGCTGGAACTACAAGCACCTGCCACAATGCCCGTCTATTTTTTTTCACAGACCAGGTCTCCCTCTGGCTCAGGCTGGTCTCAAACTCGTGAGCTCAGGCAATCTACCTGCCTTGGCCTCCCTGAGTGTTAGGATTACAGGCGTGAGCCACCTTGCCCGGCCTGAGAAAATCTTTAAGAATGTCTTGTGAGTTTCTAATTGTCTAGGGAATAAGTAAAACTCCCTCACATCACGTGTCTCTCTTCTGCTCCTTGTATACACAGCACAACTTCCTAGCACATCCACTCAAAAAGAAGAGAATTAAAAGCCAGCGAACAGTCAGAAGAATTTCAGTCATGAAGACAGAGAAATGATTTGCTGGATAATTTGGGAAGTATCTGTAGATTTTGCTCATCTATGCCCCCATGAACCACAGCCACGTTGCACAGGTCACTGTGTTTACTTGTGGAATTTGCCCCAGCTGAGCAGTATTCCTTCAAGTGGATTTCCAAATAAAGCCAACCCCCTGCTGCCTGCCCATGTAGTTTATAGTAGTAAAGAATCTTTCTTTTAAAATATCCTTAGCAATTTCTAGTGCTTGTTAGCTATGAGGACTTGGCCAAGTCATCTACCTTCTTTAAATTTCCATTTCTGTATCAGAAAGTGGAACAAGCAAGCCTGTCTTAAAGCTCGCTAAAAATTTACTCTAAAGTGTTTTCACTTGTACACAGCTAACATACTGTAATGTCTATTAGTAGTAATAGCAGTACCTCAGTATTTTTTAAAATGAGATAATATCACTTTGCTTAATAATTCTACTTGCAATAATCTTGTCTTATTTGGCAGGCCAACTCATCATCAATATTAATCTGTTTTTATGCCCTTAAGGATCTGATTTGCTCTATTGCCTTCAAAATTTTACTTTAGAGTTGTTCTCTTTTTATCCACTGAGAGTTCATAGTTTTTCCTACTATGCCTTTACAACATGGGCCATTTTTAATCTTGTTTTTGCTTCTAAAATGTACTTCCTGCCCGCGGTTATTCCTAGAAGTCTGTATTCGATCTGATTTGGTGATTGGACTTTTACTTTCTTCTCACGGTGTTGGCTCACTTTCTCTCACGAACCACGAGGCCATTTACTACATCTAAACTTGTGGCACATGATCTAAAAAGTGTAAGTGTAGGTCAGAGCACTGGAAATCATCTTGTGAAGTTTAAAGTGTACACTCACTGCGTTTTACCAGTGGAACCACTGATAAAAATCCAGACCACCACTTAGGCCGAGATGCTCATCACGACACACTTCACTTTTGGTACTGCCTTTTTTGTAAATTACGTAGGGTACAGTTCATCCCTTTAGTGGCAACCAAAAAGCTGAAAGACTGAAACCTATTTAGCAGTTTATAGAATAAACATGAGATAGTCAAAAGTGAACAACCTTCTTGTAAGTAAATACAGGAAACCATTTAAATTAATTTTTTTTAAAGAGGATTGATTTTTGAGACAACGATTATCCTGTGCTGTTAACGAAGCTCCTAACAATGCTGCTAATTTAAGTTTCCCCAAATAGGATCATTTATATATATATATATTTTTTTTTTTTTTTTTCTTTTCAGTTTTGCTGGGGCTGGGTTTGAACCCACCACCTCCAGTACATGGGGCTGGCACCCTACTCCTTTGAGCCATAGGCGCTGCCCAGGATCATTACATTTTTAAACATACATACAAAAATATAGAAAGGGCATGTTGTAAGTTTCAGGACATGAATGAATCAATGAGTGAATGAATAAAATCCAAACTTTAAAGTGAAAGAGACAGGCATCTAGAGCTACTTTTAAAAATAGTATCTCTTTTGAAATAAAATATTTATCTTTAACCAGACTTGAATTTTCTTCATCTTTGGGCAGATGAGCCTAGTTTCCTAGGGCCAACTTTGTAATGAGACAGAGCAATCTGATAATTTTACAATTCTAACACATATTAAATGAGGTCCCTTACAAAGTGTCTGACAATATTGCTTCATGGTGACTATGAGTATTTGCATTTTACATTTTATGTAGGAGGAGGCAGGAGATGAGTGGAACCCTGCCCTCTCTCTCTGAGGAAGACAAGAGGCCTCTACAACATCAGCACACTTTTTATTCTGGGCCCCACTGAGCCCCTTAAAAGAATCTTTGCTTATTTATTTTGTGGTTTGTTCATTCAATATCCAGCTGCAGAAGGTGTAAAATGCTTCCATGCAGAATTCTTACCTGGCCCTGATGGCTTACAGCAGACAGAAGCCAGAGGAAGGTAAATGAAGCCCTTCATTCTAGTACTAAAGAAAGCCAGAAATCCAGGCTGGGTGTTAGCCAGATACCATTCTCCCTCATCCCGGATCTCATTCTCCACACCTTAACCAGGTACCTGGTAAGGGCTTAGGAAAGAGAGCACCGAAGGAAGGGAAGCCCAGAGAAGAATAAGTTCTTCTGACAAGTAGGAAGTTACATTAACAATTTGCAGCACCCTCCAGTCCTCCATACCCAGTCCTAGAATGAACACGAACAGGAAGCAATGTTTTGCCCCCTCCCAACCAGAACAGCCCTACATATGAATGAAGAGCGAGACAGACAAGGCAGACGGAGGAGTGGGTAAGCCCCAAGATGTAGCAGCGCTCGGCCAGCAAGAGATCCGGCTTCCAGAAGGGCCTCCGTGCTACTCGGAAACCATGGGCACTGTTAGCTACTCCAGGAGGCTTGGTCTTGCTGAGTGAGGAAGTATTTGAAGTAAGCATTATGATAGATTGGGGGACTGAGATATTTTTGCTTTTATGTGGCAATTTGCTTGAAGTGGTTGTGTTGTGATCTCACAGAGACGCAACCAGAGTGACCATCAGGAAAACAGCTGTGTGGTTTCCAAGCTCCCTCGACAGCCTTTGGTCTGTGTGGACTTTTCAGGTGTGACTTCCTGTGGAGTTTCTGTGCCTAAGCTTCCTTGAAGCCATGGGTCAGCATGGCAACTGCAGAGACCCTGCACTGTGATTTTCCAACTCAGTCCTCAAGGGGAAGAAGTTCCAAAAATAACAAAAGGAGACAACAGAGAGACACTTAACTTTGACCTCTGCCTCTCCTACAGTCCTGGGGACAAGGACAATGTCAAATTCTCCATCTCTCAAACTTCACCACTCTTCTACCTCTCACTGGAAGGCAATGTTCTCTCTGAGAGCTTGCAGGTCCTTTAAACTGACCTGGCCAAGAATTAGCTCTGTTCTCTCAGCATGAAGACCACCTCTTCCTGAATTAAAAACCATGGGTTCCAGAACTGCACCGCCTGGGTTCAAATCCTAGCTGTGGGCCATCCTCACAGCTGTAAAACGCTGACCTGGCCAGATAATCGCTCTATGCCTCTCTTTTCACATCTATAAAATGTTCCGGGCGGTGCCTGTGGCTCAGGGAGTAGGGCAGCCGGCCCCATATGCCCGAGGTGGCGGGTTCAAACCCAGTCCCGGGCAAAAACTGCAACAACAACAACAACAACAAAAATGATCCTTGTAAACTTATTTTGAAAATTAAAAACAGACACTGCGTGTGAAGCTTTGGACAGACAGTCTGGTACATGGTAGGAATTTGTTACATGTCAGATTTCTATTTCTCAAAGGTGGGACTCATCCAACTGGGTCACTCCTAGAGTCTCATCCAGACTTGACTGCCTCCTGGATTTTGCAAAACAAGGACATTTTCCCCTCAATCTGCCAAAATATTCAATTCAAATGGAAGTTCCAGCTTTCACTAATTAAAATGGATGATGTCATGCAGAAAGCAGAGTGGCCTCTCTCTTGCCCACGTGTTCTGACATCTGGCCCTCACATTCATTGTCTCCTCGCTATGGGGCTGGGAAAGTAGAAGGTCACGCACATGCTTAGGTTATCCTTAAGAAATGTAAGTGGTGGTCGTGAACAAAAGAGTGTGAAGCTGGCAAATTTCTCTTCCATGAAAGCTGCACATCTCAATGAGGTTTACCCAATCCTTAGAGTGACTTTTTGTTGGAGAGCCCAGCCGTACAAGACAAGTATACACATAGCTGTTAATGATGGTGAATTCTTACTCCTTCTCCATAGAAGACATTTCGGGATCATTGTAAAGGCAGCTAGTTCTGAGTGCAAGGAGAAAACAGGAAGCAGTCAGCTCTCTACTGTTAACTACTTTGCAAGCACAACAGACCTGGGGCCCTTAAAACTGTTTAATGAAGTCTGATTGCCAATACTGAACAAATCTGCACCCGAACCGATGATTCCTTAACCATCAGTTTTGCAATACTGTGACTACCCACGATTTAGAAACACAAAAGATTAAAAACTCCAGACACTTCTAGTGGTCTTTTTCTGTCCTTGTCATTTTTTCTTGACTTTTCAATCTATCTGATTACTATTACTGGGAGACAGTGATAGTATACAATTTTATTTGCACCTCAATAAAATACTTCACACACCAAGGAAAATCCCTCTCAAGCAGCCTGATTTTATTTAAGCATGAACATAGTTAACTTTCACTTTTCCCAATGAGGATTTCCCAAAATAAGATGCCAGTATCAGCTCTCCCTACTGTCGCTGTGACAGAGAAATAACAGGACGCTTACCAATCCATACAGCGGAGCTGTGTTCAGGTCATACAAATGAATGCTAATAGTGACCTAAACTGGGTATGTCCAGTAAGAAACATGTAGCTGTATAAAATAATGAAATAAAAGTTTCTGAATGGTGTTTATACTTTTGTGTGTATTTTTGATATTTTATCCTGGTGTGATTCCTCTGTTAGGAAGTGTCAAATTTGCTGCATATTAATTCCTCATGAATACTTAGGACACTCTAACTCTTCCTACCCCCCGACCCTCCAGCCCCCGGTAAATATTTCCTTCTTGGCAAACAAACACTATTTTAAAGGCTTCTGTGATCCTTTTCAAACGCAAGCATTCCTTTTGTGATGTGAATAATTTCATAAGCTAATTTATCTGTTTGTTCAGTAGAGGTTTTCCACGATGACAGCTAGGTATTTTGCGGAAGGTGGCAGAAGGCTGTCTCCCCAGGCAGGTCGGTGGCTTCTCCTTCCCTCACTCCCCACCCTCCTTGCTGGTGGCCTGGTATTTTTATAGGCTCTAGTGAACTAGGATAGTCAAGGAAGTGTTGACAGTGTGCTAGAAAAATCCAGCAAAGCTGGGACAGAATCAAGAAAGGGCAGTCTTCCAAACCCAGCTTTTCTGCTTTTTAACTTCGAGTAATCCTCCAAAAGAAGACAGCAATTTGCAAACCATTTAACACTGTCATTTCAAAGGCAGCAGATGGATACTTCCTCATTTTCAAAATAAGAATGCACACTATTCATCCTTCAGAAGTATTTTCTTTCTTGCAGAGATCTAAGGTTTTAAAGAAAAGATAAAGCAAGCTGAGGAAATCACCTTTGAAGTCAACTGGAGGCAGGATGCAATTTGAGTGGTGGGGCGTGTGTACATATATGGAGGGGAGAAGCAGAGTGCTAAAAATTACTACTAGAATAAAGCAAAATGAGGGATATGTTTTATTCCCTGACCAAATCTATATTAACCTTTGGTTAGACCCAGCCTGAAACTTTCTTATAGTCATGTGGAAAGTCAGGCACATTTGTCAATAAAAAGAACCTGGGGAAATCTGTCTTCTAACCCCAGATCTGCGGTGATGATGTTTTCTGAACACAAAATCATCATATAGAGTCTACCCTAGAATTTAGGGGCCATTTCAGAGTCTGAAAGGTAGATGAAAAGATGTTTTTGGTCCAAGATGGTAGGAGTCTGAGGTATTCCGATCATCTGTGGGGTCAACAGAGTAGAATTCTGAGTGCAAGCGGAAAATGGGAAGCAGTCAGCTCTCTACTGTTAACTACGTTGGAAGCACAACAGATCTGGGGCATTTAAAACTGTTTAATGAAGTCTTATTGCCAATACTGAACAAATCTGCACCCGAACAGATGATTCCTTAACCATCAGTTTTGAAATACAGTGACTACCCATGATTTAGAAACATAAAAGATTAAAAACTCCAAACACCTCCAGTGGATGTCTACATTTTGAAATGTTTACATATATGTCAATTCCTTGACATATGATGTCACCATCAGAAGTAGGATCAATTGGGGGAGGATTCTTCAGGCTGATGGCTTACCTACTGAACCGAAAGCAAGAGAATGGACTCTGAAGAAAAGTTCAATTACTGTTATTCAGTCCTTCACTTTCAAGCACTGGTTCTCAAAGTGTGGTCCTGAGACCAGCAGCATCAGTGTCACTGGCAACTTGTTAGAAATATACAGATTTTTAGGCTCTGCTTGGACCTGATGAATCAGAATCTTTGTGGGGTGAGGCCCAGGATGTTGTATTTTAACAGGTGCTCCAGCTCATGGTGATAAACTTTGAGAACCACTATTCAGCCACAGCCAACTTATTCTTATGCACATTCAGTAATTTATGCATCATAAATGTACTGAGCATCTACTCTGTGCTTGGCATGAGCATAGCATCTTTTTTAAGGGGGAGATCAAGACTTTTCAGGACCATCTGAGCTATACAGATACCTGAGGGAGGGCGGGAGGAGGGAGGGAAGAGAATGAAAGGATGTTTGCATAAGGTTGTTACATTAGGTACAAAACTGGTTAATGCCCAACAGGGCACAGGATTGACTTTCTTATCAGATGGAAATGATTTGTCTCTTTGCTGGACAAAAATCTGCAAGCTAATCTCTGCTCCTACAGAGCTGTAAAATAGCCCACAATCAATAGAGAGCCAGTCTAGCTCTGCTCTGAAAAAATGTCCAGTCATTTTCCTTTTCTTGTTTCCAAGTAACAAAGAAGTTTTCTAAGAGAAGAAAAGAGAAAGCTACACAAATAAGCCAAAAAATAGTAATTGTTTTACTATGGTAGCTAAGGAGGGAAAGTTTACATATAGAAGGGAAAAAAATCTATTGAAGGAGGCAAGTTTTCATGATACTATTAAAATCAAGCAACATGACTTTATATTGGGTTTGGATGCAATTTTTTTTTTTTTAATTTTTGGTTTTTTTGAGACAGAGTCTTGCTTTGTTGCCCTCGGTAGAGTGCTATGGTATCACAGCTCACAGCAACCTCAAACTGTTAGGTCCAAGGGATTCTCTTGATTCCGCCTCCCAAGTAGCTGGGACTACAGGCTCCCGCCACAACGCCCGGCTATTTTTAGAGACCTCAGGCTGGTCTCGAACTCCTGAGCTCAGGGAATCCACCCACCTCGGACTCCCAGAGTGCTAGGATTATAGGCATGAGCCACTGCACCTGGCCTGGATGAAAAATTGTTGATGTTCCCTCCTACCATCTTTGTTTTGAAAATAGCTCTTTAATTCCATAAATATATTATCATTCCTAAAAAAAATAAATCTGAAGGTGGAATTCATTGAGATTTCTCTCTGTGGGGAATCTCATGACACAAAGTGATCTGAGTGCAGAGAAGTGCTGAAGGGGTAGCTCACACCAATATTCAGTTTCTGGATTATTAAGATCCACCTTCCTTCCACACCTTCTTATTTATAACAGCTGAGTTAGACTCAGAAGATCCTGCCAGAATAAAAAAATTAATATTTTGAGTTTTTTGTTATTCTAAATGGGTGTTAGTTATCTGGAAAGAAAATTAGAAAGACAGAAATGGTATAATAGTAAACTACACTAATTCTCAATCTTCTATAGCAAAATCCTCTCCTCCAGTTTTTAACATAAAGGATCTATACTATAACAAGTATTTCTACAAGTTACCTGCAATACCAATGTACTGGAGGAAAAAAATATCTAAATGGAGCATTTTCATGATAAATTGGCATTTAGAACTATGCAGAAAATGTTCGCTATTTGGATCTTGTTTATGTGGAATTTGTAGCTGTTTGGACATTGTCCAGGCTTCTGCTTTTGCAATATCTGTTCAAACGAGAGCTGGTTATAAAAATTAAGAGCGTAAGCAACATTTAAAATGGAGAAGCTCAAGGAACTTAATACAGAAAACGTTCCAAATAGCACTTGCTTATATTTAACATGTCGTGTCAGAAAATGTCTTTGTGACTTGGAAACAAGAAAAGGAAACGACTGGATATTCTTTCAGAGATGTGTTAGACTGGCTTTCTACTGGTTGGCTATTTTACAGCTCTGTACAGGCAGAGATCAGCTTGTAGATTTTTGTCCAGCACAGAGGCAAATCATAGGAAAGCCTGCCTAGGTCCTGTTAGACATTAACCAGCTTTATTTCTAACCTAAGACTCTTATCCAAACATTGTTTCATGAATTGTTTATGAATATCTAGCTTCTCAAATGCCCTTTGAGCCGGATTTAACACCTTACTGATTCCGTCAATAAAATTAGTTGAACAAATCATTGCCATGCGCTCACTGTAGATTCGCAGGAGAGCGATAATTTTGCCTTTTTGAAAATCATACTTTAAGAATAGGGAACAATGACTTTGTTGCCTATTCATCGAAATACCTCAGAGGCTATTAGGTAAGCAGTATTTTCAAGTCACAAATAAGGTGTTTGATGTTTTAAAATTTGGAAAGCCATGAAGTTGATTCTATGAAAGTCTTGCGAACTTCAACTTGCTATGATTTCTCCCCACTAGTATGAATGAGTGAGGTTCTGTTGCCTCAAAATATCTGATGATCACCTGGATGTTACCGTATGTGTATCAGTACTGTGATGTGCTCTTTTGTTGTGGTGCCTAGAATGGCATGTACATTAAAAAAAATCAAACAATAGTCACAAATGCTTTCCTCAAGATAACCAAGGTCATGGGGGAAAAACAGATTGTCACCAGAATAACAGAGATTGCATTTACCATAGGCGAGTTCTGAAAGTGTAGCATTATTATCAGGATGCAGGAATAAAACACCAGGCATGCACATTCTCCCAGTACATTCCTGAAATGCAAGCCAACATCATGCCAGCTGCTAAATGAAAACCAAGTCTTACTTAGCTGATTCTGAGGCTTCTCTCAGTTCTTCATCCAGTCTGCATAAGCAAAAATTATTGTGGTAGAAAAGAAACAGAAAGGAAGCAAGCAGAGCGTGAGAGAGTCACTCAGCAAAGCAGAGCCAAACATAAGTGGCGCATATACGCTTTAAAAACTGTCCTCTGGAGCACTGAGACACACTCACTCCTTCAATGAAATATGGCGCCCATTCTTCCCATTCAGTTCTTACGTGCGTTTACTTTGCAAATTCCTTCATGAGAGGTAGATAGAAAAGTTGCAAGGGGGTCAGAAACATGCTGGCTGAAGAAAGCTGAAAACACCCATGTCAGTCTGTTGGGTACAGTTAAAGTGAGCTTGCAGCCTGGGCCAAGTCAGGGCTGTCTGGTTTAGTAGGTTTCAGTTGCAAATTAGGTTGACCTCAACAGCTTTACACATAGGACAAAGACCACGAATGGTATATACAGGACTGATGCGATGACCTCTCGCTCCGTAGCATGTTGAGGTCACCCGTGAGTAAAACATGGTGTACACACACAGAGGGGTCAGCGTGAATTGTAGATCAGGAGATTTTACCTCACGCTTCTCTTATAAGATCTCTCTTCATCGTACCTTACGAAATAAAAGATGAATGTCATGAGGAAAACGGGCACACAGATGGAAGAAAAATGACAGGTAAATGTTTTAAACAAGGGTCAAAACACGAGAGAAAAAGCCTACACAAAGACGGTCACGTGCCACATAACAACGGTTGGGTCAACAACAGACCACATATATGACGATGCTCCCATAAGATTATAAGACCATATTTTTACTGTACCTTTTCCGTGTTTAAGCATGTTCACATACACAACTGCTTAACTATTGTTACAGTTAACGACAGCATTCAGTACAGTACCATGTTGAACAGGTGTGTAGGCTAAGAGCAGTAGGCCGTGACACACAGCCTAGGTGGGTTGTAGGCTATGCCATCTAGCTTTGTGTAAGTGAACCCTGTGCTTTGCTTAGGCGCAAGTTATACTGCTGTGGCCACAAGTTCAATGTTCATAAATCCACAATATATACCTAATAAGGCATTTTAAAATAGAAACACAGATGAAGCAAAGTGACATATTGATCAACTGATGAACATACTGTGATCAGAGTCTTGTAGGAATCTAACCCTATATTTTCCCTTGGAACATAGTTCTGTATGTGTTAATTAAGTGTTTGCAGTGACCTTAGAGTCTATAATGGCCACAGATGATAAGAATCAACTATAATCAATGATTAGAAATCTGATTTGAGGTTGGGCCTGTTGTTGTTTTTTTTTTCTTTTAAGCCTTTTGATGACCATCTTAGCTGAGTCCTGGTATTAGGATTGACTGAGATCAGATCCTTTGAATGTTATTCAGTAATGAAATGAAGCCATGGCTTAATTTGAAATTTGCAGAATGTGAAATTAAGGTAATGAGGACCAGTGATATAAATGGCAGAAAGGACACCTCAAGGAGACAAATTATGGAAAATGGAAGAGAACATGGACATGCTGGGAGAACACGAATGATGCTAAATTTCTTCCTCCAGAAGAGAATCTTTCCAAATGGAACTCTTTATCCCGAAGTAACTTTTCCCAAATAGAGCCCTTGGAAACTGATGTGTGTAGATGCGTGAAAAATGCCCTGGGTATATTTAACCTTTCAGTTGAATTTCCCCATTTAATAGTGAGTCTCTAAAAGCAGAGTGATCATAGTAAATAACATTCAGGTGGCCAGCCCTGTGCTTGGGAGGCTTTGCGAATGCTTCAGGTGCTGTGTTCTCATTCAGTCCTCAGGACTGTTCCATGAAGTGCAAATTACGTCCCCATTTTACAGATGCTGAAACTGAGACTCAGAAAATTTTAGTAGGTTGCCTGAAGTCTAAGAGACATTGAAAGGTGGCAGGGAAGGTTCAAATCTAAGTCTCCAGAGACCACTCTCTTTTTACCTATTGTTATCTGTCCTACCATGGAAATGTTACCATGATGACCTGGAAAGTGGGCAATGCTCAATTCTACTGGAAGAGAGAACATCCTTGTGATCTTTTGCAAAGGGAGACAGCATTTTAGGAGGTGAGTGCTGCAGTACATTTTTTACTTAAAAAGTAGGAGTGGATTTTGGACAGGGTGCACACCTTTTTCGAGGCAGCAGGCCAGAGCTATAAGGTGTGCTGACTGTGGGAACTCTGTGGAGCTAAGGAGGACTGAAACTGTCATGAGGATCTCATAAACACTCTAGTTGATTCAGCGGGACCAACTGACCACTGTAAGCCCAGTCTCCTGTGTTCATGCCTGATATTGGTATATAGAAAAACCCCAAACGCATCTACTTCTGAGCTTTGAATTTAGAAGGACACTTAAAGGGAGATAGAGAAAACTTAGCAGTTTCTAGAAACTTAGAAAAGGAGTGAGAATTTTAGTGCCAGGCTGACCTGAATCTGAGTTATAGTTCCATCTCTTCCTGTTTCCAACGTACACTTAGAACAAGTAATTTCTTGTTAAGTTATCTTCCCTGAATCTGTAAAATGGTTCCTGCATCTGTAAAATGGTCCCTGCACCTGTAAGATGGGGCTTAGTTAGGGTGGCACCTGTGGCTCAAAGGAGTAGGGAGCCAGCCCCATACACTGGAGGTGGCGGGTTCAAACCCGATCCGGGCCAAAAACTACCAAAAAAAAAAAGATAGGGTTTGTCATGGGGGTTCAACAAATGATACAAATAGAGCATCTTGATGCCCAGCATTTCACAGACACACATCAAAGGAGAATCTTTTCTTTCTGGTGCCCATGTCTCTCTGTGTGTGTAGGGTGGTTCTTTTGAAAACCCAAGCTGAGATCCATTTTGGTATCCATTTCATGGGTAATACTGTCTTTTTTTCTTCCAACAGAGTTTCACTCTGTCGCCCTGGGTAGAGTGCCGCGATGTCATTATAGCTCATGGCAACCTCAAACTTCTGGGCTCAGAGTTCCTCTTACCTCATCCTCCTCTAGCTGGGACTATAGGTGCCTGCCACAGCATTTAGTTTTTCTACTTTTCTACTGTTTTTCTACTTTTACTAGAGATGGGGTCTCACTCTTGCTCAGGCTGGTCTCAAACTTCTGAGCTCAAACCATCCACCTGCCTTGGCCTTCCAGAGTGTTAGGATTATAGACATGAGCCACTGTGCCTGGCCTTCCCAGCCTTGTCTGTTTTCTTTGAGCTGATGGTTAAGTCCCTCTCAATTCTAATCAAATAAAAACTAGTGAATTGGACACAGTGGAAATAAAAATATGATAGGTAGAAAACAAGGGTTCTGGCTTGGCACCTGTGGCTCAAGTGGCTAAGGCGCCAGCCACACACACCAGAGCTGGTGGGTTCAAATCCAGCCTGGACGTGCCAAACGACAATGACAACAGCAACACAAAAAATAGCCGGCTGTTGTGGCAGGCGCCTATAGTCCAGTTACTTGAGAGGCTGAGGCAAGAGAACTGCTTAAGCCCAGGAGTTGGAGGTTGCTGTAAGCTGTGATGCCACGGCACTCTACCCAGGGTGACAGCTTGAGGCTCTGTCTCAAAAAAAGAAAAGGGCTCTTTGTGACAATGTACCAGCTAGGAGAATTCAGTCTCCAGGATCCATTTTACAATCCCAGCTCCAAGTACTTGTTTAGTTAACCTTTATGCTTATTTTTGCAGCATAATCCTGAGACCTGTAGTACCCATGCAAGGATGCTGCGACTGTGTAACCCTGTACGCAGGAGTAGGGAAAACCTTTCCTATCCACCCCACCCACCACTGGGCAGATACTTTCTACCTAATCTTACACCTGAAAGGACTCATGAGAGAGAACAGGATTTGGGGTGGTGCCTATGGCTCAAAGGAGTAGGGCGCCGGCCCCATATACTGGAGGTGGTGGGTTCAAACCTGGCCCCAGCCAAAAACTGCAAAAAAAAACCAAACAAAACCCCCCAGGATTTGTAAGAGAGTTATTTCTTTGTTTTCCAGATAAATTACATTATATAAGGCAATAAAGAAATCTGAGCAATACTAAGATCCTATTGTGTCTGTGCAGAGAGAGGGACACGAGTAACTAATATGCTGGTTAATGTTAAATTTGTGCATTCCCCAAGGTGGTAGCAGGATTCACGGTAATCGTGAGCAATCAATAATACCAGGAGAAGATTATGGGAAAGAGGATCTGAAAGAACAGAATAATTATCTATAGGTTATAGGAAAAAAAAAACTCTACTTATTGGAGAAAATTTAATATTGTTTTAAAAATAAGATAAACCATTTTTTTAGTGTTCCAGAATAGAGTTGTTTCCCAACCCCCTCTTCCAACATGTCCTATTTCTTAATGAACCTGGAAACCATCGGGACTCACTTGATGATGCTCTCTGGAATGTGGATGCAATCCATCGGGATCAGCCCACTGAGTTCTGACAAGCTACTGACATATTTAATTTTACTGCTGAATTTTGAACTAAAAAAAGAAAAAAAAACATATCATTAGTTGTCACTTCATCTAAGGCCATTGCCTTTTCTTCAAAATCCTGATCCACTTAACACTTTGCCCCAGCACTCTTACCAAGAAGAAAAGCTAACATTATTCCAATAGTCACCCTGTGCCATACACTATTTTGTTGCTGTTGTTTGGGGTTTTAAAAAAAATTTTTTTTAATTGACAAATAAATATTACATATATTTATTGTGTACGACATGATGTTTCAAAATATGTCTATATTGTGGAATGGCTAAATTTAGCTAATTAAAATATGCATTACTTCATGTACTTACCTTTTATGGTAAAAATACTTAAAATATAATCTCTTATCTAAATCTATTACCTTTTCAAGGATACGACACATTGGTGTTTTTTTGAGACCGAGTCTCATTATGTCACCCCTGGCAAACTGCTGTGGCGTCCCAGCTCACAGCAACCTCAAACTCCTGGGCTTAAGCGATTCTCTTGCCTCAGCCTCCCAAGTCACTGAGACTACAGGTGCCCGCCACAACACCCGGCTATTTTTTTGTTGTAGCTGTCATTGTTGTTTAGCTGGCCTGGGTCAGGTTTGAACCTGCCAGCTCTGGTCTATGTGGCTGGTGCCTTAGCTGCTGAGCTACAGGCAGCGAGCTGACACGTTGTTATTAACTATAGCCACTATGTTGTATAACAGCTCTAGAACTTACTCTTCCTGTTTAACTGAAATGTATTCTTTGACCAGCATCTCCTCAACCCTATCCCTCGCCTCCCAATTCCTGTAGACACCATTCTTCTCTCTATTTCCATGAATTCAACTTTTTTAGATTCCACATATAAGTGAGATTATGCAGTATTTGGCCAGACACGGTTGTAAGCAGTTCATAAAAATTAACTTGTGTATTTCTTATCATAGCCTAGGTACAAAGTTAGGTACAAAGACAAAGAAACAGAGACACAGGGAATTAAGTGTTCGCCCCACCACGTCTCACCATTAATAAGTGGCCGCACCTGTTATTAACCTGGGACATCAGACTTCAGAGGCCACATACACTCTTGACTATACATCACACAGCCTCCCAAAGATTTCCACCACTCTGGCTTTACTTGCTATTTATAATAAACAAATATCGTCCAAATATTTATAACAAACAGAATCTTATCATTAGTCATTTCAAAATTTGCCAAGGTTGATGATATTTTGAAAATATATGTGGACTAATTTTTACCTTATTTCATTAGTTTCAGTTTTACCTACATTTTTATTTTATTTTGTTTTAGGGTTAAGTTTGAAAGTTCATTCCATATGGACCAGCATTCAAACATATGTTCCAGGAAATGGGTTTGAATTATAAACAGCTTTCATCCGAATGTGATCATTTTAGATGAGCGTAAATGCATAGAAAACAACGTGGAAGGATACTAACAAAACTGATAGAAGAATTGGTCTCTGGGGAAGGAGGTTAGACACAGGAATTGGTCATTGTTAAAGGAAAAATTTAGTCTTATCTGTAAAGATGGGGTGCATTTCTGAAGAAGGCACTTCCTTATTATTTGTGTAATTGCAAACTTACTTTTAAAATGTATCATTCTGCTTAAAAGGGAACTTGATCAAAGATCTAACATTTTTGAACGATAGGAAATAAAAAGACCTCTCTAGTCTCCTGGGATTGTGCTAAGCTGTCTGCCAACTGCACTGCCTGTGTTCAACTATGGGCTCTTATAGATGAAACTGTAGAATACAGTGGTTAAGTACTTGATGTGGGTATTCTTTAGAATTCACAGCCTGAGCCTATCATTTATTGGCTATGTTGCCCTTGACTGTGAGTTGGTAAACTACAGCCCATGGGCTGAACCCAGCTTACTGTCTCTTTTTTTACAGTCCTTGAGCTAAGGAACAGTGTTAAGGCTAATTAAGGCTTGATTCACAGGCCTGGCGTCATAGCTCACAGTCCCGGGCTCAAGTGATCCTCTGGTCTCAGTTCCTAAATAGCTGGGACTCAGGCACCTGCCACAATATCCAGCTAGTTTTTAGAGAGGATATCTCGCTCTTGCTCAGGCTGGTCTTAAACTCCTAAGTTTCGGTTTCTGTGTTTTTAAATGGATGAAAAAATACCCAAACAAGAATATTTTGTGATGTCAAAAAATTATAGGAAATTCAATTTCAGTGTTCACAAATAAAGTTTTATTAAAACATAGTCATGTGTTTGTTTACCTGCTATCTATGGCTGCTTTTGTTCTATAATCGCCGAGGTAAGGCGCTGTCACTGAGACCTAAGAAGCCTGAAATATTTGCTGTCTGAGTCTTCACAAAGTTTGCTGGCTCCTGTCTAAGACAATTTATTTGACTTCCCTGAGCCTCAAAGTTTTTCCTATATAAAGAAAATAGTAAACAGTATCTGCTTCAGAGAACTGTCATTAGGTTAAATTAGATAATGCTTATAAGCATTCAATAAATGTAAGCCATTATTAGATGTAATTTACCACAACATTATTCCTATATTTTTATTATTGCTGTTGAAACTCACTTCAATAGTGTTCAATTATAATCATTTTTAAATATACTTATAGTAACAAATGTTTTGTTATTGTTAACATAAACCAAATTTGGCCAAGGTAGCAAACTGTAACCTAACTTGGTATATAAACAAACTGTACTCTAACTCAGAGGGTATTTCTGCAATAAGTCGCTGAGTCTCAGCCAACCACCAGAGCTAAGCTTTAGCCAATCATAGGAGCTAAACTTCAGCCAATCACAGGGCTGCCAACTGATCAGACTATTAGTGTAAGGCAAATGCCTCCCCAAATAAGACAAACACCCAGCTGTAACCCATCTAGTTATTTTGTAGGTCACTTCCTTTTCCTGTCTATAAATACTGCCTGACCACACTGTTGGGTGGTACTTTCTTAGCCGCTCCTGGTTCTGAATGATGCTTGATTCATAAATCACCTTTTGCTCAAATGAACTCTAATTGAACTTGTCTTAAGTTTATCTTTTAACTTTATTTATCAAGAAAAAACATATTTGATTTTAGAATTACATGAACTTAATTATTAAGCAAACACTGATGAATCAATAATAGTGCTAATGTTTGCATTTTTAACCATTAAGCTTTTATAAGCTTATCAGTACACATCAATTTCTACTCCCTTGTAAAAACATTTCCTAAAATTATTAAAAGAAGTGGCTTAAATAGGTCATAATATTTAAAAAAAAAATTCAACATAGTATGGTAAAAAGCTAAACTTTGCTGGAGGAAAACTAGGGTGACTCCTGCTACTCAGTCATTGGAAGTAGGGAGTAAGATTGCTAAATAAATATAAGTGAACACAGAACAAACTGGGCAAAATCTGGAAGGTACAATAAAATCTATGTTGCAAGAAGGATATTAATGTTACTTTTTTTCTCTCAAAGTGATCAGAATTTTAAAAAATTCATTAATAACTTTGAGATAGGAAAATTCCAATTTATCTAATCTGTACCCTCAAGTACGCAAGACTTTATTATATTATATTTTTAAAGCTCTCTGGAAAATAAATCTTATTCCTTTAACTGTTTCAAGTCCTACTATGTTATGAATGATATCTTACATTACTTTGTATCTTCATAATCTATAGTTACATAGAAACTGACATAAAATAAATAAAGTATAAATATTCACCAAATTAAACTGAATTGAAACCAAGAATCCTCAGGGGTGATCAAAACACAGCTCTCAAAATGGCTGTTGAGACTCATTCCCTAACTTTGGTGACCTACACAATATTTGTTCAGAAGAAATAGAACAATTAAGACAAGATATGGCTCCTGTTTCCACCCTTGGTTAGTTTTTATTTTCCACTGTCATGTTATTGTATGTCTATTCTCTATAAAATAAAATCACTTTTTATTATTTTTTTTTAAATCATTGCTGTGTACATTAATGCAATCATGGAGTACATGTGCAGGTTTTACATACAATTTGAAGTGCTTTCATCAAAGTGATCAACATAGCCTTCATGGCATTTTCTTAGTTATTGTTTTAAGACATTTACATTCTACACCTAGTAAATTTCACATGTACCCTTGTAAGATGCACCATAGGTGTGGTCCCATCAATTTCTCTCCTTCCACCCAATCTCCCCCCTCCTCTCCCTCTCCCCTCTCCCCTTCTTCTTGGGCTATAATTGGGTTATAGCTTTCATAAGAATGCTATAAATTGGTTTCACAGTAAGACTGAGTACATTGGATACTTTTTTTCCCATTCTTGAGATACAGTGCTATCTTTTCCTTTTTCTAGTGCGGTATGAAAATTCTACCATTCCATCTTCATGTTTGCAGCAAGCAATTTAAAAGTTATGTTTTCTAGTGATCCAGGAGAAATACTCATAATGAAATAATTTTCATTTGTAATTACAGACTTTTGATGGATAGACAGAGACTCTTTCCTGGAAAGTCAGGGGCAAAATACATTTTCTTAGATACTTGTAGTTTATGAATTCTTGTGTTTATGATAATGACTACATATTTTTAAAAACTACTAGTAGTACTTTCACTTCTATGACAATAACAACTATACCTTATAAAGGGTCGTGTCACTGCAAGGATTGTTCTGATGAACCAAGATGGGTGAACTATGATGAATGACTTCAAATTCTTCCGTAACCTATTTTGAAAAAACAAAGAACACATTACTCTTATCCTGTTTTCAGTAAAAATGAAAACAAAATATATCCCTAAATAAGAATACATATAATTTTAGAAAGTTTTAGGCATTCTATACCTGGAGGGAAGGTATAGAATGGCCAAAATTAATAAAAAGAATGTTTTTTGAGACATAATTTGAAACTTACGTGATTCAAATCTTACTTTCTTATAGAAATAAATATAAAATGGAATGGTCATGTTATTGAGTGCATGAATCTATAACCATACAGCATAGTTTATGTAATACATTTTATTTTTGCCAGTACTACTTTTACTACTTTGAAAAGAATACACCCTTAGTAGCAACTTAGACAACTAACTGCATCTTATTAACGCGTTGGTTTCTCCTTCTTTATGATGGGAATGGTGACAGTGCCTTCTGTGGTTGTTTGGCCTTCAATTTCCCATTTTAACAATTCTTAATTTTCAAACACAGTTTGCAGCATGTTACTTTCTGAAGGTTTGGAGCATAAAGTCGATTTAGTCAATGTAAGGGCACCTGCATGTTACTATGCAAGGAGCAACATTTAAGGGGATGCCACACACATATACATCTGTGTGTTTATTATGACAACTTTTCTATAGTTGGCAGTGAAGTGTTTTGCTGTGACAAACTTGAGGAAGGGGAACACAAAGGCACCGGATGAGTGAGTGGTTAACTTCATTTGACAGCGAATGTTGAGAAAAGAGCACAACCGTTGTCCAAATCACAATAGTCCTAGTGCACATCAATAGCAGCCGCGTCACAGGGTACCACTAGAGAATCATGGGTGTTTCGCTTTATCAGCTCAAGCTGCACCCTCACGTGGCAACAGCACACGCACAGCTTAAAACAGACCTGGTCTGCCAGGACTGACACTACATTTAACAAAATCTGGGGAGGATTGGCTTTGTTTAGATCTGGGGGTATCAAGTGACACTTTGTTGATAGTTCTGTAATTTATTGTTTCAAATATCCGTAAGTCAGTGATCCGAAAATGTGATGACATTTTTGGCAGACTATAAGGAAGTCAGCTATGGGAGCCACTGAGGAAGTCAAACCTACCGTCTATCAATCATCTGGTAACATTTCTTCATCCAGCCCAGCCCTGGCATCTTCCGTCTTGGGGTTGCACCATTCAAGTACACAATCATGTAGTCTTCAGCTACCATCAACTCTAAAGTGCTGATTACATATCTGATCCCAGGAAGGAAAAGGGGTGTTTTCAGTTCCAAGGTGAACTGTTTCATCCTATATATGCCATAATTATATAACATTTAAATTACAGGGTATACGACATTTAAGAATAGTTGTACATATTGCCATTTTACCTTGAGAAGAATATAGTTAGCTGAGATCATTTCTCTGAGAGTATCTAGTCATTTATTTGCACGGTTATTTTTTCTAATGCAGATATACTAGAAAAATGTGTGCATTAGAACTCTGACTTTCAAAAAATGTTAACGATGTCATGAGATACTCAGGACAACTCAGATTAAATAAGGACAGATAGGAATGAAGTCAGGTGGTAGTCAGTCTTAGCTGACCAAGAACATGTCACCAAGGTAGAAAAATAATAGTTCCCCTACAGGAGTGTTATAGAACTTTAAGATGCGAGCCACACTCTGTTTATCTTGTTTTCAATCTAGCCTACTGATGAAAGAACTCCTTTAAACGGTTTAGCCTCTTGAGCAATATTCCTTGACAGAAACCTTATTGACTTTCTATCAAAGGCTTAGACTATTCTACATCATCTGTTTCCTTTAACTGAAGATGCCTTATCTGCCATTGCATGCCCACAGACATTAACTCAAAGTACTTGGTCGTAAGTATCACTCACAGGAAAAGATTTTCCATGACATAGTGGTAATCCGCCCGACTGCTGTCTGGCAGAAAACAGGCAGCAAACACAATGATGGCATTTAGGCCGTCCCCATAGTATCCTGGGGGACAAACAAAAACACATTTGTAACAGACTGAAAGCTCTTAACAAGGAAATATCTAACCTCAAGGATAATCTGAAGCCTTGGCAAGTGTATATATGTGGAATAGCAGATACACCATGAAATGAGTATTATACTGACTATAGTATACACATATACACATATAATCATTATCTTTCAGTGGTAAGCATAGTCTTAAATATATAGTGTAAATATACTTGCATATGTAGGATATACATTTATTATGGATGATTATGTGTGTTGTATGTAGCAGTGGAAGGAGTGTATAAATAGTCAACTTTCAAAGGGTGAGAGGGCCAGACTTCACTTCTGAGTTTCCTAACCTATATAATACTCATTTTTATGATCGTTAACAAGGAGGCTGTTTGATCCTCTTTAACTCTTCTTAGTTTAGACCTTAGTTAATTTAAAGGGAGAATTTAGTTATTGAACTATAATATAATGTCAGACCTACACACTCCAGGGACCAGATACTAGTGAGCAGATGAGTGAGACACCTGCATTTCAATTTTGAGGCCTGCAGGGCCCCTGGCATCTCTGGACACAACAGGCAGCGTAGGGAGACATGGAAAGTTCTAGCCAGACCTGGAATGACTAAACACAGAATTCAGAATCTAGCCCCCTAAAGAAAGGAGAAAATTCAAGAAGGGTCTGGCTAAATTATCTCTGAGTTTTATGAAAACACATACTTCTGGGAAAACTGGAGAATTGCTTCCTGGTAACATGGGATTGGGAGGTGGGTGTGGAAATGCTATTTGCAAGTGGTGCTGAGGAAATAGGAGGTGGGAAACGTAGGCAAGTGTGGCCATTGAACCTCCGAGGGTCAAAGAAAATACAGATATGGCTCAAGAGATTACTCCAGTCTTTTGAAAGCTCTGGCATAATTTCGGCATTCCTCAGTGCTTTAAGCAACCTCCACGTTGCCTTGGAGCTCATCTCTGAAACTCATGGCAGATGTTGGTCAAATCCCCATAGGTTGGTGTATGGGATATCCGGCACCTCTCACACTTAAAAAGTCCAACAAGGTCTGTATTTTCTTTTTTTTGAAACAAAGCCTCAAGCTTTCGCCCTGGGTGGAATGTTGTGGCATCATAGCTCACAGCAACTTCCAACTCCTGGGTTTAAGCAATTCTCTTGCCTCAGACACCCAAACAGCTGGGACTACAGGAGCCCGGCACAACACCCGGCTATTTTTTGGTTGTAGGTAACATTGTTGTTTGGTAGGCCAGGGCTGGATTCGAACCCACCAGCTCTGTTGTATGTTGCTAGCGCCTTAGCCGCTTGAGCTACGGGCCCTGAGTCCAATGCCTGTATTTCCATCTTTTAAATATTCCTGTTTAAACACTTGTGATTTGTGTCATATAGTTCTGGACCCTGGAATCATTAGAGATTTCCTCAAAGCTTTGAGTAGGAGAAGACATAAACTTTAAGCCTGATCCAGTCCTCCCAGAACTCAGTGTTCATTTTTTTAGAGCTCTAAATACCCCGGTGGTGATTACACAGCAGTAAAACAGTGGCTGAATATAGATTTGGGTGGGGTTAACCTTTGAAAAGCAATTTAATAAGAGGTTTTCTACCAAGATCAAGAATGTGACACTACCGCAAAAAGGTAGGGAAAGAGACTGATACCAGTTAAAATTCTATTGAATTACGGGTTTGTATGTGTTACTAACTTGAGGCTGCTGGACACAGTGTTTACACTCCATATCTATCTATATAGAGACCCATGTGTGCACCTGATCCAATACTTCTTGGGAGTGTGCTGGAAGAGCATTGTTGTAGCTTCTTTCTGGACTATTTGCTTTAGTTCCATCTTTTCCAATATGTAGGTTCTTGTCAACTTCTTTTTAGAATGCAATATAAAGAAAAATGGCAGCAGGAGATATATTTTAATACAAGAAGTATTTGTTCCACACAACAATTATTTTTCAGAAGATTCTTTGCTAGATGGGAATCCATAATGCATATGGTGGCTTAGCTTTATTAATCCTCACACCACAAAGGTATGGAATTCATCCTCAGCACAATGAAAAGATGGACTTTATGAAAAGAGACAACAGACATGATAAATCCAACTTCACAACAAGTAAGACAGAATTCTTTCAGAAGCATCCTTCTGGGGAATGGGTGCAGAATCCCAGCACTTTGGGAGGCCTACAGGGAAGATCACTTCAGGCCAGGACTTCAAGATCATCCTGAACAACATAGCCAGATTTAGGCTATACAAAAAATAAAAAAAATTAGCTGGGCGTGATGGCAAGTGCCTATAGCCCTAGTGCTTGAAAGGCTGAGCCAGGAGGATCCCTTGGGGTCAGAAGATGGAGGCTGCAGTGAGCTGGGATCCAGCGACGGCATTCCAGCCTGGGTGAACCCCTGTCTCAAACAAACAAAAATCAAAAGCTTTCTTCTAAATGCAGCTGTCTGGCTCCAGGGTGTCAGTCTCATTTCAAGATTGTCACTGCTCGGTTAGTTTGGTTTCTTTTCTTATTTCTAGAGAATTTCTAAGATTTTTTTTTTTTTAATGGAAAGACTGAGGTTTATAAACAGCACTTCAGAAGTCATCGCCAGTGGCAATTCAGCTCATCGTGTAAATACTGTCTGTCCTTGGAACGTGGTAGTGCTGTGTTCACTTGAGGGATCAATTTAGGGATCAACTTAGTACTTCATGATCGCTGCCTAAGTAGGGAATGTCTCTTTATCTCAAAATTACTGAAATTCACAAATGAAAATGGCTCTTTGTACTTGTGGGTGGAGGAGCTGTAGAAAGGGAATAGGTGAGGGGAGGGGAGAAGACTAGGAAGAGAGGAGATGATATAAAAAAGGAGGCAGAAGAAAAAGATCTCCTGATGAAAGCTTTCCTTCTAAATCAAGAGCTGGTGGCACTGGGCCAAGCTTCAGAGCTATTCAAATAATAGCTAAGGAGGGCAAAGTAACAAGAGGGCATAGGGCCATTTGCTTTATGCACAGGGAGGTCCCTCCCAGATACTTTCCAGGGAATCGGTTAACCCCTGGATTCCTATCTAAAGTATGCAGGTGATGCAACTGAAGTTGGCAGAAGCATAATTCCTTTGAAATCTGGCCTTTAACACATTTCTTTTATTAAACTTTCTTCTCAGCAGGTGTGAAGTAGATCAGGGAGTGTGTGCTGGGGTGCTGAGCGACCCCACCGTGGAGACTCCTGACACCCTCTGAAGCAATGATGGCAAACCTTACCTGTGGCACCACAGACAGGCATGAAAGGGATGGAACACAAGTTTGCTGGCCAGCAAATGGAATGGAGAGAGGAAAGATGTCACAGGTGCAACCAAAACATACACACACACACACACACCAGCCAGCAACTCTTCTCCTCATTCTTTCCAGGATCATTGGTCCAGCAACACTGCAAAGAAGGTTACCTGAATCTCCTAGGATGAAATAAGAGAAGTAAAAAAAAAAAAAGAAAGGAAACTCCTTGTTAAAATTCTTTGGTATAACTGTCCTTAGTAATTTAAACGTGTTCTCTTCTTTTAATTAAAAAAATAAATAAATAAAGCTAGTTCTGACCCCACATGGTTGGCTGAGCAAAACCACCCATAGCCCTCTTTCCTTTTTTTAATTATGCAGATGGCAGGGAAGTTGCTTATGGGCACACATGGCATTGAGATCATGGTCATTGACTGATGAAGCAATCAAGGCCCAGAGAAGGTACGTGAGGTGCCAAGATCACAAACTAAGTGGCAAAAATGGACCACCCCTGCCCTCACCTTCGTCTACACTGCACACAGGGCCTCTGGCGATAGCTCACATCCAGGTCACCAAAGCTGAGAACTGAATGGTATGTTCAAACACTGCTCTCCAGGGCCCATGTTCCCAACTGGTGGGGCACTTGTCAGGGCCGGGCTTTGACTTCTACAACTCCTCTAATCATGCTCACCTTACAGACTACCACACAGAGCTGGGGCTTCCAGACTGACCTGAAAACTTCCTCAAGGCAAAACGCAAAGCACCAGAGCAAGAGTCACGTTTAGGGCAGAGGGACTGTTGTTTTTTAAATGCTCATCAGAAGCCAGGAGGCCAAACTCAGTGGGTGGGTAACTGAGGAGCTGCATCGTCTTTAAGGTCTAAGAGTGGTGTGAGCTTCCAACATGGCAGACAGAGCTCTGGCAAATCCATACATCTGAATGATCTGCCTACAGAGCACAAGAGCTGTTCAGGGTGTAGGAAAAGGCAGCATCTCGCTCAAGTGCTGGGTGGGGGCAGCCGGGGGTCCATGTGCAGGCCAGTGCCTAGAGAAGGCCAGCTGAGGCAGAGCTGGGGAGGGGAGAGGTGGCTTTCTCCTCAGAACAAACCAGTCACACAGACAAAAACCAAGGTCAAAACACACAGAGTGGAGAGGAGCCAATGTGAAGGGGGGAGGTGGCAGGGAGACAGAGCACAGCACAGCAAACCAGGTTAGCCCCGAGGTCCCAGGGCGATTTTTATAGAGCGGGACAGGCAGAGGCAGTGGCTTTCTCTAACCACCAGTGGGCTGGTACTCGACACTCTCCTGACTCAGGCAGCTGGCTGATGGGCTTAACTCACCCATTCAATCCACCTAATTTCACTGTGGTTGAGAGAACAAGTAAGCGCCCCTACTGAAGTGGTAAGAGAAATTCGGCTCCTGAGAGCAGCACAGACCGCGAGCCTGCTTTCTTCTCAACACAGGGGGCCTAAATTTAAGAGCTGATGGGTGAAATGTTTATAGGGATTATCTTTGGGTGACTTTGATTTACCTTGACAGACTTTTCTCTTTTTTTTTTTTTTGCTTGGTTTTGGTTTTTTACATTTTTAGAAAGGAGCATGGGCTGCTCTGATCGTCAGCCTTTGTTTTATTTAGTGCTTGATGGTTTTCAGAACAGCAAGTTTCAGGAAAAAAGAAAATACTGAGTGATGAGTGCTGTAAACACCAATAGTGTTCGGTTGTAGTTTTCATGTAAGGACAGAAGGGCTGACTCGGTGGCCAGCTGTCTGCCACTTTCAGCAAGACTAGGGGCTGCGGGGAAGCTTTCCTTTAGAGGAAGCTGCCCCTGGCCCGACTCTCACTGGGCTGTATTACCATCTGAGGTCAAATTATGAGGCTAGAAAAAGAAAGGTCACGACCGGAGACGTCTGCTGCCCTTCACATTCCCTGCCAAGCCAGGCTCCCTGGGTGGTCCTGACCCTCGAGTGGAGGTAGCAGGGCAGAGGATAGAAGGTGGGAAATCTGCTCGTAGAGGGTGTTTGACGGAAATAGCAAATGGTCCTTCTGCTCTTTAGGAAACAAAAGCTAAGGGTTTGATGCCGTGCCAAGACTCTCATTTCCCTGTCCTCATAAGGAAGAGGGAATTGAGAGAGTAACAATTGCCTTGTCAGCTTGCACTTTTTCTGGAACAGCTGGGCGGTTACAGCGGTGCCCGAGGACCTCGGGAAGGGAAGGCGTGCGTTCAGCAGGAAATTTGAAAGCTGTCAATGTGTCCTGTCCACGAGTTGCTTGAGCTTCTCTGACTTTCTGCGAATCTCAAATTAACAAAGGCCACATGTGCTCCCAGAGCCCCCAAGAGCTAACCTTAGCTAGAGAAAAGATTTACCTGGCTGAGCCTAAGAAGATTTCCTAAAGCTTCTGAAGAGGATTCAAAAGACCATACTGGACTTAGAAGCACCTCTGGGATAGTGACATTATTACAGACCATGGTTTTACACACTGCATTATTCAGTTTAACCCTATGATTGACTGGTAGGAATTCTGAACCTATTATTAAATTGGACAACTATGGCTCTCAAGAAATTTATGAGGAAGATTATAGCTGTCAGACATATGGCGTGAAAAGCAATTTTCACTTGGGAACGTTGTGTTTGCCAAGCCGGCTTTCACATGTTTATTGAATTGAGTATTCGGATATATGCTTAGCTCCATATTCCCCTGAACACTGACCGCAGGGCCTCTGAGATTCGTTTGGTATTATAATAAAAAACACGGCCACCTCCATCCCCATTTCCCGTATCCACACAGAGCTGGGCTACCTCCATGAGAAATGACTCTCCTGTAGGGCTCGATGACCTTCATGTCAATCCGCTGCTCCTGCTCGCCAATCACCACTGTCCTCCACAGCCGGTTGTCCTCTCGCTCCTCTTCGGCCGTATATTCTGGAATAGACTCTGACTCCTGGCCAGAATCTTTGTTGGCGGTGGGATCTTCTGGAAGGGAAGTACGCACAGAGCAGGGATGAAGGAGCAGCACCGCCACCATGGAGCAGTTAAATGACCAGACTGAAAGCTGCCTCCAGGCAGAGCAACCTGATGGCACTGCCTGTTTGGTATAGCTTCTATAGAGCCTCCCACCATCCTGACCACATAAGTTACACTCAGTCTTCATTACTAAGCCTTTTTCATAGGTGGACTGAACAACCATAAGGCCATGTTGAGTGGGAATAAGTGCAAGGCTAGTGCTGTCTTGCATGGCTAGTGATCCAATGGGACGTACACTGGTACTAACTCTTCCTTGATCATGCAGATTAAACCCCACAAGTTTTTCTCAGGAGGGGAAAGGCTGTTTAGGAAGCCCAGATGATCTTGATTTCCTTGGTCTACCTATCTTTTCAGTGCTCAGAGTCCTTTGAGGAGCTCAGCTTGGAATCATGATGATACTACCAGCCAAGACCCCAGCTTTGAGACTCTTACAACAGTATTGAATACTGTAGTGGGAACATACTTGAATATAACATTGATGTTACTTTTATGTATTGTTTCAAAAGATGCTACAGAGTGATTTTACAGGAAGTGAGTAACAAACAACTTTGAACACAACAAATGCTCCGGTGCTAAAAATCCACAAGACTCCTAAAATTGTGGGTATACAAAAGAATAAAAAACCCCACAGAGCTTTCCTCGGGGAGACATTAACCTTTGAAAAAGTAATCTTTCTTCCTTCTTTGTTCTAAAGAATAAGCAGCAATTGTTTCCACTTTCACTAAAAGGTTATTTTGGGAATGTTTAAGCAATTTGAAGGAAAAGATTATTGATGACCTTCACAATAATTCCGAGATATTATCATTCTTATTTCTCCAGCCTTGGCAATAGACCACTGAATTTACACTGCACTCTACTTGTATTCCTCCACTACTAATGAAAGCGATACTTTATTACACACCAGGCATAGTACTCGGTGTTAAAACAGACATTATACCAATGCAAAAACCGACTCTGCAGGAGTTTGCTTCAGATCACAGTCAGTAAGCAAATAAGTCAAAACTTCCACCCTTTTCAACACTTCTAAAGTATCACATTGCACCTTTAGCATGTGATTCTCCTTCTTACTTATTTTATTAAAAGGCTGCAAGTTTCCTGGGCTAGGAAGCTGTGCCTGAATCACATTTATTTATTTATTTAGACCGAGTCTCACTTTGTCACCCTCAGTAGAGTGCCATGGTGTCACAGCTCACAGCAACCTCAAACTCTTGGGCTCATGTGATTCTCTTGCCTCAGCCTCCCAAGTAACTGGGACTACAGGTGTCTGCCACAGTGCTTGGCCATTTTTAGAGACAGGGTCTCAGGCAATCAGCTCACCTCAGCCTCCCAGAGTGCTGGGATTACAGGCACGAGCCACCATGCCTGGCCCTGAATTGCCTTTAATATTCACTTTCACCCACCCATTCCCAACCTACTTGGGACACTCAATAAAAATTGGGTGGGTGGATAAATTAGGAAAGCTTGGATAGGCTCCTGGAAGTACAGGTAATCTGTAAAGAAGCCACAACAATGTTGTAATATTCTGGAAGATCCTGCTATTATACATCTAAAAGTGACTAATAGAAAAATGAGGTTTAGCTGGGAAGCAATCCTAGCCTTTTTGCCAACACCAACAGCTACTACTACTGCCCACAGAGCCTTGGCTCCCTCCTGCTTCCACTGTGCTCCCACCAGCACTTGGCAGCTTATTAAGGACAGAAAGCAGAAACTTTTGGCTTTGGATGGAGCACTGTGTCCCTTGTGCAAATCCATCCATCTGTCTGGAATCTCTTCCTGCTTCTTCCTTTTTATGTAGGTTAGATCTTTGGATGGTAGCACTGGCTCCCTTCCTGGGCCCCCGTTTCTCCTCTGGTCTCCGCTCCCTCAGAACTTGGGGCCCTGAGGTGGGTTTGTCTTCTAAGACTCCTATACACAGATGTCCTTCCCTGCCATGAAAGTTCCACCTGCCCAACCCTTATGTGTGGCACTTCCTGGGCTGCTCCAGCTTGACCGTGGTGAACTCTTTGGGATAGGGATGAGTTGTTTTGTTTTCCACACACTTTTATTGAAGTTGCTTCATTAAAAATGTTTTGTATACTACATTCTTTACTCTGGTTATAAAAGGTGAACAGACACCACATAAATATAGTCAAGTGATCTTTGAGAAAGGACGTGCCAAAACAATGGAGCAAAGATAGTCTTTTCAATAAATGGGCCTAGAGCAAATGACTATTCACATTAAAAAAAAAAAAAGAATCTAGACCCAAATCTTAGATCCTTCATTTTAATTAACTCAAAATGGATCACAGACCTACATGTAAAATACAAAATTATAAAACCCTAGAGGATAACAAAAGAGAAAACCTAACTGACCGTGGATTATGGAGGTAACTTTTGAGATACACCACCAAAGGCACAATCCATGAAAGAAAAAATTGATAAGCTGGATTTAATTAAAATTAAAACTTTCTGCTCTGTGAATGGCAATGTCCACAGACTAGAAGAAAATATTTGCAAAACACGCATCTGATAAAGGATGGCTATCCAAAATACACAGAGAATGCAGAAAACTCAACTATTAGAAAACGAGCAACTCAATTATAAAATGGGCAAAAGTCCTAAACAGATACCTCACCAGAGAAGATATGAAGATGGCAAGTAAGTAGATAAAAAGATTATAAACATCATCTGGGAGGCCAAGGGAGCGGGATTGCTTGAACTCAGGAGTTCGAGACCAGCCTGAGCAAGAGAGAGACTTCATCTCCAAAAATAGCTGCGTACTGTGGCAAGTGCCTATAGTCCCAGCTACTTGGGAGGCTGAGGCAAGAGGATCACTGGAGCCCAAGAGTTCGAGGTTGCTGTGACCTGTGATGCCATGGCACTCTACCAAGGGGGAACAAAGTAATACTATGTCTTAAAAAAAAAAAAAGTACACAGGCTAAAATTTTTTATCTTTTTTCCACATCCCTTATGAAATACCTTTGTTATCCTCTGAATAATGGTAAAAATAACTTTGTTGTTGGTTTGGAAAACAGAATTCAGTCATCATTTTTTCTGACCATTTTATATTTTTAAGTTTCTAGGATTAGTAAATTCTTTAGCACTAAAGAAGAAAAAACTCAGACCTCTCTCAGTATTGGAAGATTGACCTAAGTTTTTTACTATCTGTACATTTTGTAAATATCAAAGGAAACTGAACCTTAAATATGTCAGGATCTTAAATTATATTTCCCAACTGTTTAGACACAATTAGTTAAAAGAAAAATGGCTCGGAAGTGAAGACCATCTCAACATCCTTTGAGAGTTGGGATTCATAAATTTTCCATAAGCAAACTCGCATTGTAGGCAAAAACCCTGGCAGAGGGGTCTGATTATCAGCCACTGAAGAAAACAGACATATAGTATGAAAGAACCTCAGGTACTTGGTAAAGGAGGAGTCTTCAAATTATGAAAATAGCTAGATAAAAGGAATTATAAAAGTGAGGATGGACTGCCATGCTCACCTTCATGGATATAAGCTCATGTTAGCAAAAGGCCCTCTCTATTCACTGCCAGTATATTCATGGGAAGCAGCAGGGATTAGAGGTCCAGGATGACAACCCTGGGTTTGAATGCTGGCTCTGCTGTGTGCTCACAGGCAAATTCATTACCCTTTCTGTGCCTCAGTGTTCTCATCTATAAAATGGGAGGAAACATAATAGCTATTTTATAGAGTTGACCTGAGAACTAAAATAGTTAACATTTACAACGTACCTACAACAGGTTCTGACGCATAGTAAGCACTGTGTTCATTAAAATTCCTGACCAAATGTTTTTGAAAAACTGTACCTTAAAAACTCCAATTTTGTTTAGAATGTAGGTATATGTCTAGTTCAAAATGCTCTCATAAGAACCCCTTAAAACACGCAGTCTGTAAGCATTTGTTTCACACTTCAGGACTACAACGTATTTATAATCCAACCCTCTTTTCAGTCAGTTATTTATGTCTGCATGTTTATAAAATATAGCTATTTAGATATACTTTGTGTTCTCAATGCTTCTCAATTTTGTTTAAAACTATCTAAACTTACACTTTTCTTTCTTTCTTTCTTTTTTTTTTAGAGACAGAGTCTTATTTTGTCGCCCTTGATAGAGTGCTGTGGTGTCACAGCTCATAGCAACCTTCAACACCTGGGCTTAGGCAATTCTCTTGCCTCAGCCTCCCGAGTAGTTGGGACTACAGGCACCCACCACAATGCCCAGCTATTTTTTGTTGCAGTTTGGCGGGGGCCAGGTTCAAACTCACCACTCTCAGTATATGGGGCCGGCCCCTACTCACTGAGCCACAGGCGCCGCCCTAAACCTACACCTTTCATTTGAAAATCAAAGTGGATTTTAAAATTCAACTTACTTTAGGATTCTGTGCTTTGAGTTTAAGACCTAAAAGTAGGGCTGTGGCCACTAAACTGGTTTCTTCAACAGAACTATGTCAACTAAACAAAAAGAACTACGCCTGCAAGCGGCAGCTTTAATTACCAGTTTGCTTAGCCACCACCACTTTGCTTGACGGTTTTACTATTTATAAAAATAAAAAGTTCAGATGTGGTGTGATAAAGCTTTCCCTGCAACAGGGAAGTGAGGGGGGAGGAGAGGGAGGGACCCGCAAGGTCACGCCACAGCTGCCTTCTGCAGGATTTTGACAATATATTAGCAGGAAGGAGCAGGAGCTGCTGGGGCAGCTGGCATGGGAGGAGCTGCTGAAGACTCTTTGGGATGACAGGAAAGAATACAAATTCCAGAGCTTCTTTTACTTCCTATTTGTGTATTTCAATCTACAGGACCAAATACCTGGATGACTATAGAAATTCATGAACACGATAAAAATGCAATATAAAATCTCTCCTCACACGTAATAGATTATGGAACAAGTGGTTTAGCCACTTCTCTCTCCTCCCTCCTCCCTTTTTTTTTTAATTTGAGGAAATAAAGCCTTACTCTCCGTGAAGCAGGGTCTGAATCTGCACTAGTCAAAGTTGCAGCTCCCCCTGGCTCAGGGACCATTGGTTGAATTAATGAGCTAATCTGATGAACTTCCTGATTTTCTAATTACATTTTATGAGTAGAGCTTCTGGAATTAGCATGACTCTAAAAGTCAGGGCATTGTTGTGCAATTGTACTGCTTTTGAAGACTAGATGAATTTTTACAACAAATGAACCTACTATCAAATATTGTAATCCAGAGAAAGCTCCCTTGGTGCCGACTGAAACAGAAACTATATGATGCCATTTTTCAAAACAAATGTGCAAAATTTATGCCTAACAAAACAAATTCTACTGGGTAAGAGAACAAATTAAAATGAGGCTAATGTTTACATTAGGAGTCTCTCTCTTGAATCTGGTAACTTGTAATTTTCTTCCTTTTTATCCTCATACTCCACCTATTCCAGCCCTTTTTTTTCCTACTTTCTCAGAAATGTAGCATCAAACATAATGAAGTTCTTATGGAGCATACCGTGTTTCCCCCCAAATAAGATACTGTCTTATATTTATTTTTTCTCAAGAAGACATACAAGGGCTTATTTTCAGGGGATGCCTTCCTCTCTGTGCTGAAATGCATAGCGTGGCTATGCAGCGTATCTGCATAGCCACGCCCATCACTAGGGCTTATTATCAGGGTAGGGCTTATATTTAACAAATGTATAGAAATCCTGCTAGGGCTTATTTAGGTCTTATTTTTGGGGAAACACGGTACATGCCAGTGGGGAGAGAAAGACTATAAACAAACAAGCAAACAGTTGAATAACACGATTTCATTAGTGCTCCATGGAAACTAAAATGACTACTGGGATGGAGAGAGACTAGATGAGGGAAGGTAGACAGCATCTTTGATTGCAGAAGTCAAGGAAGGCCCCTCTGAGGAGGTTATATCAGAATAAGGTCTGAACATAGAGGAGCCAGTCATGAAAGGCTCTGAGGGTAAGAACACTCCAGACACTGGGAGCTTGTACAAGAAACTGGCAAGCCCTGATCACTTCTTTTCAAATTTTATCTTCCAGATTACATTTTCTTTCTGCAGAAACCAGTCCCAGTTTTCTTACAACAGAGCATGTGACAGCCTTCCCTCACCCCTTCTTCCTAGCACAGGCCTGGCACAGAGTAGGGGTGTGGAGAAAGAGCCATGGTTTATTAGCATTCCCCAACCTTTTTGGCACCAGGGACTGGTCTCACGGAAGACAATTTTTCCATGAATGGAGTGGAGGGGCGTTAGATTCTCATAAGGAGTACACAATCCACATCCCTTGTGTGCTCTGTTTACAGTAAGGTTACACTCCTATGAGAATATAATGCCGCTGCTGGTGGGATGAGAAGTGGAGCTCAGGTGGTGATGTGAGCAATGAGGAACAGCTGTAAACACAGATGAAGCTTTTCTGACTTGCCCACTGCTCACTCCTGCTGTGTGACCTAGTTCTTAAAAGGGTATGGACTGGTAATGGTTGGGGATTGCAGCTATATATGACCTCTGAACTATACTTGCTCCATCAAACTCTAAACTTATGGCCACCTATGACCTGAGATACAAACAGAAGCTTCCAGAAATCACAGGAAGTATCCACTGGTACAAAAATGGGAGGTTTGTTCTTAAAACCACTGGGATAATCATTCACGTATGACTTCACTTTGGCCTTGCCAAATTAGCGACTTACCATGGCCAGTGTAGTCAAAAGAATCTGCTTCATCAGGGGTGTCCAGCTCATCCACGTTGATGTCAATTTCATCGGGACTGTCCAGGTTATCATCAGAGAGGATAGATCCTTCACTCTGGTCCAGAGAAAGATTGATATTTGGGGCTGTGAGCTTGATTCGCCGAGGATGACTGCCATTAAGATCCAGAGAATTAGGAGGTTCTAAATGAGAAAAAGAACAGCAACATCCAGTATTAGACCAAAGGTTGAGTATCCTAAATCTGATAATCCCAAGTGCTCCAAAATCTGAAATTTTTGAATAACAACATGATGCTGAAAGAAAATCTTCATTGGGCATTTCAGATTTCAGAGTTTCAAATTTGGGATATTCAACCAGTATGAATATCCCAAAAACTTGAAAAAAATCCAAAATCAAAAACCAAAATCCTTCTCATCCCAAGCATTGCAGATAAGGGATACTCAATCTGCATATATATCACTGCCAAGGGTGGGTTTGGGCTCCCGTGAAAAATATTCTTAAGACCCTTTCAGCAAAAGCAGACCCACCAAAAAAAGTCTTTATATGGGATTCAGGCCTTTCTTGCCAGCAGGCCTCAGTGCTGCCTCCCGCAGGCCCCATCAGTCATGGCCATGTGCAAACAGGAAATGGGAACTATTGCTTAAATGGGTAGAAAATAAGTTCTTAGAACTTCCCTGTTCAGGTTTGAGAACCTGACATTGCTATAACACTGAGTTGAATTTTTATGAGGTATATTGCACAAGAATAGCAGTTAAGCTTACATATACAGTAGTCCCTCAGTATCAGTGGGTGTCGGGTTCGAAAATATCCCTCCCCACCTCCACCACAAATACCAAAATTCGAGGACATTCAGGTTCCTGATGTAAAATGGTATAGTGTTTGCATATAACCCAGGCACTGCAATGTCAATGCTATATAAAATATTATACCATGTTGTTTAGGGAATAACAACAAGAAAAGCAAATCTGTACATGTTTAGTACAGATAAAATTTAAAAATATATATTTTCAATTTGCAGTTGCTTGAATCGATGGATGCAGGAACTATGGATACGAAGGGCTGACTGTATTTTCTAATGGTTCATCTTGACTTTGCTCCTCTGGAATGGAGGTTAAGAAATTGGTCATGTTCATAGACACTCCCCAAATTCTTCTCTTCTGGTCCTGACAACTCTGTAGATGATCTTTAGTGAACTTCTCTTGCCTGTCCTGCTAGTATTTTGGGGTTTGATTTTTTTTTTTTTTAAATAAAATCTAAAGTATCCTCCCAGGTCACATTCTTTGAACCCACACAAGTAGTGCCAATATTGCTTGACACTGGTTCCTGTAACATAGTGGTGACCCTGCCAAGGTCAGGCCCTGCCCTACTGTGGTGTGGATCTTGTGGCTCAAGGGCCTTTTCTTTTGTTTAATAGCAGAGCTGGTGAAGTCACTTTTAATCATGTTTATTCCAACTAAATAAGAGTGGAGAGATGACCTAATACAGTACAATAAGAAATATGATTGGTCTTTAGCCCTGGTTCAGGGAACTGAGCTCCTAAAACCCTTGGAATCTCCTGAGATAGACAGTGTCAGAAGGGAACTAAATTACAGGACCCTCCGTTGGTGTCCACTAGAGAATTGGTGTGTGAGGAAAAGCCCCTATATATTCGTCATAGGAGTGTTCTGTGTGAGAAAACAGTTTGTTGTCCTTATTCAAAAACGGAAATGATAGGATTCTCCACCACAAAGTATTTTGAAGGTCATCTGGTATAGTCCTCAACTCTGGAATTCCAACTCTGGCCTTGTCCTAAGGAAATTGTCATTGTTCTTTTGTCATTAAGATTTTTCTTTTCTGTGTGGAACATTACCCAAATTGAGTTCCACATAATGTTTTTATGTATTATCTGGGAAAAACACCAAAAACCAAAATACCTTTCTATTGATCCATAAGCTTGAAAGACATGAGGTTTCTATATTACAGGAATTCTCAGAGCAGTGATACCCAAAACACATTTCTTGTGAAGATGGAAATGTACTTACGGCCATTGAACACTTGAAAGATGGCTGATGCTACCAAAGAACAGAATTTTTAAAATTTATTTTTAGTTTTAATGAACTTGAACAGCCACATGTGGCTAGCTGCTTACCAGATAAAATAACCATAGCCTTACTGCTTTTACTGTTTGAAAGTGCTTATGAACTTGAAGATTGGGATAGACATACAGTTATCATGGTGCCTATTTGGTCAGAGAACAGTTAAGAATAATTATGTTACATGACTAGTACTTTATTTTATTTTTTTGAGACAGAGCCCCACTCTGTAGCCCTGGGTAGAGTGCCTTGGCATCATAGTTCATAGCAACCTCAAACTCCTGGGCTCAAGCAATCCTCTTGCCTCAGCCTCTGGAGTAGCTAGGACTACAGGTGCCCACCACAACGCCTGGCTGATTTTCTATTTTAGTAGAGACGGGGGTCTCACTCTTGCTCAGAATGGTCTTGAACTCCTGAGCTCAAGTGATCCACCCACCTTGGCCTCCCAGAGTGCTAGGATTACAGGTGTGAGCCACAGCGCCCAGCCACAAGACTAGAATTTTAAAGAATGCATTTTAAATACTAGAACAGAAAACAAATGTAATTGCCTTCATTCTTCCTACCCCATTCTAGGCGTGGCTGAGAATGCCATGATTCAGGATGTTGGTAGGATACGGGACTTGGTGCAGTGCAAGAGAGTGACCTGCTAATAAAGTGAGAGGTGTGTAGGTTGCAAGTGAAATTAAAAAACTACTTTTTTGTGCATGTCTTGGATTATAAACTCTTCCAGGGTGGGTTTTTGTTGTTGTTTTTTATTGTTAAGGTACTGAACATTCTTGATGATCACATTTCCAATTTTAAACATTCTCACAATTGTACGTAAATTTGTGAAGTCAGCCACTGGTCAGGATTTGGTATTACAATACACGGTGGCCAATTATCATAGGAGCTAAAAACATTGGCAGATAAGGCTGTGTGGTCCAGGAGATAACTGTGGCCCACGCGGGTGAGCATCAGTATTCAAGCCAACTCTAAAATTAACCCAGTGCAGCCTAACACCTTCCTCTCACACATTTATTCCCCCTCATCACTTTTATCACGGCAATCACAAGGTGGATGCAGAGGAAAGAGTTCTCTCACTGCATAATGATCGTGTTTAGATATAGAATATCACTGACGGAAATGAACTGATGTTCCCCTTACCAGGCCTCATGTCTGCAGCACCAGGACTCAGCATTCCCTCCTCAAAGGCGATGTCCATTCCTACATCCTCTGATGATAGTCTGGGAACAAAGCAAAGCAAAGAGTGTAAAAATATTGTGTGGGACCTCCTTTTTTTTTTTTTTTTCCAAAAAGAAACCCACAAATTCCAGGGTCACAATTTCAACTCACTTGAAATAAACGATGTGTGTGTACTGACAGATCCACTACAAGTGGCCCCAAATTAGAACAAAGACTTTCTGTAGTACCATGAATGAGAATCACACACACCAGTTCCACTTACTTAAGTCAAGTCACTCCTCCTGCAGGTTCATAGAAGTAAACACATGCCAAGTAGAAAATTCAGAAATAGCAAACACAAACAAGTAGTAAAATATAATTTGGGGGACACTGAGTATTTTTTTTTTCAATGAGAGTGTCAATATATGTGCTGCAAAGACAGACTTGAGTCTATATTTCTCTCTTGCCCTCTGTACACATAAATCTGAGCATCTTAAATCTTAACTTGCCATGGGCAGAGGAAGGCATACTCTGCTGATCTCACTTTATTATATGTAAACTAGGGATATACCACCTGCCTCACTGAGTTGTGGAAAGATTAAGCTATCAAAGTAACATGCCTAAAATTCCTGAGCAGGCATGCACTGATGCTATTTTTGGTCTTTTTCTTTTGAACATGTAAAGATTCATTGTGGATATACATAGGTGAAGATAGTTCTGGCGATGACTTACCATCTCTTGTCGCTAATCAACGTTAAGCCCAAGACCATTTATATTAACCCATTCAAAAAAAGCATAGCTAAATAGGAAAATAGCAAAGAAAATTGTGACAAACCTATATTCTCTTCTAGGAAGCTGACCAAGTGTTCACAGTGAATTATCTTATTTTCATGCCCTGGCCCTTGTTGGGTAAATCCCCTTCTACCATGATAATTTACTTTTCTTCTTGGTAGCTTCTATGTAATTTTGCTCATCTAGGGTGAATCTTGATGTAGGAACTAATCTAAATTGAAACATAATGAACATTTACATCAAAGTTCTAAATTTAGTTTGTCTTTCCCTCTCTTACTGAGACTTTCATCCGCGTCAGTCTGGGTCTACCAAACATTTGGAGTTTGATCAATTTCTCCAGGATCCAAGTCAAATCCCCTCCTGCCAATAAAGCACTATGATGAAAAAAAAATTCTATTCCTCTAGAAATAACTGCATTTGCTTCATTTACTCAACAAACATATTGAGTGTCTACTGAATGTAGAGGCTATAGGCAGTGTTTTTCAACCTTTATTTTTTTTAATCTCATGGCACACTTGAACCTATAGTTAAACTTCCATGGCATACTTAAATTATGTTGATACTGTCCTTTGAACTTCTTTAGAAAATTAGTTAATAAATAATCTTTTAAAAAAATTGCTACAGAGGGAGCAAGATGGCAGCTGAGTACTTTGCAGCCAGGAGCAGTGAGATTGGGGAGAGAGGACTCCAGGCATCTCTGGCTTGTGGCTCTGCCCAGAAACATCCCTTGGGGGGATGCAGGGAGACAGCAAGAGACTTCTGGACCCCAGGAGGAGGACAAAAGCAGAGGAGAAGTGGCAAGTGGTTGCCATTGGTCTGAGGCTGCCACAGCTGTAACTACAATAGCAATGAGATTGCAGACAGGGAAGGCCTTTCCTGTGGGTTTTTTTTTTTTTTTTGGACTTGGGCAACAGTGTGGGTGACTTTAAGCGTTGCCCAGGGTTTGGGACTGAGCTGCTAGGCCAGAATGGAGCTAACATTGTTCAGCTGTGGGCCACCTGCCAAAGCCAGTGTTGGAGAACTGCTCCTGCAGGCTCCACCCTCAGGGTCGCAGAGTGAGGGTTGGGCTGGGAGAATGGTCTAGCAACTGTGAGCAGCACCAAAGGCCAGGACTGTGATGGTGGGGAAGAGCAGAGCTTTCAGTGTTTGGCAGTGGGAGGGCTGTGTTTCAACCTGGGCCCTCAGGGGCATAGAGTGAGGCTGGTTTTGGCACACCAGATAAGCAGACAGCCACTTCAGGAGAGATCCCAGTGACAAGTACTTTCCTGGGAAAGCTTCTGCTTAGCCAAGGTTAATGGTTTAAAGTGTTTTGTTTAAGTGGGCTGAGGAGAGATTCAGGCTCTCAACCCTGCAGGGTTTGAGGGCAAAGAAATCAGCAGAGGCCTCCAATCTCCATCCCATACAGCCGTATCAGCATTGTGATTAGCATCTCATACCCCAGAAGATAACCTGTTGCCCAGACGACATTCAGCAAGATATATATACTGCTTTGGGTTTGCTTTTTTTTAAATTTCAGCATTTTTTCCGTAGATTTTTTCTTTTTTTCCTTTTCTTTCTTCATTTTTCTAGTTTATATAATTTTATATAATTTTCTAGTTTATATAATTTTATATAATTTTCCATTGTTGCCTTCTTTAATAATAAGAACTGTATTCTTGCTAGTGTTTCTGCCTCTCTTATTTGGTTTTTCTTCCAATTTTATCCTGTAAGGTTTTCTGTTTGTTTGTTTTGGTTTGATTTATAGTATTTTTGTCTCTCCTCTCTATTTAGTGGAGGTGGGGTACTGTATCTGCTCAGACTGGCAAAGAGAACCACTCAACCCAGCAGCCCCAGAGTTTGGGGGGGTTGAAGGTGTGGGTCAAAGTACCCTACTGTACACCTTTATTACTCCTGTCTCCCTCTATCTGTGCCTCTCTTCTTTTGTCAATATTCCCTTTTACTCACCCCCTCTCCTTTTTCATTTTTCTTTTCTTAAATTTTTTATTCCCTTCTTGCTCTTCAATCTCCTCATCCTTTTAGTCATGTACCAAAACCTTAGGCCAGAGGCACAGTAACTAAAGAGCAAGAGGAAGTGAAAGGAAAATTAGGGCAAGGAATCAGATAAAAGAAAATGCTCATAAGGAAGAATCAGCAGAAAAATCCTGGCAACATGAAAAATCAGTCCAGAGCAACCCCCGCAAGGAACAGTGAGGTAGTTACTACAGAGGATTCCACCTGTAAAGACATGTTAGAAATGACAGAAGGGGAATTTAAAATACAGATGATGAAAACAATGAAGGAAATTGCTGAGAAAGTGGAAAATAACCAAAAGGAAATCCAAAAACAGAATCAAATAAGAGATGAACAATATAAAGAATTTAGAAAGGATATAGCAGAGCTGAAGGAATTGAAGCAGTCAATTAAGGAACTTAAAGATGCAATAGAAAGTATCAACAACAGATTAGACCATGCAGAAGAAAATCTCAGAGGTAGAGGACAAAGCTCTTGAGATAGCTCAGTTAAAATGGCAGAAAAAAAGAGAGAAAGCAGAGCGTTCACTGATAGAGTTATGGGAGTTATAGGTATCTCAGAAGGGGAAGAAGAATGCCCCAGAGGAATGGAAGCAATACTAGAGAATATTATAAATAAAAATTTCCCAAATATCATCAAAGATTCTGACACACTCCTTTCAGAGAGATATTAGACCCCAGGTCACCTCAACTGAAATAGAGCTTCTCCAAGACACATTGTGATGAGCTGTCCAAAGTCAAGATAAAAGAAAAGATTTTGCAAGCTGCCAGGAGTAAGCACCAATTGACCTACAGGAGTAAATCCATCAGGGTGACTGCAGACTTCTCTAATGAAACTTTTCAAGCTAGAAGACAATGGTCATCTACCTTTAATCTACTTAAACAAAACAATTTCCAGCCCAGAATTTTATATCCTGATAAGCTAAGCTTTAAAATTGACACAGAAATCAAATCTTTTACTGATATGCAAACATTGAGGAAATTTGCCATAACAAGACCAGCTCTACGGAAATACTTGAACCTGTTCTACACACTGACCATCACAATGCACCACCAGCAAAGTAAACACTCAGCAATTAAAGAACAGAACCTAATTTCCACAATGATGCAAAAGATAAAACTAAGTAACAGACTTTCACAAAATAAGATGAATAGAATGATATCACACTTACCAATTATCTCAATAAATGGCTTAATTCCCCCTAAAGTGGTTTAATGGCTTAATTCCCCCTCAATGGCTTAATTCCCCCTCAATAAGTGGCTTAATTCCCCCTAAAGAGGCATAGACTGGCTGATTGAATTAAAAAACATAAGCCATCCATTTGCTGTCTGCAGGAAACACACCTAGCTTCAAAAGACAAATTAAAACTCAGAGTTAAGGATTAGAAGACAATTATTCAGGCAAACAGAATTCAGAAAAAAAAAGAGGGGTTGCAATCTTATTTTCAGATACAAGTGGATTTAAACCAACTACATTCAAAAAGACAAAGATGGACACTTCATATTGGTCAAGGGAAAAATGCAAGAAGAAGACATTTCAATTCTAAATATTTATGCACCCAACTTCAATGCTCCCAGATTCTTTTTTTTTCGCAGTTTTTGGCTGGGGCTGGGTTTGAACCCTCCAACTCCAGCATATGGAGCCAGTGCCTTACTCCTTTGAGCCACAGGCGCTGCCCCTGCTCCCAGATTCTTGAAACAGACCTTAATTATTCTGAACAATATGATATCCTATAACACCATAATAACAGGGGACTTTAATACTCCTCTTACTAAGCTGAACAGATCCTCTAAACAGAAATTAAGCAAAGATATAAGGGACTTAAATGAGACCCTAGAACAACTGTGCTTGACAGATG
The DNA here is from genome assembly GCF_000181295.1 of Otolemur garnettii. Lineage (NCBI taxonomy): Eukaryota > Metazoa > Chordata > Mammalia > Primates > Galagidae > Otolemur > Otolemur garnettii. The sequence continues at coordinate 34,876,439 of NW_003852401.1, forward strand.
TAGATAGAACACTTCATTCCAAAGCGAAAGAATATACATTCCTCTCATTGCCTCATGGCACATTCTCTAAAATTGATCATATCCTAGGACACAAAACAAACCTCAACAGAATCAAAAGAACTGAAATTTTACCTTGTATCTTCTCAGACCACAAGGCATTAAAGGTGGAACTCAACTTCAACAAAAACATTCAATCCCACACAAAGGTATGGAAATGAAACAACCTTATGACAGTTAGGTGCAGGAAGAAATAAAAGAGGAAATCATTAACTTCCTTGACATAACAACAATGAAGACACAAGCTACCAAAAACTGTGGGATACAGCAAAAGCAGTCCTGAGAGGAAAATGTATCTGTTTAGATGACTATAGCTGAAAAACAGAAAGAGAGAGCATCAACAAATTCACAAGCCATCTTATGGAATTAGAAAAAGAATATCAGTCTAAGCTTAAACCCAGCAGAAGAAACAAAATATCTGAAATTCAGTCAGATTAATGAAATTGAAAACAACAGAATCATTCAGAAAATTAATGAAACAAGGAGTTGGCTTTTTGAAAAAATAAATAAAATAGATAAACCTTTGGCCAGATTAACTAGAAATAAAAAAGTAAAATCTCTAGTGAACTCAATCAGAAGTGATAAAGGGGAAATAACAGCTGATGCCACAGAGATACAAAAAGATTATCTCTGAATACTACAAGACACTCTATGCGCAGAAATTTGACAATGTGAAGGAAATGGATCAATATTTGGAATCACATCCTCTCCCTGGACTTAGCTAGGAAGAACAAGAGCTCCCAAACAGATAGATTTCAAGACTGAGATCAAAGAAACAATAAAAAATCTCCCAACAACAAAAAATGCCTTGGTCAGGATGGCTTCATACCGAATTCTATCAAACTTTCAAAGAAGAGCTTATTCTTATATTGCAGAAATTATTACAAAAAATTGGGAAGGAAGGAATCATCCTCGACATGTTCTATGAAGCAAACATCACCCTGATACCAAACCAGGGAAAGATCCAACTAAAAAAGAGAACTTCAGACCAATTTCACTAATAAATATAAATTCAAAAATTCTCAACAAAATCCTAGCCAATAGATTACTGCTTATCATAAAAAAAAAAAAGTCATACTTCACAATCAAGTAGGTTTCATCACAGGGATGCAAGGCTGGTTTAACACATGCAAGTCCATAAACATTATTGATTGTATCAACAGAAGCAAAAACAAAGACCATATGAGCCTCTCAATAGATGCAGAAAAAGCATTTGATAAAATCCAGCATCCTTTTCTAATTAGAAGACTGAAGAGTATAGGCATAGGTGACACATTTCTTAAACTGATTGAAGATATCTATGACAAACTCACAGCTAATATACTGAATGCAGTAAAACTGAAAGCTTTTCCTCTTAGAACTGGAACCAGACAAGGATGTCCTCTGTTGTCATTATTCAACATAGTGCTGGAAGTTCTATCTAATACAATTAGACAAGAGAAGGAAATAAAGGGCATCCAAATGGGAGCAGAGGTCAAACTCTCCCTGTTTGCTGACAATATGATCTTTTTTTTTTTTTGAGACAGAGTCTTAAACTGTTCCCCTGGGTAGAGTGCCATGGCATCACAGCTCACAGTAACCTCCAACCCCTGGGCTCAAGCGAGTCTCCCACCTCAGCCTCCCAAGTAGCTGGGACCAAAGGCGCCTGCCACAATGCCCAGCTATTTTTTTGGCTGTAGCTATCATTATTGTTGAGCAGGCCCAGGCTGGATTTGAACCTGCCACCTCAGGTGTATGTGGCTGGCACCCTAGCCACTCGAGCCACAGGTGCCGAGCTGACAATATGATCTTATACTTAGAGAACTCCAAAGACTCAAGCACAAGACTCTTGGAAGTCATCAAAAAATGCAGTAATGTCTCAGGATATAAAATCAATGTCCACAAGTCAGTTGCCTTTGTATATGCCAATAACAGCCAAGATGACAGGCTAAGGACACAACTCCCTTTGCCATAGTTTCAAAAAAAAATGAAATACCTAGGAATATACCTAACAAAAGAGGTGAAGGACCTCTATAAAGAAAATTATGAAACCCTAAAAAAAGAAATAGCAGAGGATATTAATAAATGAAAGAACATATCATGCTCATGGATGGGAAGAATCAACGTTGTTAAAATGTCTATACTTCCCAAAGCAATATACAGATTCAATGCCATCCTTATTAAAATACCAACATCATACTTTCAAGACTTGGAAAACATAATTCTTCATTTTGTATAGAATAATAAAAAAACCCATATCACTAAGGCTGTTTTTAGGAATAAAAACAAAGGTGGGGGCATCAGCATACCAGACTTGAGGCTATACTACAAGGCCATAGTTGTCAAAACAGCATGGTACTAGCACAAAAATAGAGACACAGACATTTGGAATCGACTAGAAAACCAGGAAATGAAACCAACATCTTACAGCTACCTAATCTTTGCTAAACCAAACAAGAACATACACTGGGGGAAAGAATCCCTATTCAATAACTGGTGCTGGGAGAACTGGATAACCACATGTAAGAGACTGAACCTGGACCTGCACCTTTCTCCACTCATAAAAATTGATTCAAGATGGATAAAAGATCTAAATTTAAGGCATGAAATGACAAAAATCCTCAAAGAAAGCATAGGAAAAACACTGGAAGATATTGGCCTGGGGAAAGACTTCATGAAGAAGACTGCCATTGCAATTCCAACAACAACAGAAATAAACAAATGGGACTAACTAAACTGAAAAGCTTCTGTACAGCTAAGAAGACAACAACTAAAGCAAATAGAAAACCTACACAATGGGAAAGGATATTTAAATATTTTGAACTTGACAAAAGCTTGATAACTAGGATCTATAGAGAACTCAAATTATGAAAAAAGCCAACAATCCCATATATCAATGGGCAAGAGACATGTACAGAACCCTCTCTAAAGAAGACAGACGAATGGCTAGCAAACATGAAAAAATGCCCATCATCCCTAATTATTAGAGAAATGCAAATCAAAACCACCCTGAGATACCATCTAACCCCAGAGAGAATGGCCCACATCACAAAATCTCAAAACTGCAGATGCTGGCATGGATGTGGAGAGAAAGGAACACTTTTACACTGTTGGTGGGACTGCAAACTAATACAACCTTTTTGGAAGGAAGTATGGAGAACCCGCAAAGAGCTCAAGCTAGACCTCCTATTTGATCCTGCAATCCCATTACTGGGCATCTACCCAGAAGGAAAAAAATCCTTCTACCATAAAGACACTTGCACTAGACTGTTTATTGCAGCTCAATTTACAATCACCAAAATGTGGAAACAACCTAAATGCCCACCAACCCAGGAATGGATTAACAAGCTGTGGTATATGTACACCAAGGAATACTATTCAGCCAGTAGAAAAGATGGAGACTTTACATCCTTTGCATTAACCTGGATGGAAGTGGAACACATTATTCTTAGTAAAGCATCACAAGAATGGAGAAGCATGAATCCTATGTACTCAATTTTGACAATTCATGACCTAGTACATGGTGGGGAGTGGGGGAAGGGGAGAGCAGAGAGAGAGAGAAGGAGGGAGGAGGTGGGAGAAAGGAAGAGAAGAGAGAGGGAAGGGAGGGGTGTGGGGGTCTCAGTGTGTGACACACCTTTGGGGAGAAGACACAATTATAAGAGAGACTTTACCTAACAAATGCAATCCGTATAACCTTGTTTCTGTACCCTCAATGAATCCCTAACAATAAAAAAAAATTAACAAAAAAATTTCGCTGCATACCTAAGATGGTCTCAGGGCACACAGTGTGTTGAAAATCACTGCCTTAGAGGAACAAAATAGACCAGCCTTATTCTGATGGTGGAGATGGGATGACGGGGTTAAAACAATGAACACTATCTCTAACAGCTCGGCGCTGCTCCCCTCGTGCCTGTGTCCTTGCCAGCCAACCTCCCACACTCCTAAAAGCTCAGTATCTATTTTTCCTCCATATCCTTTCTGTGGTTTAGATCCTGGGGGTTCTTTAAAACTATATCTGAACCCCGGTTGGAAAACACTGAGCGATATATGTTGGCGGGTAAGTAAGGCTATAATGTATCATCAGGAACTAGATAACATGTGCCAAACCGGGGCATCCTATGCTAGATGGGAGTAAACCAAGTTGTTCAGCAACAGAGGTGGGAGACATGAGCAAAGTGAAGACCTGTGCCAGGCCCCAGTTTTGGAAATCCTGGGACCTATAGGGATGGACATATGGGTTTCCCATGCTGCTGCAGTATTCCGGATTTCCTTACAATGACCCCTGTCATTTAAAGTCATCTTGTGTAATCTCCTAGACATCAAACCTTAGTACTTGTTAAGTAGCAAAATGCTACTATTGCCTGGTGGGCGTGGTGGCTCACGCCTGTAATCCTAGTACTTTGGGAGGCTGAGGCGGGTGGATTGTTTGAGTTCAGGGTTCGAGACCAGCCTGAGCAAGCACAAGACCTTGTCTCTACTAAAAAAGAAAAACTAGCCGAGTGCTATAGCTGGCATCTGTAGTCTCAGCTACTCAGGAGGCTAAGGCAAGAGGATCACTCAAACCCAAGAGTTTGAGATTGCTGTGAGCTATGACACCAGGGCACTCTACCCTGGGTGACAGAGTGAGACCACACCTCCAATAAATAAATAAATAAAAATGCTGCTATTAATAGCAGTAGAATTCAAGTGTACCTACACAGTATCTTAAGTGTACATTCACATTTTATCTCTAGTTCTCTGCCTAAAAGTCAACTTTAACAAAAATAATAAAGATATCAGATTTCTACCAGCCTGACAAAGCATATAGGGTGCAAGCTTTAACCTCAAAATAAACATGAATAATTTTAAAATAGATGGTATCAGCTTAAATTTTGTAGGCTTTTAAAAATGCTTGTGAGTTATGGGCAACATCATAAAATAACAGAAAGAGTCTTAGGTCTGAGGTTATGGTTCTGAGTGACAGTTCTATTGCTAGTACCAAGAAGCTGGGAAGTTGATTAACTCAAGAATATTCATTGACCATTTTTGTGATTTTTAAATGGAGATAATAGTCAACATCACAGTGACTGTGGACAATAAAATACATTACAAACGAAGTACTTTGTAAATTCCACAGGCATTGTCTGAATAAGGTATTACATAGCCTTCACTTCTAATACCAGCAGCAGTGGTTTAATGGACCTATGTATTATGGTTGGACAAAACATAATTAAGATTACTATAATTTGGATATTGGCTCAGATAAAGGATAATTTCATTACTGCACAAATCTCTAGAGACTAGAAATGCTCTTCAATTCATGGCTGTTAGAGAATCTTGCAATCTTCCTTTTCAACACAAAGCAGAAACCCTGTGGAAGAAGGGGCCAGAAAGCCAGCGTTGGCACATACTGGAGGAAGGAAAACACTGAAGGCTGTGAACTGAGGGTGATCGGGGGAAAGAGACTCTCATACACCCATGTGTATTACAGAGGCTGTGGGGGCCTGTCAGGAAACCCCTGGGATGGAGCGAATACTGAGCCAGGAGAGCCGAGAAGCAAACCTGGGACAAAGTCACGCTCTTAGTAAACACTTCAACCACATTCACATTATCAGGCCTGTAAATATTTGTAGAAATGAATTGGCCAAATGGAATAGCCAGCGATTAAGCAGGGCGCCAGTTTTATGTCCATAATGGGAACTTCTCAGATCTGTAGGTAACAAGTCAATCCAGCATAAAGGCCCGTGTTTTACCTTATTCATCAGTAGCAACTATTTAATTTGAGGTTTTCCGTATGGCATGGAGCTAACACACAGGTGAGGGCTGATTCTACTGTGGCTGAACTAGCTGCATGTCTCCATCTAGAGGATGGATAAGAACCGTTTTGTAGTTTCTTTGCCGGACAGTATTGTAACATTGTTTTTCACCAAATATTTCTGGTTCTCAGCTTTTGGGGTACTGCCCCCTGTGAAGCTAGGGGAGCCACGTGACTTTTTTGCTAACCAAAAAAGAGTGGAGGTGGCACATGTCACTTCTGGGCAGAGGAAGAGCAAGTGCGTGGGTAAGTGTCACCTCCTCTTCCCACTTTGGTGGCTGTGGAGGGCTTTGCCAGGCTGCATTCCAAGACCCTGACTAAAGCTCGCTGGATCTGTGAACCACAGATGATCTTCTGCTGTGTTTTGAGATACTGTGGTTATTGGTGGCTACATCACATTCCAGCCCTTTCTGACTGTTTAGCTGCCCTTTATTATTTCTTTCAAAGAGAATCACACTATGCTCAAAATTTTATATTTTAGTTTAGGTAACCTATGTTCTACATTCTCAGCCCAGATTTGTGTCTATAGTGCACATCTTCTAATCTGGGTTGCTAAAGCATAAAATGACATTTTATGACATAAAGCATTTTAATAAATGGGGACAAACCCTCAGATGGACGTCAAATGCTTCCATATATTCTGTAAACTTGCATATTAAAATATCACCTTTATGGTTTTTCTGATAACCATCGATTACTTGTCAATTTACTTAATATTTTTCTTTAAATTGACTTATTTTACTAAGCTTATTTCAAAAGGAAGGTTTGTGTCACTAGTGCACAGGTTGACTACCTAAAATGCTTAGACCAGAGGGTTTCAAGTTCCTAATTTGGGGGCATTGTGGAATATTCACATTGTATACTTGCTGGCTGAGTGTCCGTAATCTAAAATCCAAAACACGAAATGCTGCAATGAGCACTTCCTTTGAAGATCATGTCATATCTCGAATACTTGGGAGCATCATCAGATTTTGGATTGGGGACACTCAGCCTTTATATAAAAATTCAAATCATTCACCTAAAATGAATAGCTGCATGAATTAAATATGATAAAAATAAAATAATGCTATTAACTTCAAGTTACAGACCCCTGAGATCTTACTCTGAGCCTTTCTCTTCAGGAAGTATTAGCTCTATCTGGCAAGATGAAATACAAGGATCATTATAAGCATAAGAAATGTAATAAGAAATAGAATCCCCCAATTAATTAATATTTTTATACTTGAAAGAAGCTAGGGGAAAGCCCCAGGCACCAGAAGTAAGAGTTGTTATAGAAAGCTGTTATAGAGTTCCTATAGTAAGAGTTGTTATAGAAAGAGGTAGCCCATAGGTTTTTTGACAGGACACAGGACTTAGGGTCCCACAACAGAAGAGACCTCTGGGTCTAGAAGAGAGATAACTTCTAAATAGGTCTCTGAGCTTTAAGGAACTTCTCCTTACTGAAAAGGGGATGAAGAAAAATCCTCTATCCTTTGGCACTTGGAAAGTATAGTCTGCATGGAACCTTGAATAAAAAATAAAAAGCAACCTGTAAAAAGTAGAGATGCTAGTCAGACGCCAAGCATGTCTCAATTGATGTCACCTGAATGATGTAGGAAATTAATATTATAATTCATCTAGAATCACTGAAGATCTAGGACCCTAGGGTTCCCAAAGAACAAAATGTAAAACCACTTTGTAGGGCTTACTATTACAAGCTAGGATTCACAGGAAATCTACTTAGGAGCAAGAAAAACTTCTGAAAGATCAGCCCATCCAAAATAAATAAATAAATAAATAAACGACCCCCCCCCCAACTACCCTAGGGATAAAACACTATGAAAGTTCACCAAGAGATGTAGTAAACAGAAAAATTAGCAATGAAAGTACTTAACAATAACAATATAAAAGAGATCATAATGATTAAAGAATAATTTTTAAAACAATGGGTATATGGACATAGACAAAGTGGTATAATGAACCCTGGAAACTAAGAAGTAGGAGGTGGGAGGAGGGTGAGGTATCAAAAATTACCTGTCAGGTACAATGTACTATTCTGGTGGCAGGTATACTAAAAGCCCTGACTTAACCAGTACGTAGTTTGTACACGTGACAAAAAACACTTGTACTCCCTAAATCTATTGAAATTTTAAAAAAAGAGAGAGAAAAAAACAGAATAATATTTAATCCTTTGTTGCAATAAAGCACTGAGATTTGGGGTTGTCATAGCCAATAATGTCACGTAAGCTCTAAGTAGCCAGGCTGCATATAAAAGGAAACATCTAAAACATAATGATGCAGAGTGTTGACAGTATAACGATGTAAAAAGATAAATCAGGAAAATATTAAACACAAGAAAGCATGTCAAACAAAATAGACTTCGGGCAGAAAAGGCATCATTAAAGATAAAGTTATATTTAGTTATGAATATGCTTTTAGCAATATAGGCTCAAGGCAATGAAAGTATGTCTCAAAATTTTATAAGTTAACTTTAAAAGATACACAAGAATATGGGAAATCTGGACAATTCAATAATATAGTTAGATCTAATGGACAGGTTTATACTCAATTAAAAGAAAAACATTTTTTTCAAACTTATCAAAGCTGACCATACATCATATCTACTGAAACAAGAAAAATCAATATTGCATGTACTACATTCTTTGACTTCAGGGCTATACAGAAGAAATAAATCACAAAAAGATAGTTTGGAGACTAAAAAACACACCAAACAATAACCAACACTACAGAAGCAGCTAAAGAAGTTCCCAGAGGAAAATAAATAGCCTCAAATTCAGTTAATAGAAAGTAATATGGGCTGAATTAGCTAAAGGTCCAACTCCATCTAGGGAGTTAAAAAAAGAACCATGCTCTATGTGATTCAATGCTATTCATACTAAGTCTGTGTACCCCCCCACCCCCCAACCCAGAGATAACAAATACCACCAAATAGAGAAAGAACAGTGATAGAAATGGATTCTCCGATTTGAGAACAGCTCCCACATATATTAGCAGATTGTATGTTTTTGGTACTTCTGCTTTTTATCACAGAAGGCTGATTATAGTAGCACAGCAGTCCTCACACTGGAAAGAATGAAGACCAATGGATGAAAAACTTGTGGTCCTAGTTACATGCACCCTCTTGTGTTAAAACAGGTAGAAACTTAAGCCCATTCTCCATCTTGCATCCTTTCAATATATCTGAATCTGGAGGGATAGGATTGTTGTAGGATTAGTCTTACCTGAGATTTTAATAGGAAATGAGCAGTGAACCGAGACTTGGCACACCCATACAGATAACATTTCTAGATGTAATGTCTACTGACAGGCATGGACACCAAGCAGCTGGCAGCACCCCTTTTCGGAAATGTAACTATTTTTTACATTGGCCACTAGAAAATACAGCTCCATAAGAAATAAACTAATAGCTCAAGATGTGGGGTTAATTGTTCTTTAGAAAAAATACTGGATGGTTCTGCTGAGATATTTTGGGGATAATGATTATATAAAGAGAAATTTCCTTTGTGTCAGAATCTCTAAAATTCTTCTGGCTTCCTTCTAGTCAAGTAAGATATATTGGATGGATAAATTTGCTTTCTCTAGAAATGGAGATTAAAAGAAAAAACAAACAAAAGCTTTCCTGAGGTGCCTGCCTTCCTTTGTTAAGTACATAAATGAGCCCAGTGGTTGGAGGATTGCCATTTGAGGATTCTTGTCTGATAAAGTAGGCTGCACGATTTAAGCCAACAGTACATGCTCCACTGGGAACCACAGAGTACTTATCAAATGACTCAAAGCAGGAGGCAAGATTGCAGTTGTACCCTTAGCCTAACCAAGCTGATACCAACAAGAGATCCCACAATAGGAGTTTGGGTTCATGACATCAAGCTCTCAATTCACTACCCAGATGGGCCTCTCTCACTCTAGAACAGATAAGCACTATGGTCAGGTGGAGAGAAGAGTCCGGAAAGCAGCCAGCTAAAGGGAGAGGAAGGAAGGAGGGAAGTATAGGGAAAGATGACAGGCCGGGTGCGGTGACTCATGCCTGTAACCCTAGCACTCTCGGAGGTGGAGGGAGGTGGATTGCTTGAGCTCAGGAGTTTGAGATCAGCCTGAGCAAGAGTGAGACCCTGGCTCTAAAAATAGCTATGTGTTGTGGTGGGGACCTGTGGTCCCAGCTATCTGGAAGGCTGAGACAAGAGAATTACTTGAGCCCAAGAGTTTGAGGTTGCTGTGAGCTATGATGCTACAGCACTCTACCAAGGGTGACAAAGTGAGACTCTGTCTCAAAAAAAAAATAGGGAAAGATGACAGTAGCAAACAGTAGCAAGCATGGTGGTCCCAGGCACTCAGGAGGCTGAGGGAGGAGGATCACTTGAGCAGCAGTTCAGGGCTGCTATGTGCTATGAAAGCACCTGGGAAATAGCCTCAGTGCTCCAGCTTGGGCGACATAGCAAGACCCAAGACCCCAATCTTAAAAAAAAAGAAGATAACCATCGAGCCCTCACCCAGAGACTACCTTCCTGAGAGAATTCACAAAACCCTACACATCACAGCTATACATTCTTTTCAGAGGAGGACACAAGGCAACCTCCTCACCTGGAGTCTGATTCTAAAACTCTGCTGGTAGAAAAAAAAAAAATCATTCATAGGCCAACTGAGCCTCAACAATTTTCTTGAATTGCTCTCTCAATACAGCATAAATAGTTCTGTGTATGAATTTTTTTTACGCTGAACTTTATAAACACTGGAAGTTGAGGAATACCAAATAAGATTAGAAGGAAATTCTAAAATTTTTATTATTTAAACGATTTCATTTAATTTTTAAATCGTTTTCTTAATTGACTGTGAGAGAAAATATTGAAACCATTTTGATGTTCAGACAATAATTCAATCCCTGGTTGTAAATGAAGGATACAAGAAGTCTATCTCCAGCCTGCAGGTTCTATGCCATCCTCTTTTAATAATTTTTCTATAACTTTAAAATATATCAGTAAATTTGTGCATTGTTGAGAAATCAAATTAGATGGCATGAGTTCACACTGGGGAAGGGCATGTACTTGCTGATGAAGTGGATTTGCAGTTCTCAGCTGGGATTCCTTGCAGGCATCTCAAACTGAACATGTACAAAAGTGAATTCAATGTCTTACTCTACACAGCTCGGCTACGTCCTGCAATCTCTGTGATGACCTTAAGAAATGTCCACAAACTGATATTCCCTTCAAAAGATGGAGGCTAATTCGCCTTACTTTACGTATGAACTGAACGTAGCTAGTGATTTGCTTCTAAAGGACAGAATCAGATAGAGGGGACAGTGCTAGGACTTCCAAGTCTAGGTCCTAAAAGATCTGTGGCTTCCTCTTTGCTCTCACTTAGATCTCTCAGCTATAGAGGACGTTGCGAGGACGCCCAAGCAGTTCTGTGGAGAGGTCCCTGTGGCAAGGAACTGAGGCTTCCTGTAAAAAAAATCTAAGAAGGAAGCAAGACCTTCTGTCAATAGTCACGTGACTTCCTGGAAGGAGAGCCTCCAGCTGGAAGGTCGCAGCCCTGGAGAATGTCTTGATGGCAATTTCATAAGAAACTCTGAGCCAGACTAATCGGCTCTTGAATTCCTGACACACAAAACCCGGAAATAATACATGTTGGTTGTTTTAAGCTGCTATGTTTTGAGATAATTTATGACACAGCAATATCTTCCCCCATCCTTGTGAATGTGTCTACATATCACCTGGGCACTCAAGCCCCCAAACTGGCATTTATTTTTATATTTTGTTTTTTTCTGTCATTTCCATCCAATCCAGTTGTCCATGTTGTCCTATCGATTATCCTTATTTTCTCGTCTCCATTCGCATGTTCATGCCTTAGTTCAAGTCCATTTTTACTCGCAGAAACCTCCGTGACCTTTGTGTCTCTGAAATCTTACCTCCACCTCCTCCAAACCTTCTCAATCTTAACCTCAATGTCACCTTGTTTAAGTCCTTTCAGTGTTCTCTCTGCCCCCAGGAAAGAGCCTGGCTCCAGAGCAGGGCTCAGAAGGCTTTCAAGGGCTGGGCCCTAACCCCAAACCTGAGCCTCTCTCCTTCCCCACTCGGCTCTGCTAGACTTGCTGTCCTCTGAAACTCAGCATAGATGCCTCAGTCCTGGTGACCTACCTCTTGCCCATGGACTTGGGTCAGGTCCCATCACACCCTGCGCTCACCTCACATAGCTCCTGTCTCTGACAGTTAAAGCCCCTCTTCGATGATACTAGGAACACCTGGGAGTGGGTTTGGCTAAGAATGAGGTTCTTGTGAAAGGACAGTTGCTTTTCTTCAGAATTGGAAACAAGTCTTGCTGGGCATGATGGCTCACACCTATAATCTTAGCACTTCGGGAGGCTGAAGCAGGTGGATGGCTTGAGCTCAAGAGTTTGAGACCAGGCTTGGAGCCTGTGGCTCAAGTGGCTAAGGCGCCAGCCACATATACCTGAGCTGGCGGGTTTGAATCCAGCCCGGGCC
>NW_003852401.1:34888937-34895211 GCF_000181295.1 Otolemur garnettii
AAAAAAAAAAAAAAAAAAAAGTTTGAGACCAGCCTGAGCAAAAGGAAGACCCTGTCTGTACTAAAAATATAAAAATTAGGTGGGTGCCTGTAGTCCCAGGTCCTTGAGAGGCTGAGGCAAGAGGATTGTTTGCACCCAGGAGTTTGAGGTTGCTGTGAGCTATGCTGATACCATGGCACTCTAGTCTGGGCAACAGAGTGGGACTTTAACTCAAAAAATAAAATAAAATAATTGGAGACAAGTCTTCTGTGCCAGGGCCACTGGCTTCAGCCCAAATGAGCAGCAGAACTGGTGGGGTCTCCACACAAGCTCCTGCCCACCCCCCTCCTGCAGCTGCTCAGCAGCACCTAGAATTTGTCCTTTGTGAAGACTGTTTGTTGGGTGGAAACCTCCCTGCCCCACTCTTCTGTCCAAGGACATGAGCTCACAAGAAACCCCCTCCCCCTGTGCAATGCAATGGCTGGATGCTCTCGGTTTTACCTCCTGTCCCTAAGTAGTTCAAGAGTGTGGAGTTACTCAAGTGCCCTGGACAATCTGGCACCAGAACTATGAACAACAAAAGCATGCATAGATTCTCCTTTAACTGCTGCTTAAACAGTTATATTTGCTGATGCACAGAGCACAGTAGAAGGCTTATCTGACTGCTTTAGAGCAAGGTCAGCAAAGTTTCTCTGCGAAGAGCCAGATATTAAATGTGTTGGGCTTTGCGTACTCTGCAGTGTCTGTGGCAACTACTCAGCTCTGTCAGAAGCACAGAAGCAGCTATAGACAGTATGTAAATGAATGGGCATGGCTGTGTTCCAGTGAAACTTTACACAGAAAAATAGGTGCAGCCTGGATTTGACCTGGGGGAGAGTGGGCAGAGTTTGCTGACGTCTTGAATAACATTTCCTTTTTTTCAATGCTATATATAGTTTTTAAATTGTGAGGCTTTCATATTGGTGTGAGTGGTACTCCAAAATGTGCCTGTGTGAGTATAAAGAGTGTAAAACTGAGGTGTTTTTTGACCGTATTTACTAAAATTTTAAATGCAGATAGCCTTTCAGGGGCTATTCTAAGATTACATGGTGCAGGATAGTTATACACCAAGATGTTTACTGTAAAAAACCAAAACGAGCCTTTCTTTTTTGAGTAGTCTGAATTTGATGGTGATGCCAACATGAGATGGTTTAAAATCTCTTTAATCACTGCTATTCCCATGGTGCCACACTGAATCTCCCTTCCCTGCATCGTGTGATCTTGTTACTTTCAGTTATTAAAATCTAATCTAGTTTTAAACTGCCAATTTCTCATCTTAAAATTGTATCTCCTCCACTCCCCTGCCTGTGTCAGCCGGAGCTGGGCTAGAGGGAACTTGGGGTCAGAAGGGCTCCCCCACCCTCTCAGGGGCAGTGGCCAGTCTGCGACACGGGGCTGGGCGGGCAGGCCCTGCACTGCTCCTTCTGTCCTCTTCCCAGACTGAACTTGTGGAACCCCGTTCTTCTGTTCAAGACTTGTCTGAGGTTTTTGAGAACCTGGAGCCTGGGGGGCCTCCCCCTCAGCCCATTTCTCTGATACAGAAGATCTGGTATCACCCCACGTCTTCCCTCTGTCCTCAGCTCCTGCCACTGCCTCTGGCTGGGGACTTCTCACCCTGGGTGGCATAGGAGCCTGGAGCACTGCCACATAAAGGGCCACACACTGGGGGGCTTCACCCACAGAAATTTATCTTCTAACAAGTTCTGAGTTAGCATTCAGCAGCAGTGGTATCTTCTGAGGTCTCCCTCCTGGGTTTGCTGCTGGCCACCTTCTCCCTCTGTGTGTGTGTCCTGATCTCTTCTTCTCCTAAGGACACCAGCCATATTGCATTAAGGGCCACCCTAATGAATTCTTCTAACTTAATTGCCTCTTTCAAGACCCCCATTTCCAAATCCTAGCTAGACCATCAACATATGAACACTACAAAATGTTTCAAATTCACTACTGTCCCTGGGGTCACAGCACCCGTAGGACACCCATGCCACCTGCCTCTGCATACAGCGATGGTGCAAGGTCACTCCCACTGCCATCCTCTTTCTCATGTTCTCATTTGCTCAGGCAGGTTCAGGGCAGACCCACAAAGTCGTCCAGTTGGGAGTGCCGTGCCAGTCTCCCTGGAGGAAGGTACTGCCATTCTTTACCCATGGCTCCTTTGGAGCAATCCTCACTTGGCTTTGAAAGGACCCCAGGACTCTAGGGAATGGCTCTTAGCAAGTCTCACTGCCCTGCTCCCTAGTCTTCTCCTGATAGACTGGGATGAGTTTAGTAAATTCGGTCACCTTTTAAGATGCCCTGAGGGAAGTGTCTAACCCAACTGTTGACAGCTTCTTGTCCTCTCTTTCTTTGGGACAAAGAGTACACTGCACCATTTCGCCCTTGGCTTTGACCCATAGTTGTCCATTCTGTGATTTAAGGAACTTCTCCACTGAAAAAAAAAATTTTTTTTAACCAAAAAAATAACAGATAATCAAAATGCCCATCAATGGGGGAGGGATTAAATATAGCATGAAACTCATTATGGTGTATCGATGCAAAAAGATTTCTAAACATATTGACACAGAATGGTGCTTAAGATAAATTTAATAAAAAAAACAAGCTATAAAATGGTATATTTAGAATGTATTTACATAAAATTTTACACATTGTTTTTTTTTAGATGCAGATAATATCAAGAAAGAAGAGAATACACTGTTAATGGTGATTACCTATGTGAAGTAGGTAAGGGGAGGGATTTTTACTTTTTTTTTTGCAGTTATTTTATTATTATTATTAAATCATAAACACAGTTTACTTTCTATTTATTTACTTTCCTGAGTTGTCTCAATTTTTAAAACATGAACATGTGCCAACATTTGAAAGTAAAAAGGTTTCCTGGCCTACAGGAAAAAAAAAAAAGGTAAAAAGGTAACTTAAAAATTATAAAATTCCTGTGGTATATGTATACCATGGAATACTGTGTGGCCTTAAAAAGAAGATGGAGACTTTACATCTTTGGTATTAACCTGGATGGAACTGAAACACATTCTTCTTAGCAAAGTATCACATGAATGGAAAAGCAAGTATCCAATGTATTCAATACTAATATGAATGTAGTAGATGGACTAATACATGCCCGTACGTGAGAGAAACTCAATTCAATTCAAGTTGGGGGGGAAGGAGGGAAAGGGAGAAAAGGGGAGGAGGGAGAAGGATCGGTGTGCTCCCCCCTAACGGGCACAGGGTAAGGGTATATGGCACACCTCCTACGTGCCGGACACAACTACAGCAGGGACTTTACCTAACAAATGCAAACATTGTAACTTAATCATTTGAACCCTCATGTTAATCTGAAATTAAAAAAAAAAAACATAGTAAGATACTATAAGAGTTTCTAGAAATCTTTTCTTGAAAACATTTGAGTTGATGTTAGAAAAACAGAAGTGCTCAGTAAGTAAGTAGTAATTTCAGCTTTTTATCAGTAGCAATATTACGCTGTCACAGCCCACTGCCATATTATCAGGGCTCCTGAGGTTTTCCAAAATAAAGTGTAGGAAGCAGCAGAAATTGCAAAGTACGTGATCTGAAATGTTAGTGCCACTAGAGAACGCTGGAAAAGCTCAGGCTCAGATTAACCCATCCTGGCCGGGGGCCTGCTGTCCCCTCTGGCCACGTGTCTATACTTGTTCATCTTCACAAGTATTTTCTGAAGGTCTAACCTGTGTGTGTCAACAGTAGTGATATTAAAATAAACAGGACACAGGCCCTACCTGCTTCTCACAGAAGTTTCTGCATATAGCCTTGCTGATTCATCTTTTGCCGTAGGTTGTTTTAAATTTATCTGATTCTACCCTTGCTTTGGAGTCTGTTTCTCAATGTCTTCCCTTTACGTTTCATGGTTTCTCTTTTCCAGTAGTCTGATCTTTTCGCTGTAATTCCTTTTATCATTGCTTTGTCTAGTTTGTTAGATTTGCTGTTTTTGCCTTTGTTTTTTAAGTTTTGGATTTTTTTCTTTAGTAGTATTATTTACTTATAAAAATGTCATTATCTTATTTATGTTCTTCTTGGCCTTCAAGGAAAAAGAAATTATTTAATTTCACATAGCATCTCTCTGACTTCAAAAGTTTTACACATTTAAAATTAATATACATTTCAAATAGGATTCCTTAGTTTAAGACATTCTTTTCTGTTCCAGTTTCACAGGTAAAGAAAGGGAAGAGGGCAGAGAATAAAAAAATTTCCATCCCAGTAAGCAAGCTGTGGGCTCCTAAAGGGTGGACAGTTCCATGGTCAGGACAGTCCCCCCAGGGGTTGAGAGTGAGGCCAGCCAGAGGGATGTTATTTGTTGAATAATACAAGATACATGCCCCAGTGTTCTGTCCTTTTAGTAATACTACCCCATTTTTATTTTCTGGATTTCCTTTCTGATGAGTCCTTTGTTCCTCGCTTTCCTCTAGCGCTAAATTTCTTTACCTTTTCATTCCCACAGTCACTGTCTGTGATTGAAAACTGAGTTATCTCTCAGGCCCCAGAGACTTTCCTGGGGAAGGCCAGGAAGCAGGCCTGTGGCCAGATACAGGCAGATTCCTGGAATCCACCCCAAAGATCACCTCCCCAATAGCATAAAGCCTGGGATTGACAGGGGCAGGAATAGGAAATAAACCCAGGGAGGATCTGTAACTAAGTGTTCCAAACCACCCTGGGAGTAAATGAGACACAGAAGGGGACCACTGGTAACATGTTTAACACAGCACTTCCCAAAGCCTATGCCCCAGTGACCCAGGTGACCAGTTAAGTGTGCCAAATAAGTCTGGGAAACATAGCATATTACATCCTCATTTGGAAACTTTATAAGCCACATAAACCTATTATAGACTCTG
Source organism: Otolemur garnettii (assembly GCF_000181295.1). Classification (NCBI taxonomy): domain Eukaryota; kingdom Metazoa; phylum Chordata; class Mammalia; order Primates; family Galagidae; genus Otolemur; species Otolemur garnettii. Next base: position 34,893,812 of record NW_003852401.1, read on the forward strand.
AGATGCCCAACAGAAAATTAATTTGTGTGTGTGTAACGTATTAATGCAGAACAAAATTGGGGAGGTATAGCTCAGAGACATAACCCAGTGAGCTATGTGGACCTCTCAGGACATCCTGGGCTGGTTCTAAAAGAATGTAGAAAATGCAGCCTGAACTACTGTGTGGTGCTTCTGTGTCTTCCTGCAAGTATACAACATGCCAGCTAACGCCTGCAGACTATATATATTTCAGTCTTGGATCTGATTATTTTGAATGAGTGACTTTAGGCAAGTTATAGAATTCCTATGTGTCTGGATTTCCTCAACTCTAAGGTGGGGAAAGTTAACACTACCTACTCAGAAAGTTGTAAGGGCTAAGCAGTGGCTGATGCCTGTAATCCTGCTGAGGAGGATAGATTTCTTGAGCTCAAGAGTTCAAGACCAGACTGATCAAGAGTGAGACTCTGTCTCTACTAAAAATAGAAAAATGAGCCATGGCAGGTGCCTGTAGTCCCAGCTACTCAGGAGGCTGAGGCAGGAGGACTGCTTAAGTCTAGGAGTCTGAGGTTTCAGTGGGCTTTGAGGCCATAGCACTCTACCCAGGGTGACAGAGAGAGCCTCTTTCTCAAAAAAAAAAAAAAAAATTTATGTAGGAATAGAGAACAAAGACCAGCAAATCATAAATGATATAAGAATTAGATGATTGCTCTTGTCATTATTTCAGTAAATTTTTTACAATTTCAGACTAATGTAAGGGTACAATGATTAGGTTACATTGTTTGCATTTGTTAGCTAAAGTTCAAATTGAAGTTGAGTCGTTACCCAGGGGGTGTGCTGTAGTCACTTACATTGTGTACATTAGGTGAGAGATTACCAATCCCCCGCCTCTTGAATTTAATTGTGTTTTTCACTCCTGGGGGCCTGTAGTTCTTTATCTATTGGTTTCATATGAAGTAATTTTGTTAAAAGTTAGAATAAAAAAGTAGTTTTCCAGAGCAGGTATCCCAGGTCCCATTGGCATTTTTTGAAGAAACAAAAGAATATAGTGATTTGAAATTTCAGAGGACCTCAAATAGCCAAAATAATCGTGAAAAAAAAACAAAGTTAGAGATCTCACACGGATTTCAAAACTTATTACAAAGCTTCAATAATCAAAATAGTGTGGTACTAGCATAAAAACATGTATATAGACCATGGTGCAATAGAATAGAGAGCCCAGAAGTAAACCCTCACAGATATGGTCAAATGATTTTGGACCAGGGTGCCAAGACCATTCACTGGAGAAATGGCCATCTCTTCAACAAATGGTGCTGGGAAACCTGGATCTCCACCTACAAAAGAATGAAGTTGGACCCTTATCTTATACAATATGGAAAAATTAGCACAAAAGAGAGTAAAGACCAAAAAAAAAAAAAAAAAAA
>NW_003852401.1:34895231-34996275 GCF_000181295.1 Otolemur garnettii
AAAAAAAAAAAAAAAAAAAGAGCTTAAACTATAAAACTTCTAGAAGAAAACATAGGAAAAAAGCTTCATGACATTGGACTTGACCATAATCTCTTGGCTAGAACACCAAAAACATAGACAACAAAAGCAAAAATAGAAGAATGGGACGACATCAAACTTAAAAACTTTTGCTCACCAAAGGACACGATCGAGAGTGAAAAGCAACCCGCAGAATAGATGAAAACATATGTAAATCCTATCTTTGATGAGGGGTCAAGACCTAGAATATATTTTTTAAAAACTCCTAAAACCCCAAACCAAAAGTATAGATAACCCGATTTTAAAACGGCCAAAGAACTTGAATAGACATTTCTCCAAAGATGCTATACAAATGGCAAACGAGCATATGAAAAGATACCCAACATCACTAACTATTAGAAAAATGCAAATCAAAACTACAATGAGGTACCATTTCACACCCATAAGGATGGCTATCGAAAAGACAGGAAGATAACAAGCCTTGTCAAGGATGTGGAGAGACTGGAATTATACTGCTGGGAGGAATGTGAAATCATGCAGCCACTATGAGGAACAGTATGATAGTGACTCAGAAACATTAAAAATAAAATCGCCTAATGATCTCCTGATTATACATCCAAAGGAATTGAAAGGAAGATCTCAAGGAGATATGTGCTCACCTACTTAGCAGCCTTAGTCGGAATAGCCAACAGGTGGAAGCAACCCAAGTGCCCACCGAGCTATGAACAGGCAAACACAATGTGGTAATTTGAATATGATGTTATTCAGTCTTAAAAAGAAAGGACATCCAGTCACAGGCTATAACATGGGTGAACCTGAGGGGCATCGTGCTAAATAAAATGAGACAGCCACACACACAAAAACCAGTACTATAGGATTCCACCTCTCTGAAGTATCTGAAACTGTCAAATTCATAGAAATACAAAGTAGAAATGGTGGACATGGGATGGGGAGACGGGGAAATGGAGAGTTGCTATTTCATGGGTATAGAGTTTTAGTTTTGCAAAATGAAAAAATTCTGGTGATCTGTTGCCCGCCATTGTGCATATATGTAACACCAACTGAACTATACACTTAATGATGATTAAGATGGTAAACTTTATGCTATGTTTTTCTTAACACAATTTTAAAAAAAGCCAGTGCCCTGGGAGTGGGTACAAGATAGATTTTTCTAAGCTCACAAAACCACCTTTGCATCATAAAATGCTAATCGTGGCCTGATAGGGAGACTAGAGCTTTGGGACCTTCTGTAAAGACTCTCATTTTATGGATGTGTACCCAGGTGCACTAGACCTTGATTTCCTGGGAGGACAGAGACTTCTGCTACTGCTTCAGGTTAGGCATCATTTTATATCCGAACTACCACAAAGATGCTGTTCCACTGTTGTCACAAGGAGGCTCATCATACTAGCATGGGGAAATAAATTATGCCAGGATGTCACATAAAACACATGTGACAAGGTCCCAGAATTATGTTCAAAATTCCTTTGGGGGAATTCCTTGCAGTTAGAGGTTTTTTAAAAACAAGAGATTACATCTAACTTAGTATGTGGTGTTTTTTTTTTAAAAGAGATACTGCTGTCACTTTGAAAATTTATAACAAGCCCAACAGTTTATTTTAAAGATTAACTGATATTATTAATATATAAAAAAAACTCTGAAGAATTATCAGAATTATAGAAGTGGCTAAGGCACAGGAGATAATGATATGAGACTCCCCCTCCTACCCCCCACCCTCGCAAGAAGCCAGCATTACCAGGAGCCAGTGATGGTGATAAAAATTCTGAGAGAGAGAAGAAATTTTGGTCTTGATCTTAAGATAAGGAGAGGAAACAATTTGGACTTTTAGAGAGGCTTTATTTTCTCAGAGATCATGAAAAAAAGGACTACTACTTATTTGTTGTATAAACACATGCTATTCATAGAAAACTTAGAAAATATATATATATAAATGGAATTATATATTTTCAATACAGTGTCATCCGGCCCAGACTCATTCTTCTTTTGGTAACAGCACCTCTGTATTCACTGTGTAGAGTCATATCTCCATCATACTGGAGTCCAGGGCTTGAGGCTAACTCCCTCTCCCTTCAGAGATGCCATGTGACTCAGGCCTGACCAATCAGCAGAGTCCCTACCTCCTGCCACCATGATGGGTTCCAGGAATAAGAGTGTGACCCAACTCGTTCCTGTGAGACTCAACTCAGACTTTGTTGAAAAACATCTGGGAAAAAAGAGACTTTCTAGGCTGATTGCCAGCTGCAAGCAGGGTGAGCCTGAGGGCCCTGAGGAAGCAACCCAATATATTGAGAAACAGAGACAATGGGTGGAGGAAAAAAATGATAAACATTGGTTACGTGACGGGAGCTTCCTTACCCACCTCTGGAGTGAGCCTAGTTCCTGAGTTTTCCATGCTGTGAGCCAATTAATGTTCTTTTCAGTGTAAGCCAGGGTAAGTTGGGTTTTTGTCACCAGTCATCGCAAATGACAAGATTAATAAAACAGATTGGGGACAATGTATATGTTCTTAGCTTGTATGTGGTCTATTCTTCCTTAGGGGTAAATTCCATGTGAAGTACCAGGGTAGTGATCCCTGAAATCAGCTGACCCTTGTGTATTGCTGGATGAATGCCTTCGTGCCTCTAATCCTGAATGCAGATGAAAGAATATCACATAGGAGAGGACATGTCCTGAAACCTAAGGCCACTTTCAAAAATATTTTTTTCAATTTTATTTTTGATTGTCTAATGATAATTGTAATATATATTTACGGGTACAAAGTGATGTTCTGCTGTATTTACATTGCAGAATGAATAAATCAAACTAATTGACATCCACCCCCTCACAGATTTATTTTTGTATATGGAAAACATTAAAAATCTCCTCTTTTAGTAATTTGGAAATATGCAATGCATTACCAGAGTATGCACACGATGCATTACCAGAGTATGCACACGATGCATTACCAGAGTATGCACACGATGCATTACCATGCTGTGCAGTAGACCTCTAAAGCTTATTCTTCCTCACTGAAATTCTGTTCCCTTTGATCCACAAATTCCCATGCCCACCCCTCATCCCTGTCAGCCCCTGGTAACCATCATTTTCTCTCCACTTCTGTGAGCCTGAGGCCATTTTTTGAAAAAGCTACTTGAGTTTGTCTGCCCTGGCAGTTTGCCAGCCAGCACTGGTTTGCTTTGAGACAAGTCAAAGGGAAGGGGGGAGGGGAGCAGGAGGTGTTGGCCGCATACTCACTTGCAGGGCAGCTCCAGAGGTCCTACTCCCACTCCTTGCCTCTGGTTCTCATTTTCTCCACCTTACCAGTAGCTGGGGGGTCTAACAGATCTAAATGAGCCACCTCTTGGCAATGGGAAAATTCCAGATCACACTTAAGGTTTCCATGCTCCTTGAGGACTCTGGACTGACTCCCTTAGATTCCCAAGGCAAAACTGAAAAACTTCAAGCCCCTTCATACCCCCACCCCCAGACTCATTCTCCTTCCAGGAATTTCTCCTCAGTCTTTCACACTAGTTTAAGAAAAACAATGTTCATCAGGAGGGAGGTGATCTGCCATGGTGGGGTCTTCTTTTTATCCATGGAACTGTGAAAAAGTTACTTGACCTCTCTAAGACTTAGTTTCTTCATCTGCAAAATGGGTGTGATAGGAGAGATTTCAAAGAGATAATAAACTATTTGGCACAAGTTCTAATATATTATTACTTTTGATATTACTATTATTATTGTTAGAAGATTTGGGGCTAAACTAAGCATTCTATATTACACTGAGAGGCTCCAAGGTGGTCATAGGATCCCAAAGTGGGATTAGACTCATTGTTTAAATATGACCAATGATTTCAAGGGATTGGGGGTCTCTTACCCATCCCAGAACCATCAGGAGTTCCTGACATACACATACACACTGTTACAGTCCTAAGGTACCTATTATGGGCTGAATTGTGTTGTCCCCCCACCCCCCAAATGTATATGTTGAAATCCAGGTTAGTCCATTCCTTAAAATGCAAGTATCTTTGGAGATGAGATTTTGCAGAAGTAATTAAGTTAAAATGACGTCATTAGGGTAAACCCTAATTCAGTATGACTGGTATTCTCCTAAGAAGAGGAAATTTAGATACAAACACACACAGAAGGAAGACTGCAAGAAGCCCTGTAGAGAAGACAGCCATATGCCAGGCAAGGAGAGAAGGCTCTGAAGAAACCAACTCTGGAAGTACTTTAGTTTCAGACTCCAGAACGGTGAGGATGTCTGTGGTATTTCATCATGGCAGCCCTAGCAAATAATAATAGTATCTGATCTTCCCAGGCATATCCAGTTTCAAAGAGAAGAATCTTACTCCAGGAGGAATCTATCAGCCATTCCATTCATCTTCTCTACTATAAAGCCCTTCTACTGTGCCTGACAGATCTAGAGGGAGCAACAGAAAGCCAAGTTAGGGCCCTCGAGACTGAGGGAACAAGGCCACCACCCTTACTTACACATACCCACCGCAGAGTGTAATCACATTCTACAAAGCTAATTTAGAAGACTTGATTAATTTCATCCTCTCCTGAGGGATACATTCAGTAATCATACAGCTACGCTAACCTCCCAGCAAGAATTGATTCATTTAGCCATTTCTTTTTCATTGCTATGTCTTCATTGTAGACAGCTATTCAGGGGTAAAAATTAAATGTGCTCCTGCTTTTAAATCATTACTCTTCACAGAATTAAAGCATTGCATGGGATTCCATGCCTCTGTCTTATAAATCACTCATATTTGGGGGCTGCTAGGTCTCTGCTAGTAGACAGAAGTACTGGGAAATAGTCTTCATTGCTTAATACCAGCCATGCACCCATCAAGCTAGTTAGAAACAAGCTTGAGCTCATCAACTGGCAAAGACATGAGAAATTTGGTTAGATACTCATTATAAGAAATCCAGTCTCTACCTTTACAGTAAAGACATGAGCTTTGATCACCTCTGAACACACCTCTCCTTGTCTAATGCACAAGGAGAACTTCCCCATGGGCAGCCCAGGGATGAGGACCAACTCCATCCCGAGCTTGCTTGCTCTCAGTTCTCAATGCCAATCTTTCTATAGATCTAACAGCCTTTAGCTCTCCTTTCATATCCATTTTACCTCACTTTCTAACTTACCTCTTACTCAACTGCTCCCTTGGGATCACACTCTATTGGTTACACTCCTATTCTTGGAAGAGCTATTTCTAGAACTTCCATTGTCACCAACCTTTCCAGGATATCCCTGGGAGTTGGATGCAGAACAATGTAATTAAGTGGTAACATTTTTATTCCTTTGGTAATTCTCTTGCATCTTGGGCAATGGTAGCTTATAAATGGGACTTTCATGTTGAATCTGGACAATACTAAATCCAACTTTTCAGAGCAGTATTGAAAGCACATGTTTGATTCTCTGTTTTTGGATTGGCTGGCATTTTGAAAGATCTCTGTCTCTAAACTATAGCTAAACCATTCTGGCTACCTGCTTAGGGTTTCCAAATCAGTTTCAAGCTTTGACAGATGTAGCTTCTCTCTGATGCTCACCGTTTGTTTCTGAAGCTATTTGTTTGGGTAGGAGCTCAACTGTTGAGTCCCAGAACCCATGTGGAAAATATTAAGCTAGTCTAGGGAAGGGTGTGTCGCAAAGAAAATGTTTCGGAGAGGGATTCTGCTCTCAGAAGATTTAAAGTCTAGGAGGATAAAGAGAAAAAGACATGTACATGTTCTCAAAAAACAGCACAGGCAGGGGTAAATGTCGTGGGAAGTAACCAGCTGTGGAAGTAGAGCGGATCAACCTGGAGGCTTCCAACAGGAGGTGGCTTTTGGCCCCTGTCCTCAGCTGATGAGGGGGTGAGAATGAATTACACCTGACTGCTCCTATGCCCTTTCTCCCCACTTTATCCCCATCCCCTATGCCTACAGTCAATACTCACACTGTTTGTGTTGGCAGTGGGAAGCCAGTGTATTCTGAGCTGAGTATTGTGATTGGCAATGGACTGGCTATGGTACAGGAGAAATGGAAGGCAGGATGGAGGTGGTAGTCTACTCACACCATAACCAAGGGAAAGAATGGAGCAGGTTCCAGAACTGCAGACACAGAAGAATGAAATTGCGCTTGAAAACTGAGAGAGATGAGAACCTACTGGGGAGGTTCCTGCAGAAGAATTGGTAAGCCCTACGGAAGGTCATCATTTCATTCCTCATGGCTGAGAACATGCAGCCTTGGTGAGTTACTCGATATAAGTTCATGTAAGCGAAGAAAGGAATGTGTGAGACTCTCTCCTCATTAGAACAAGATAGATCCAACCCGCACCTGCTCTATCAGCCTTAGGCCATGGTCCCAGTGCTGGAGTGTGGTCTGTATGACTACGCTTTCCTTGTTACCAAGAGTGTAGGTGTACAAAATGCTATGTGTTTACTGAGGCTCACCTGTTGGGGTGGGGTATGAAGAGGCTGGTGACATTTTCCTCCAGTTGTCCTCTTACCTATTTCTTTCTTTCTTTTCTTTTCTTTCTTTCTTTCTTTTTTTTTTTTTTTTAGACAGAGCCTCAAGCTATCCCCCTGGGTAGAGTGCCATGGCATCACAGCTCACAGCAGCCTCCAACGCCTGGGCTCAAGCGAGTCTCCTGCCTCAGCCTCTCAAGTAGCTGGGACCACAGGTGCCCGCCACAATGCCTGGCCATTTTTTGGTTGCAGCCGTCATTGTTGTTTGGCGGGCCCAGGCTGGATTTGAACCCGCTACCTTAGGTGTATGTGGCTGGCACCTTAGCCACTTGAGCCACAGGCGCCGAGCCTTTCTTTTCTTTTTTTGTCCTCTCACCTATTAAACCTACTTCATCCACGGATCCTTTACTTCCTCCTCTAAACCAAGGAAAGGGAGCAACACTGTCCTACCTTTAAGCACCCAGAGCTCCTAAGTTACACCTCTTATAGAGCTGATTTCACTCTGCCCTTTGCAAGACGTTGTTTTACTTTCTCCTCCTCACCAGAGTAAGGCAGGAGACTGCATCTTAATTGCCTTCAGATCACATGCAGTCCTTGGGGGTAGGTAGCATCCTGTTCATAACACGTATGTGCACAAGTCCTCAGAGGGCAGTTCAGTTTCATTTTCCTCAAACGTATCTAAGTTAAAGGTCATAAAGGAATCAGGAAATGCCACCTTATCTTAAAAATCGAAGAATGGTAGGTCTTTTTTAAGTCCTGAGAAATGTAAATGCATGAACCAGATTTTCCTAAGAGCTTATCAAAGAACCTGGGCTGGGAGGGGGAAAAAAAAAAGCACCAGATCGGGAGCTGGGACCCCTGGGCTCTGATTCCAGCCCAGCCCCTGACTGGGTGATCTTAGGCTGATCACTCATTCAAACTAAGGCTCATTTTCTTGCTTGTAAACTCAAGAAGTGAATCAAAATAAAGTCTAAGATTTAGGTCAGCTTTTTCTCACTTTAGCAGTTAAACCTCAGAATGCAAGAACAATGCAGAGAATCAGACCACTATCAAAATATAGGCAAATGGCCTGTCGTCGGAACAAGACAGAGCTAACGTTGGCAGCAGCCCTTAAATGACAGTGGTGCTCAGATGCTGAGGCAAGGCTCTGCTCCTGCCTCTTTTCCTACGCCTCTCTTATCATCTGTCCCCCAGCATCTGCGATTCTGCCATTACGAATCCAGAAGGCCTAAGCCACATGTTCTGCGCCAACTCCCATGAAGATTCTACCAGTGGTGGAGCCTGTCCCTTGACACTTTACCCCCTGCCTCTTGTTACCCCTCCTTTCTTCCCCCCCACCGCACCATTAACTCTAATTGATAAGGAACTGAGAAACCATTCTGTATTCAAATACCATTCCAGCAGGAACTTGGTTCATGTAAAGCCTCCAAAGGTAAAACCTCAACATGGCAAACAAAGGGTAAGAAATTCCTGGCCAGTTAAGAAAATGTAGCTTTTATTTGCTGTAGGTGAACCTACGCTTTTGTGTTGTAACCTACATTGAGTACCTGAACCCACATAAAAACCCACATGTTGTTTTTAAGCTAGCTAGAAAGTATGAAGTGTAAGGATCAAAACGGTACTGTGATCCTTTGCTCTTGATACGTTATCTCTTGGGGAAGAGAGAAATCTTTCCCCAAGTGCAAAGTCACTCAAGAACAAGAAGCCAAACCCAATGAAAGTGGAAATGCACTGGGATGTACCAAAGAGAGCCTAACCACAAGGAAAAAGTTAATTTGACTTGTTAATAGGAAGGAGAATTTGGCTCATTATCCTTAAGTACCTGTGGGGTGTTAGACCCCACTTAGGACATAAAGGGAAACTTTGCGTTACAAAGCTAAATCGCAGGGGATTTATTGCTGCAGACTTCGAATGACAATAGCTTCATCTTGTTCTTTGTCTTTGAGCTGCAGAGCAGGGCCCGAGCTATTTTAAAGTACAGAACTTTCACTGTCCTGGAAATGTCTAATTTACCAAGAGACATTTCCATAAAGGTCACCCTTTTTTTTTTTTTTTTTAAACTTCTCAGATAAGAATTTTCTTTTATCAATTAAGAAAAATGCCACTGGTGGGCCATATTTTTGATCACCAAGCATATTAACCTCATTATTCCATGTTTTACATTCTGTGCATATTATCAATTATGATTTTTAAGAAAGCTTTCATTGAATACAGATTTCAAAAATAGACTTACACAGCAGCTCCCATTTTTCTCTACAGAAGAGGCTTGGGGAGCCATCTGGTTGAACTGGAATATATCAGTTTACATAAGATCAAAACCATGTCAAGAGTTCACATCAAAGAGGGGAGCAATTGATGGAGACCATGCCTCTCTCCCTTAAATCAACATGGCCAGTACTCTGATCTCAGCAGAATCATACTTTAAATCACTTCTGCTAGGTAGGAGTCTAGTTTTGTTTCCTAGTTTCCACACAGCAATTTTAAAATCTATGTGTTTCTTAGTTGAAATGGACCAGGTGGTAATTTTCTTAGCTTCTCCCATAACTTAGTTTCTTAGTAAACTATTGACATCCTATCAGTAGAGTATAATTTCTGTCCCTGGAATTTGTAAAGACAAAGAGAACAACATAAGCCCATTTTTGAGGATGACCTATTTCTGCAGCTTAAAACTCAGGTAAGATTGAAAGGCCATCAGATTCTTTAGAAAAATAGAGAAGTGTATTTAACTAGCTTCAACAACTGGTAAGGATAATATATAAAAATAAAAATTCCACTTCACCGGAGCTTTCCTGCTTATTAGGTAATCCCAACATGTATTATAATACTCATTAAGCAATCATCCTGAACAGTGCCAAAGCTGTCACTTCCTTTGATTTTCTATCTCTGTTTCATCATAAACATAAAGAATACAAATGATGATAGCTATGCAGTCAATGTTTTCTAATTACCTGACCTCCAAGAAAGAGGCGGAGAGAGCACAAAGACCACAAGGCTTCCCAGTACAAGTTGATACAGAATGGAATGTAGCCGCCCGCTGCGAGTTGCCAGGGGCCGGGCAGGACTCAGCATCTCTGCTCCTCCTCCCCGTGCCCTCTCCAACTTCCCAGCAGCAACAGACTAGTCTTTGAGAATGACACTCTCCATCGAAATCTGTCCTCCCCTCACCCGATCCTCCTAGAGCCACACCAGGAGCCACCTACCTTCTGAGGAGGAGAGGTGGCTTGCTAACGAGAGGATGAGGAGGATGTGCGGTTACAGCTTGTCAGCATCTCTCTCCTGGAGCGGTTAACTGGAAATACAGACTCGCCTCCATTTTCTGGTCACATGATCTCTGGCACATCTAAATAAGGATGATCACCTGCCTCCCAGATCTCCCAGGGCACCGGCCGCTCTCCTGCTGGGGGCCAGAGCTGAGGCTGTGCTGAGTTTCATTTGGGAATATACAATACTCTCTCGCCCAGGCTGTGGAGTCAGAAATGTCTTTTGATTTTTATTTCGGTTCAGAAAAACCGCTGCCTATTCCCGAGTGAGATGTGATGTGAAAGGGCTCAAAGCACAAATTGTAAGAAATTTAGTTCTCCTGAAACCTTAAAAAAAAAAAAAAAATCCTGTAGCTTCACAGTACACTCATATAAGATGGAAATGTAATTATTTTCATTTAATGAACAATGGTTGAGATCATAATAGAAATGGACTGTGGAAGCATAGCAGGGTACCTAAGGAAGTCCAATAGAAGGTTCTAGAGAAAGTTAGGATGCTTGCCCAAGATCCACACAGCTTTGGCTACAGGGAGACAAAGGTGTGTAGAGGTTAAGACTGTGGACCTGGGAGTCAGAAGGCCGGAGTTTGAACGTGACTTCCATCACTGTGGGTGCTGCCGACCACTTGGTGCCTCACACGGCTCAATCACAGGATAGACAGTAAGAGTTAGGTCCCTTCAAATTTGTAAGATAATCTATGCAGAGAGTCTGCGTTAAAATGAGCTTTCGATAAATGGTAGCTACTAATATTCTTATCAATTCTAAAAATGCCGGCAGAAATACTGATTTAGTTAAGGCCAATAAAATACCCTGTATAATGAAATATTTACATAATAGAAATGCATACATGCATTTGCATGATCTTCAAAGAAAAACAATACATTATCAGATCAAACAAAGACTTCTGGTCATCATCAGGAAAAATGTCAATTTGGAAAGTAACTGGAAATCACATGTCATATGACCTCTTCTCTTTTTTGATGGGGGTAGGGTGGGAGGTTAACTATGGCAGAACAGGAGGATGGGGCAGTTTTAGGTTTCTCCAATGTCCTGGAGAAACAGCTAGTCCTGCATTAATATCTCAGTATTCCTGGAAGCTGAAGTTCCACCACCCTCCAGTGAAGCCAGCTGTGCCGGTCAGTCTCTCACCAATCCCACTGTCTTGTGAAGCAGGGAAGTGATTATTCAGCAGAGGACAGGGTGGCAAATGCTTCTGAGACTTTATCCTATTCGTATGGTGAGGAAAGGAACAGAAGGAACAAAGTTTACCCTTTTATTTAAACTAAAAGGTGCTTAAAATAAAAGGCTTACAGAATTCTTAAGAACTGTAAAAAGCTATAAAATAATTTTGAAGTTATGAAATAATTTTCCAGGTTCCACAGAAGAGATTAGAGGTAAGCCTTGCAGAAGAGTGTCACCTGGTAGGGTCATCAACGGGGGCAGTTTCTCAAAGCCAAGATGAGTGAAAAATGGTTAAGGGAGAAAAGAGGACTTCAGAGATGGCTGCATCCTGGGAATGTCCATCCAGGGTGAAGGCCAAACAGCAGGCTCTTATCTTTATGAATTGCTGGTTTGCTAGGAGAGGGTTCTCTCCCCACCTGGGAAAAGTACCAATTGAAGGCTCCAGAACATACAATGTAACTTATTCTGTTTAAAATAATAATGTCTATTTTAGACGTCAGCAGTTGATATGGAAAATGATTAAGTTATATGAAGGCAGTTATAATTATTTTTAAAAATAAGAGTTACTACTTAATGCAATAAGTAACATCCCTATTACAGTAACGAAAAGGGCATGGCACATGTCAAATTCTCCAGGGGGATTTTAGTTATTCCCTCAAAGCACAATTAATACTTTGAAGTTATTCTTTAACAAACTGAGGTTTAAAGGATAAAAATGAAAACATTTTGAAGATTATATATTGTCAACTGCTGCTTGAGTTGATAGTATTTTAGTGAGTAGAGCCATGTTTCCTCTCTAATAAGGAAAAGGCCATTCAAACCGAAGAGATTATAATACCAGTGGTGTGTGCAATGGAATGGATTGTGGGGAAAAAAAAAACCAACTGAATAGGCACACCTATTTTTTTACTCCATGAGGTTGAGTGGGTAACAGCACTCTAAAAAAAGGCTATAAGAATCGTGGAGGTTCCTCCCTCATTTCTTTCTTTCCCCTCTGCATAGAGAAAGCTCCAGCGATTATGTGCACAAGATGATGGCATCACATGGGAAGAGCTGATCAAGCTGGGGATCTCCAAGCTGGCCAGCATGGAAAGCAAACCCCAGAGAGCTCAGATGAGGCAGCGGAGACAGAAGGGCATCATTCCCTGTCTTGGAACCTTCCTCACAAACCTAGTCCTGCTGAAGAAGAGGATGCACGATGCTATGGATGCCATCAAGATGCTCCAGCAGTTACAGCTGCCTCAGGTGACTGCGGAGAATTTCTGCTTTGAACCGGACCAATAATTTCAGTCCTGGTTCCAATCCATGAAGCCACTGGACTGGGAGGACAGCCACAACTTCTCCCGTGAGCTGGAGCCACCATTGGAATAGGCCAACAACAACAACAGGGCCCGGGAGACCTGTCCTGGACTGTGTCCACATTGGAGTGACCTTGATTGATTCTCCCCCGCCACTCCCTTAAGGCACCCTTGGTTTCTTCCCCCCTTCCAGCCCCTTGAAACATGTTTATTGTCTCCACCCTTCTACTCCCTTTTCCTGCTCCTCACCCCTGGTTTTGACTTCAAGTAATAAATAGATATTACATATTGTTAAAGAAAAAAAAAGAATCGTGGAGCACATTGAATCCTATAATGGCATAAATGTATTTATGATCTATGTATGAATGATTCCATTAAAAAAAAAAAAAGAATCGTGGAGCAATTGTAATGAACAGGACAAATACCCGAACACTAAAAATAAGTAACTATTGTCTCAAATTTCAAAAGAAGGGAAAAAGTGAGTTTTGAGATAGAACTTGAGAAAAGATGTATATTATTTCCAAAATAGATCTAGCACAACTCCCTTGTAAAAAGAAGTAGCAAACACCAGAAATTATCACTGCTTCATTAAAAGCAAATGATGTTGGAAACGTCACTTTCTTTTCCATTCATTCAGCCAGCCATATTTCTGGAGTGCCTGACAGGTGGCAGGTTCTATTCTAAGCACCGGGGGTAGAGTGATGAAGAAGACAAACCAAACTTCTGCTTTCCTGGAGGTTATATTCCCAGAAGTGGAGGCAGATACAATGAAATCAGTTACATACATAAAGAGAAGGTATTTTTGGATAGAGAAAAAAGATGGTAAGATGAAGAGAAGGCAGTGAGATAAAACAGGGTTGTCAATGCTGGCATGAGTGACATTGCTGTGGAGGGTGCTCTTGTCCATTGTGGGATGCTGAGCCTCTACTGTTAGATGGCAGTAGCACGCGCCCTTGTTGTGACAACCAAATGTCTCCAGACATTTGTAAATATTCCCTGCTGGTTCAGCACCAGCAGTTCTCATAAGGGGAGACCCAATCCTGGCCTGACTTTTTCACAGGCTTTGTTCCAGAAGATCCCTCACATAGATCTTGGAAACAGATCCTCTAACATAATTCCGTACACTGTCAGGATACTTTTTAGAAGCTGCAGTTTCACCATTCTACAGTTAAGCCAGCTATGCTGAGTAACTTCCAGTTGCTTCTCCAGGTCCTTTCTCCTATATTCTCTCTTTTTTTTGAGACAGAGCCTCAAGCTGTTGCCCTGGGTAGAGTGCCGTGGCATCACAGCTCACAGCAACCTCCAGCTCCTGGGTTTAAGCCATTCTCTTACCTCAGCCTCTGAAATAGCTGGGACTACAGGTGCCTACCACAATGCCCAGTTATTTTTTGGTTGTAGTTGTCATTGTTGTTTGGCAGGCCCGGGCTGGATTTGAACCCACCAGCTCTGACGTATGTGGCTGGCACCTTAGCTGCTTGAACTACAGGTGCCAAGCCAATTCTTATACTGGTACCTTCTCATTCTGCTTTCTGCACTGGAGTTATTCTCCACCCCTCCCCCAACCAAGGAAGCTATGCCACTAGCTTTGATGTTTCAAGGTTCCATCTGGAGAAGCACCTTGGATTTTTTTCTTCAAACTAGACGCCAACAAAACACAAATGGGTCCCTGTGTGGGTGTTCCTCCCACAGGACAGCTGAGTTGTACTGCCTCATCTTGGCACCATGGCTCTCTCTTGCTGTAAAATCTCTCACCACAAAATACCACATCTATAAATATTTGCAGAACTTAAATAAATATTGAGGGGCTTTAATATTCTCTCTTCCCTTTGGCCTCTGGCCACTCAAGTTGATCCCACATGCCACAGATGCGGAGCAGACCGCTGATGAGACAGCTGTACTTATAGGTCTACAGTGGTGGGAAATATGCGTTCAGGTCTCAAAAGAGCTCAGTAGGTCACAAGATAGTCTTAAGAGTCAGAGACGAGTTCTGGTTCAGTTATTCTCAAAATATCTCATTGGAAACCTTGCTATTATACTTCATGTGCCTCTCATGGGTTCTATGGGAGAATAAGAATGAATACACCAACCTATAGAAGAAGCTCAAGAAAAACACATTTTGGCAGCTGTGTTTCATTGGCAAGCACTGGGCCAGAAGTGAGAAGGCTTAAGCTTAATTTCCAACTTCACCACATTCTCATTTTTGGATGACATTAAACAGTTCATTTATTAAGTGAGTTGTTCATCTGGCTAGGAAATGGGAATAGTAAAATTTTCCCTGTCTGTCTCAAATGGCAATTGAGTGGACTGAAGAAAATAATATATTTGTCAACCTGTAATCATTTGTCAACCTTATTATTGAAAGTCTGTTCTAGGTAAGGATGACCAGAAATGCAGAGATGGAAGGGGGTAGGGAAGGGAAACCAGAGAGAAAGTAAAGAGCAGAAATAAAAAATGAGAAAGAAGAGAAGGAAGGAAACTAGGTCCTGAATTAAATTCCAAATTCAAAGGACTTTTAATGGTATTTTATTATCATCACCAACTCATCAAGAATCAAATGTACTTACAAAAATAAATTAACACAGACTCACTGCCAAGTTTGGTCTTCAAGGTTTGGTAATGGGAAAAGACAGAAAATTGTGAATAAACAAGGGAAAGTTGGAGTTAATGGAGTATCATCTTACCTCTGAGAAAGGGCAAATGTTCTGAACTGGGATACAACACAAAAAACCTTATTCTTCTCAGAGTTCACACCACCCAACATTGAGAGAAAGAGTCTATGGATTTTTTATCTATTTCTCATTTTCAACATTCATGTGGGCAAAAGACCCAGTGTACTAACTCTCCAACCGTAAGTAATAGACTGAACTCAGAAGGTCACATGAAAATCAACAATGTCATCCACACACAGAAATATGAGTTCTTTTCCATAGTATTATCAGACAGGGGAAAAGGCAAAAAATTTTACAAATTTAATATGAAACCATGCATTGGGCTTACCATAAAAACTAATGTGGAGTATGAAATATTCTGTGCTTGGAAGTCATTTTTATTTTAGAGAGTACTGAAAGCCTCACTTCATAGAGCCGGGAAACAAGATAACTCCACAAACATCAAGGTAGGTTACTTCTACTTTTATTTTATTTATTTATTTATTTTTTTTTTGAGACAGAGTCTCACTCTGTTGTCCCAGTCTAGAGTGAGTGCCCTGTGTCAGCCTAGCTCATAGCAACCTCACAATCCTGGATTTAAGCAATTCTCCTGCCTCAGCCTCCTGAACAGCTGGGACTACAGGCACCCACCACCATGCTTGCCTAATTTTTCTATTGCAGTAGAGTCAGGGTCTTGCTTTCACTCAGGCTGGTCTTGAACACATGCACTCAGGTGATCCTCCCACTTTGGCCACCCAGAGTGCTGGGATTACAGGCATGAGCCACTGCATCTAGCTGGTTACTTCTAAATACTCTGTTTCAAAAGTACATGTGACAACTCCCTCTCCTATTTCCTCCTCTCTCCCCTCAGCCCTTCACTCCTCCGCTCATCCCATATGTGTCTCTGAAGGTTAGGTAAGTAGTATCAGTCCTCTTGGAAATGATTTCCTGTTATCACCTTATACAACTATTTCTTTGTCTATACCCACAGAAACAAAATACACTTGTATATTGATTAATACTTTATAATTCAGACAGATGGTAAAGTTAAACATTTTAATGGTTTAATGCTAGCTTAGTGTATAGGTCAGGCTTTTGACTGTAACCTATAACCGTTAATGTTATGTGTCAACTTACCTAAGCTATAGTACCCAATTATTTGGTCAAATACCAGTTTAGATGTTATTGTAAAGGTAGTTTTTAGATGTGATTAACAATAAAATCCACAGACTTTCAGTAAAGCAAATTATACTTCATAATGTGGGTGGGCCTTAATCAATTGAAGGTTTGATAATAAAGTCTTGGCAATGCCAGCTGCATACACCCAGGGTGGCAGGTTCAAACCCAGCCCGAGGCCAGCTAAATAAAAAAAGTAGCCAGGCATTGTGGCGAGCGCCTATAGTCCTAACTACTTGGGAGGGTGAGGCAAGAGAATCGCTTAAGCCCAAGAGTTTGAGGTTGCTGTGAGTTGTGCTGCCATAGCACTCTACCAAAGGTGACATAGTGAGACTCTGTCTCTAAAATAAACAAACAAATAAATAAATAAATAAAGTCTGAAGTTTTCTGAGGAAGGAATTCTCCTCAAGACTGAAATGAAGAAACCTATCTGACTTTCTGCTACCCTGCAGAATTTCGATGCAAGATTGCAATATTGACTATTGTCTGAGTCTCAAAGCTGCCAGCCAGCCCTAAGATTTTGCTCTGGCCAGCTCCCATAATTGCATGAACCAAATTCCTAAAACCCTCTCAATAGTTAGCTAGGAATTAATGAAGGAAGGAAGGAAGTGGAGAAGGGTGAGGAGGGAGAGAGGGAAGGAAGGACTACACATACAGATATCTCCTGTTCTGTTCTTCTGAACAACCCTGACTAATACATACGCAAATTTCCCCCTTTCTTCACACATCATTCTTACACCTATGGTTTTTTTGTTTAATAAACATCTAAATGTTTCATTATTTTAAGAAAGGCTTGTTTGCTGCAGATGCCCCAGAGGATACTCTTTGTGACCAGGTAGGACAGATCAGGCATATCCATCAGTGTCTGAGGGTATTGGTATCTGATCCTCTGCTGGACCAGTCTATAGCGGCAGGATGACCAAGGTGTTGGCAAAGGTTGCTGGGGAGATTGATTCCAGGCAACATGAATGAAGTACTGAAAACCTCAAGGCAAAAAGATTATCTTATCTTCTAGCTTTAGTGACAAGTTTTGTTGACTAGAGTCAGTAGGTGGAATATGAGGAGAAAGGCATCATTCTAATGCTTTTTCAGGCTTTGAAAATGTAGCTTACTACTTTCAAAATAGTTTAGGGTGAGGCTGTGGGAGGGTAGAGAAAAAGCTGATTTGTAGCTGATGGATCATATTGCACATACTACGAACCTGCTTTGTTTGATGTAGAGGTTTTCTTAAATTTTTTGGTATTGATTTTTGGATATTCTCTGCTATAGGCAAATTATATGTCAGAAGATGTTTTCAGATTCTCTTTCAGAAAATATGGCTATCTCACTATATTGCTTCTGTGATTCCCTTTCTGTCTCCATGATTTTCTTAACCTTATTCTTCCCTGTTCGCTTGGCTGGCCTCTTACCCTCTTCCTTGCTTTTCTAAATATGACTTTCCTTTAATGCCCATCTCTAATTGTACCTGTCAGAGTTACGGTATGACTTCTTGTGGGCCCTTGGCATTTCCGCTTTCATGGGCCTCTTCGATCATTAAAAACATTTTAAAATTTATTTTACAATTGTGTTGGTGTACAGACAAACATCCATAAGGTGATAATAATTATTTTTTTGACTCAAAAAAATTAAAACATTTTCCCAGACTCCTTAAGGTATTGTGGGCACACAGAAGGCGCTTTGCCCTCTCTGTCTGATGGCTAACAGGCCGTCCCTGGTCCCTGCTTTATAAAGGAGCCCTAAACAGACATCTCTCCTTTTATTTCCTCACTTGTATAATTCTTACCTCACAGTTACTATTGTAACATGAGACAGTGCATATAAAGTTCCCAGCAAGTGCTCCTAATTGGTGGGTATGTATATTTAAGACTTACTATCATCTGCCTTTTCATATATGTCTAACTCTAATTTAATTAAACTGTAAATGCCTAGAGGCCTGGGAGTATGTTTTAAATCAATGGTCGTCAAAACTTACTGAGCATCAGGAACTGCCCTGGGAGGTCTGGGGTGGGGCTGGTGAATTGCATTTCTCTTTCTTTTCTTCCTTTCTTTCCTTTCTTTTCCTTCTTTCCTTCTACAGTGTCTAACTAAGTCACCCTGGGTAGAGTACCATATCATCATAGCTCACAGCAACCTCAAACTCTTGGGCTCAAACCATCATCTTGCTTCAGCCTCCCAAGTAGCTGGGACTACAGGCACCCACCACAATGCCCCACTGCTTTTAGAGATGGGGTTTCACTATTGCTCAAGGTGGTCTTCGACTCTCCAGCTCAGGAATCTACCCACCTCAGCTTCCCAGATTGCTAGGATTAGAAGCATTAGCCACTGTGCCTGGCCCCATAATCTGCATTTCTAACAAGTACCCAGGGGGTACTGAAGCTGCTGGTCTGAATACCCCACATAGAAAACCACTGCTTTAGACAAAGCTATATCCTCCTAAAATCTACCATGAAAGAAAACTTTCAAATAACATTCACTGTAATTATTTATGCAGAAGGTAACATAAATGCTGGTAGGAACATTTGCCCCGATCCCATTGTGAGAAAAGTGTTATGATTACGGAGGCTTAATGGAGAGAGATGAGCAAAGAAACCTCGTTGAAAGAAAAGGTGCTGGTGACACAATTGAAGACTGACTGTCATCTGTTGGATTTCAGGGGCGTGTGCAAAATGCAGCGAAGAAGCCAAACAATGGCCCCGCCAAGTCAAGGCTGCCTGCATTGTGAGCTCAATCTGTAACTGTGCCAGCAGGGCTGCTGGGATCCGTCTGCTGCTCTCTTTCTGATAACAGATCTGGGGTCTCTCTGGAAGGAAATAGCTTGACAGGAAGAAAGAAAGATAGGGCTAACTGAAAATGTCTGGACTCACGAAACTGCACTTGAATGTGCGATAGCACTTTCTGAACCCTCAGTAAACTCTGCTATTCTCTCTGTTGTCTCTGTTCCTTTCATCAAGAAATGTAATTTGTGAATGCCAAAGCTCTGCTGGTCACATTCTGTTTCCACAGAAATTAAGTTCACAGAATTGAATACTGCAGGAAGGCTCGAGATCTTCCAGCCCAACCCACTAAT
The DNA here is from genome assembly GCF_000181295.1 of Otolemur garnettii. Classification (NCBI taxonomy): domain Eukaryota; kingdom Metazoa; phylum Chordata; class Mammalia; order Primates; family Galagidae; genus Otolemur; species Otolemur garnettii. Next base: position 34,914,340 of record NW_003852401.1, read on the forward strand.
TTTATGGATGAGAACACTGAAGCCTGGGGTTAATCCTAAAATATAGAAGCCAGAACGGTAGGGCCAGACTGCAATCCAGCTTGACTCACAGTGGGTATGTGATGTGTGGAGTCCTTTATGCTCCCAAACCGAGTTAGAAAAAGATATCTTTTCTCTACTGCATTTTAAGGAGGAAACAAAAATTTCCCCCTTCACTTCAGTGACTTTTCACAATTTGTCCTTTTCATAGTTTGAAGAAAGGAGGGCTTTATAGGGGGCAAATTAAGAGAACGGAAGAATGTTAAACAGTTCCAGCAGAGCCTGAAAGCTTGAGGGCAGTAATGACATACATCCTAGTCGCTGGTATATCATATGCTCATTGGCTACCCTGAAACATGGCACGGAGCAAATTATCAAAAAACAATATAGTTGAGTGAATAAATGGGTCAGTGAATGAAGGAATGATTGAATCACTGATGTGAAGAGCGTTTGCCAATTTTATAGCCAATTGGGTCATAAACGTTTCACACTAACACGTGGAGCCTGTGTGGAGTCTCCTTATCTCCACTCGTGAGTTAGCTGCTTACGTAAAACCAGAAAGCACCGCTGTTTCTGCGAGACAGGAACCAGATTGTGTCAGAAGCGTGTCAGCCAGGAAAGTGTGAGCTTTGGAAATGGAAAGCTTTGAATCCCAGAGTTCACTCGGGTTACTTAATTCTAGACAAGATATAGAACCCTTTGAGCCCTTGAGTCTTTCAGTTCTACCCCATCCTTTGATCCCCTCAAGCCCTGTATAAGGTTTAAATGAGATAACACGTGCCAACTGCCTTGCACATAGTAGGGTCTGATTAAGTAACAAACGCCACAGCCGTCCATTTCTACATGCCTGTTTAAAAGGCACATAGATACTGAAGTAGGCGGGAAAGGGAGTCAGGAGGGTAGATAAAAGTTTAGATGGAAATGGAAGGGCATTTTTCAGGTGAAAATGTGCACGCATCATCCTTGGGCTTACAATTGTCTAGTCACTGCTCTTAGTGACGGGGTGCCTCACAATACGTCTGAGCAAAGCAAGTGTCATCCAGGTATTCTTCATAGTCCATAACCCCTCATCAATCTCCAGGCTTCTAAATTAAATGATTTTTAGGAAAAAATGAATCCAACATTTTGCTTACCCATTTGATCTTGGTTTCCTGGTTCTGGGCTCAAGGAACTCAGTCTCCTCCTCCATTTCCGTGTCAGGGAGCATGTTTTTCTGAGAAGGCTGTGGTGAAAGCATTTCCCATTCATTGTCATGGGTGACAGGCTGCAGTATAACAGCATCCGGGCTGGCCCTGCTGCGGCTCTTGTTCTTCCGTGATTGGCTGATCAGACCAGAAGCTTCCTCTAGTGCTGAAGATTCCGGAGGCTTTATTTCTCCCAAAACTTGCATCTGGGGGGTCCTGTTCATGCCGAGATCGGGGAATGGCTCCACAGTCTTGCCAGGCCATGCAGTCCCTGCATCCCTGGCTTCTTCTGACGAAAGATTGCCAGCCTCACCATGGCCCACGACCATCCAACTCTGATCTTGCACAGGGCTCTCAAATGATAATCTCTCATCATGTTTGGAAAATATTCTCTCTGCAGAATGATCTTTTCTTTCATTTAAGGAAGCAAGCTGACACGTGTCTGGGAAGCTTGCTAATTGAGTTTTAGGCAGCCTCATTTCCTCGGAACCTGTATACGACTCTTCTAATTCAGAGGTGCTTGGTCTTGCTTCACAGGCCTCTGGCTTCAAGGGTAAATTTTCTTCATGGTTTACAAGAATGTAATCCATGTGCAGGACGTGATTATCTCTATTCTTCTCTGTGCATCTTTCCTCCTCGTGTTTGAATTTTATCTGTTCAGGCTCTTGGGTAAGAATTATCTTTTCTTCTTCCAACTCTGATATTTCCTTGCTGGCACCTAGAAGTGGAAGTGGAAGGTGAGAAGAAGACAACCAGAATTAATTAACACATTATGTGGTTTGTGATCTTTGCAAACGATCTTCTGAAAAGAGGTAACTTAAGAAATATTTTTATTTTGTAGAGCTTTAACTTTCTCGTACACTATCAGGGATAGGCATCACATGCACATTACATGTAGATTTTTACTGCTGCTATACATAATCCAATTAGGCGTGACCTGCAAATGTGGTTAGTTCCTCTCTACCCTTATTGGTAAGAAGAATGTGTTTTACAAATGCACTGGTTTAATCAAAGCAGCTGTTTGGAGGATAGAGAAATGGGTCTTACCATTTGGTGGTCCTATGTCTCCACCTGCTGGTGAATCAGAATTATTGGTTTCTACTTCCCAGTCAAAGTTTGATGGAGACAAAACAGTGGATCCTGTTTCTACAGGCAAAGAAACCGACTCAGGGTCTTCCTCAATGTGCAGCACAACCAGCTGGGGTCCAGGCTGTCCGTTTGGGGTCTCAGCATTGTTTCCCTCATTGTTTTGATCAGGAAGAGCAGAAAGGACTATCTCTGCTGCTTTGCTCCCCGGAGACTCATCCTCTGGTGACCCAGCTTCCTCTGCTGTTTCAGTACCATGGGTAGGTTCTGTGAGATAGGACAGATCAAAGGGAGGTGTGTACGGTGTCAGCGACCGCTTCAGAGCATCTTCCTCCAAAGGAGGGTCCCCACCATAGAGGAAGTGTTCAGGCTCCTTCATGAAATCTTCATCAATGTTCTGGCCCATTACTTCACATTCAAAATCACCCCATGAGGCTTCTGAAGAGCAGATATCTTGCTTCCCAAGGTCCCCATCGACTGGGGTTTCGGGGTGGCCTTCTGACAATGTCAGTTTACTCATGTCATCTATTGTCCCGGTGGACGTGTTGAGACCAGAGGCATCGCTGAAACTGTGATCAAAGGCAGCTTCGCTTACATCCAGACACGTGTCTGAGGCTAACAAAGCATCAGTAACCATGGCAGGATTCTCAGAAGCAAAAGGTGGTTCACCACCAGACAAGGCTTCTGCACCTGTCTGACTCTCCGGAGACAAGCCCTCTGATAGCCAAGAAGCACTTCCTTCCACAGGTGTCTCTTGCTGAGTAACAAAAATGCTGGTTCCCATATTTTCCATCCTTGGGCTTGTTCTGTCAACAGGTTCCAAAATCGGTGCTAGATCTGGACTGGTTCCTATCTCTGATGCTTTTAAACCTGGATTCTTGTCACCATTTATTTCAGAAGCGTCAGGAGAACCTTTCTCGGCAGCACGCTGGGAGAAGCAATTTATGTTTGCTTGATCGCCAATTGGAGGCAATGGAATCGCATTTTCAGAATAGAGTTTGGGACTGTAGGGGACAAATTCCTGCCCGGGCTCCTGACTTGGCTCCTCTTCGTTCTCTGGCTCAGTGAGATAAAGCTCTCGGGGCCCCTCTTCAGGTCCCGTGAAGGCACTGATGTGCTGCTCGTACTCCTGCTTCGCCTCAGAGTCGTGACATACATCAGGGCTGCGGGAAGCCTGAGAGTTGTCGTCACGCTCACAGTGCGTCAGTAGATCAGGGTTCCCACCATCTGCTTTCAAACTGAAGGGCTGTCTCGCATCCGTCCACAAGTCAGGTGAGGCTGAGGCCAACTGCCCACTCTCTTGAAAGTTGTCATGCAAAATATCTGGCACAAAGGTAGCTTGGGGGCCCTTACTGGGGCTAGAGCCATCCCAGTCAGAGTCTGAATTCCTTATCAATTGGGTGGGAGAACTGACAGCAGGGAAATTTTCGGTGGCAACGCTCAAATTTGTCACTTCACCGAGGCATGATTGTTCTTGCTCCCGCCAATTGGTTTCAGTAGTTGGAACAATAGATAAAACACAGCCATTTTCACTGGTGTGAGTAAATACTGGGTCTGGTTCATCCCAGACTGACAGCGTGGGACCCTGATGCTGCTCTTGGGTAGGCGTTTCAGAAGTGAGTTCATCACCAGCTGAAGGCATGAGGGTTTGTTGTCTAGAGTCATTTCTTTGAATTTGATCCAGTATCACAAGCTGGCTGAACTGATCAGCATCTGGGTCTGGCTGCCTTGGTTGAATGTTCCAAAGCTTGTCACGGGAGCTCTCCCCATCCCTATCCAGAAAGGGTGACTGATGTCCGTCACTGAAAGGATTAGTACAGTGTGTATCCGTGGACTGGGTATCACCCTGAAGGGGCACTCCCCAGGGACCTACATTCTGGTGCCCTGAAGAATTCATCTCTAACACGCCACTGGAGTCAGACAGCTTGCCTTCAGATACACTCTCCGGTGGTCTGTGCTCCCGTGACGAGGCATCCCACCACTCGCTGCTCTCAGCTGAAAAGTCCAGCGTTTCTAGTTTAGAATTACCTTCATTCTCTGGTCCAGTATTGGGAGACACTTGCCATATAACATCTCCTGTCTCCCTTGTTTCTGGAGTAGAGTGTGTCTCCTCCACTGCTGTAACCTGTATCTTAGTCTCCATCAGTGGCGAAAAATTCCAGGGATCAGGGCTGCTTTGTGGGTCATCGCTGCCTGGGTTTGACTTAATCTCATTCTCTGTTGGTTCTGAGCTGCCGGGCTGGTCAGAAAATTCCTCAGACGTGGGATCAGCTGTGGCCAAGAACTTACTGTTCGATTCATTTGATGAATCCCAAACTCTGGGTTCGCTCTGAGCAACGTGGCAAGTGGCCAAAGGGGCCTCTTCCTCCACTGACTCTTCACCACCGTCATCAGAAGCAGAGCTGTTTGAAATGACCTTGGCGTCTTCTGGCTGCACGGTTGCAGGAATGTCACGTTCATTTTCCTCCTGGTGGCTAGCCATTAGATTTCTTTCCTGATGTGCACCTAAATATTCAGAATATTTACCTGTTTCAGGGCTGGATAAAGAGGATAAGGAGTCACCATCAAGGGAGTCATTCCAAATCTCTAAAAATTTAGGAACTTTGTGATCGAAACTCTTTTCAAACTCATCCACTTTGTTTTTCTCTAAATCCTTCCTTTCAGTAATTACTTCTACTTGGCCATCAGTGCTGGTAATTAGTTCAGCTTCTTGGCAATTTTGCTCACTCCAGTTATCTCCGTTCTCTTTCTCATGCTCCGTACGGGGTTGTTCGCCCCAGGAAGGCAATGCAGCTGAAGAATCGTTGAGGTCAGGACTTGAGGCACTTGAATGAGAATACTCAGTAGACGACACACTACCTTTGCCATCATTTCCAGGTGAACTCACTCCTGGAAGACTGTTCTCGGTCTCCTTAACTTCAAGATTGTCAGTTATCTCAGAACTTGTGCAACTGACCTGCACATTACTGTCTAGAGGGCCATCCTGAATGGCAAGGCTTTGGGGAAATTCATGAGGGCGTTCTGCGTTCACTCTCTCTAGCTCCAGAATGTTACATTCTTTGGTTTTCTCAAGATCTATTTCAGGGAAGGAAACATTTTTTGTTAGATTTATCTTACTAGAACTATCAGTGGCTGCTCCTGAATTTCTATGACTCATGTGGTACTTTTCATAGGTATCTTGTGCCTGCAGGTTGCCTGTGGATACTTCTGTTTGCACATCACAGTGGTCTCGATTAGAAGGCTCCTTCTCATACTGTAAGACCTTCTCTGGTTCCTCAGTTCGAGGACTGAGAGTGACTGAAAGAGGGCTGATTTTGCCTGATTCGCCACAGATTTCTTGATGTTCAGATGCCACTGGAGAAGAGAGTTCCTGGTCAGTTTGCCCTTTTTCAGAAATCCTCAAGATGCTACCCACCCCAAGGCCTAAGACTTCCTCCTCCTCGGGGCTCCCCCTGGCAGTGGCTCTGCTGGCCTCCTTCTCACTTTGTCCATAGCTATGACCTTTCCATGCAAAATGCCCTGGATTCTCAAGCGTGGTCGCCAAGGGCACCATATCACTTTGCAGGGTCTCCCTCGGTGTTTCCTGGCGGTCAAGAAGAGGGGTAAGTGCTCCTGACTCACTGGTTCCAGAGGCTTCCGGCACATCTGGGGTGCAAGTACCCTTAGCATTTGCGGCAAGGCTGGTCATTTCGGGAGGTAATTTGCTTTGTTCTGAATCTATAAAGTCTGATGAACCGGGTAATATGAGTGAGGACATGTCTTCATCTCTCATGACGGAATCCCAAATGCTGTTGGTGACTAGCTGTCCACTTTTCTCATTCGGCTCCTGGTATTGGTTGGGAGTGGCGTCCCTGGTGTGCTCAGCAGAGGCAGGGACTTCCCAGTCTGCCTGGTTAGCTTCCTGATACTCCGTGCCCCAGGGTTCCAGCTGTCTCACTGAAAATCGGGTTTCCGGTTCTGAGCCATCAGCCACATAGCCTTCTTCTTGGCCATCGCTGGTGATCGCCACACCGCCGCTACAGTCATCCCAGTCCAGATCATTGTCCATATCTGAGATGGTGGCCGTGGACTGCGTGTCCTCCAGGATCACTCTGTTCCACAAATCCAGCGTGTCGGGGGCCGCCTGCCGTGAGTTGGTGCTGCTGTGCAGAAGTGTCAGCTGCCGGTTTGTCTCGTTGTAAAGCTGCATCATGCTGGGGTCGTCGTAACTGGACTGGCTGCTCTCCCCCACGTCGTCCTCTGCAGAGACGCTCTTACCATCTGCGTGCTCTGTCTTGAGTACATTTTTATCTGGGTCATGAGCAGCATTTACTTCTGAACCATTGTCTGCATGAGGCGAAGCCCACATGTCCAGGTTCCCCGGCCCTGAACTGATCCGATCTCTAGGCGGCTGCCCGGGTGACTGAGGAGGAGTTTCAGCTTCCTGAGCAGTAGAGTGAGCATCTTTCGACTCAAAACCTTCTTCGTTAGCCACTGGCCTGCTTTCAGTTTCTTTCTCATCGCCAGCAAATGTTGGTGAAGTGTAAGAGTCAGAGGTGGAGTAGTTGGTGTCCAAGGGGGAAGGGACCGAATCTTCTCCCATGTTGGATGCACTGTAATCAGGACATTTATAGGATAAGAAGGAATCTTCCCAAGGAGCTAGGACATCAGATGCTCTTTTTTTAATACTCTCTTCAAAAAGATTCCAGGAGTCGACTTTTTCATACACCTTCTCCCTAGTTTTAGGATCTACGAAACCATTGGGATCAGCCTCTGGTGGCTTAGAATTATTCCATGTGTGACCCAGATCAGAACTGGGATTTCCAGATGCTAGGACCTTATCCCTAGAGTTGCTGCTCTTCTTGCCCCACATTTCCGGAGCTGCTTCATTATTTGTTTCACCGGGTGAATTGTCCAGGAGTTCTTCTGAAGAAAAAGAAAACCCACTTTTTGCCATGGCCCACTCATTGGGGTCCCTCACAGAAGGTTTCTCACCACTGGTTGGGTGCAGATTCCAGGTATTTTTTAAAGCGTCATCATTATCTTCTTTACCAAAGGCACTCCAGCCTGAGAATGCTGCTGTAGCTGCTGGTTCACCATCATCCGTAGGATTTCCCCATGGCTCAGGCATCGCTGTGGGAGAGTGACCCGAATGCCACAGAGCAGCAAAGTCTTCTATCAGGTGGTTTGTTCCCCGAGGAGAAGCATCTGGCAAATGCGATTTCTCTGTGGGCAGGTTCTGAAACTGCAAGCTTTCCTCATTTGGGTCTCGATCATCATTGCTACCTAGCTTAGGCTGACCGAATGCAGGCTCCCAGGGATCTGACTTTGGGAATTCAAGACTCTTTGGTTGAAATATAGAATCTGAGGCTCTTCTATCAGCTGAGCTTGACTTAGGATCTTTCCAAGATTCGGGGCTTTGGAAGATGGACTCCTGTCCACTGGAACTCCAAGCATCTGCAATATCTTTGGAGTCAATTTCCAAACCACCCCACCAGCTGCTGCACCGTGCACGGGTCTGAGGTGGCCCCGTGTGACCCATGTTGATTGCTTTTTGAGCCATATCTTCTGGATAGAGTGAGTCTGGTTCTTCAGTAGATGGTGAACTTTCTACAAAGCTATTCATAGGTGTTGGTGGGATTCTCTTTCCAATATTTTTTAGCCTTTCTGGTGAAGGAGAATTATCTCCCACAAAACCTGTCAAGCTCAAATTACTTTCAGAGTTATCTCCAGGACTTTCTTGTCTCTGAGCAAACTCCTCATCAAATTCCACAAGGTTATCTTTGCCAGGCCCCGACAAACGCGAACTGGATGAATGATTACACATGTCGATCCCCATCCCATCAAGCACTTCAGGTCCAGCAGGGAGCTGTCCTTCTGATGAATCACTGCTGGGGAAGAAGTCATCTGCTGGGGAGTAGTCTGCAGAATGGGAAGATGGTTGAGACTGCCCAGAAGCCATAGGAGCTGGGTCAAAGTTGAAGAGGTCAAAGTGTTCACTGGGTTCTCCAGACCGACCATTCTCCTCTGCTACTGCCCCTTCAGGGATGGGGCTATAGGAGTCAAGCCCTGGAAGGAGGCTATGGTGAGGCCCAGCTCCTTCTCCGACTGGGCTGTCATCACTGAGGAAAACTGAGCTCTCCTTAGATGAACGGCTGCTCCTAATGGTGGCCAACCCGCTGTCTGGGCTCACGAGGTCTATGTTGGCGTCCACCTGAGCCTGGTTAGAATCACTGAGATCTGGAGGGTTTTCAATGAAATTCACAGAGCTGGGCTGAGGCTCTATGTCAGAACCATACAGCTCCATAATCCCAGAAGATCCCTGGGAGAGAGGAGCACTGCCTGCCACGGCTTCTGTTGAGGACGTCCGGCTGTTGGAGGCCATCTCCGAACACCTCCTGTTGAGGACTTCTTTGACAAGGAGAACCACCTGATCACAAGTCACTGAAGGGTCCTCCTGCTGGTACACCAGGATCTCATCACAGCCACAGTCATAGGGCTCCAGTTCCAGGCAAGGGTCCTGACACTCTTCCAGCTCACAGCAAATCTGTTGGGAGGCACAGGGGTTTGAGTGAGCACTCAGTTGCTGCACTTGGCAATTTTCCTTCCTTAGTTTTTTAAAACATAAAATTAAAATTAACCTGTGTTTATCTGTTTAAAATGAAACCTCAAAACAATGGAGAACTGTATGACATGAAACATGGAAAGTCCCACTTAACATAACACCAACCCTTTCTCCAATACTATCAAATTGCCTTTGCATTTAACTCAAAATCCAGCTACTCAATTTTAGTGGCTCCCGAAAGTTATGGGTAAAGAGCCACAGCCCAGTTCTGGTCTCATACTGGCCACCCAACACCTAATTCTTTCCTCTGTGTAGTATGATATCATTCAAGAGGAGTGTAAATTAAGTTTCTGAAAAAGTAGAGAAAGCTGGTCGCCAACAAGAACTATGGGCAAACTGTTGGAATGAGGGGAAGTGGGCAGGAGAGAGGCTCCTTTTCAGGGTCGGGCAGCCAGGTCTGCTTTAACCTCTGATGGCCTCATATGGCAAGAGAAGGTAGGAAAGACAAAGAAGCCACCAGGAGCCCAAACAGTGCCAGGCCCCAGCTGTCCCTTTCTGGCCCAGGGAACACAAACACAGAGACAGAGAGACAAGTGACCGAGAGGCAGGGGGCCCTGTGAGGAGGGTCAGTGCCCGGCCAGCAGTGGGGTGTGGCTCTCTGATCTCAAGGAAATATTAGGAGTATTTTCCCTCACTAAGACTTTGAAATGGCCCCCCTGGTGAGCGATGCTGGTGGCTCAAAGAAGTAGGGCGCCAGCCCCATATGTCGGGGGTGGCAGGTTCAAACCTGGCCCTGGCCAAAAAAACTGCCAAAAAAAAAAGTAAAGAAATGGTCCCCCGGGATTAGTGTAGGTAATAATAAAAATAACAATCACCACCACCATCGCTGCCACCACCACCACAGTGAACATCATCACAATAATAATTAACATTTCTTGAGTGCGTTCACATGCCAGGTATGTTTCTAAGGGTTTTACATGATTTATCTCCTTTAATCCTTACAGTATTTCTCTGATAGCACAAGGCAGGGACTGTTTTTATTCCTACTTTATTTACGAGGAAATGAAAACAGAGGAAAGTTAAATAACTTATTCAGAAAGTGAGGAACCCTGAGCTCTGAGCTCAGGGTCTCGGCCCTGTCTGTGTGGCTCCAGATTGAGAGGAGCTGCCTTCAGCTTTTGCTAGTGTGGGGTGGGCTTGGGAGGGTGGTGGTGGTTTGTCTTCTACTTTTGTCTATTTTTAATGAATCAATTTTCAGCTAGGTTAGAAAAAGGGCTGGGCAGCTAAGGGCAATTTGAAAACCACCATATTGGGGGCTTAGGAGGCCTAACTTTCAAATGACCAAAGATGAAATTTAGCTTTGAAACAAACTACAGAATAAAGCATTGAACATGCCACAGGCTGCTGATATAATGCATGTGGGCCAGAGACGCAGGAGCAAAATGTGCCCACAGCAGGAGCAGGGGGTCTTCTGTTTGGCCTCAAGAAAGCAAAGAAAGCCTAACAGAACACAAGGCCATGTGTCAAGAGAGACCGGACGGAGTTGTTGGAGGACAGAAAGAAGGATGTAGAAAAGAAATGAGTAGAGACTTTGCCTCTAGCCTCCCTTGGATGCATGAAGAGTCTAATTCATTCATTTTCTTATTTCCCAGACACCTTGAGTTAAAAAAAACTCAGCTATCAACCTAGAGTATCCAACTAATTACCTAGAGTTTTAGTGCCTAGAGGCAAACTGTCTCTGATTAGCATCTCGGACGACCAGTCCTAAACACAGGACGCAGGGGCTAAACCTGGTCAGGTATCACCAGGGAGTAAACGCTGAAGAAAACAGAAGCCAGAGGAGGACTTGTCTCCACTTGCGGGAGAAAGATCGGATCTTTCACTCCATGGATTCAGTCCAGAAGAGAAATGCTAATGAGAGTAGCATTTAAAAAAGGCCCAGTATGCAAAATACCCCCAATATTTCCTAAAACTCAAATCTCTAAGACCCTGTCTCTTGGGCCAATTTCTCTCTCTCTTGATCTCTGTCTTTGAGGGACAAAGTCTTGCTCTGTTACCCAGGCTAGAGTGCTGTGGCATCATCGTAGCTCACTGTAACCTCAAAATCCTGGGCTCCAGTGATCTTCCTGCCTCAGCCTCCTGAGTAGCAGGGGCTACAGGTATATACCATTATATCTGCTCATTTTGCTATTTTTTGTAGAGACTCATTCTTGCTCAGGCGGGTCTGGAACTTCTGACCCCAAGCAACCCTCCCCTCTCAGCCTCCCCTAGAGTGCTAGGATTGCAGGTGTGAGCCACCTCATGTAGCCACCTATTTCTTAGAAGCCATTAATCTGTTCCTGTCTTGCCATGCATGTTCTGAGAGCCGACTGTTAGGGTTCCCTGAAACCTCCAGGCTCACCTGACTGCAGAGCTCTAAGTTCTCAGAGTACACAGCAATCTGTCGTTTTGGCTGCTGCTCCTCTGATAGGCTGCTGGCGAACAGGATGAGGACGTCAAAACCAAACTTGTCTGCAAATGCTTTTAAATCACTGGTGATGTTGCTGTGAAACAGACAATTCTGAAACAAAAGAAAATTTGATATTAACGTCAAACTTCCCAGCTGTAGGGGTTTTGCCACCAATGTGTCCAGTTTTATGATCTATTAGGACAGATATTAATTATTACAGGAAAGTGAAATAAACACTTTGCTTTGAAAAGGTTGGGAAACTTTTATGTTGTGGCTTCAAATATACTTTGCTTGTTTTCCCATTATGAGGAAGGGAAGAGTTTTTGTCATTATTATTAATAACTGGATGTCTAGAGGGAGGGTGATTCAAGGGATCACCTCTATGGTTTATCTTACAAAGGTACAAGCAAATCTTTCTAAAAGTAGAATATAAACATCTTAACACAATAACTAAGAAAAATGACATGAAGGCTATGTTAACCAGTTTGATGAAAATATTTCAAGTTGTATATGAAAACACCACACTGTACCCCATGATTGCATTAATGTACACAGCTATCATTTAATTAAAATAAAGTAAAAAAAAAAGAATAACTTAGGTAAGGAATAAACATCTTAAACAATTTTACCTAAAATATTCATTCACATAGTTTCTCTGCAAAGTATATTTTTCCCTCCTTTCACTAATAAGATCTACGTAGGAATGTCTGCTATTACCACAGTTTATCACTAGCAAAGTAGGAGGGAGTCATTGTTCTTTTCTATAATTTTGTTTTGCAATGATTATTATTAACTTTGGGCAGAAATTCCTAAGAAGGAACTTAGCTGAGTTTACCGAGTAGTTTTTATTCGGGTGGAGAAATCTGGGAGATTTTACAAAGAACTGGGATATCAGCTTTGCTTGCTCTGTGGGGCAGCTAAAGAGGGATGGATAATGACAGAAAGGACACCCACTACTTCGGAATACCCAGGCCGGTAGCTGACAGTATTCATAGAAAATGCCCCGGCCTCTTGAGTTTTATTAGCTGCAACCAGAACCACTTTGCTACATGGCTGTCTCTCCTCTTTAAAGAAGCACAGGAAAGCCACACGTTAGCCCCTAACATAATACCTGGCGTATATTAGTTGTTCAAGAAATGTTTGGTACATGACTAGAGAGACACGTAGACAAAATCAGCCAATGCTACATAATCTGTACTCCTTCGTCATACTGTACATCCATCATACATACGTACCAGAGCACACGTGGGATCACTGTATATAATCAACTGCTAGTCTTTTGTGCTACTTGATGAAAAATGCCATGTGGTACACTCAAGGGATTTAAAGAATTCTGTTCGTTTTTTTTTTTTTTTTTTTTTTTCTGATTGGAAAAGCAATCAGAATTATGTCTGCTGCTGGCAAGATACTAGGGCAGCAATTTTCAACCAGTGTGCTCGGGCACACTGGTGTGCCGTGAGAGGATCTTTCTTTCTTTTCTTTTTTTTGCAGATTTTTTTGGCTGGAGCTGGGTTTGAACCCACCACCTCTGGCATATAGGCTCAGCGCCTTACTCCTTTGAGCCACTGGTGCCACCCCGCCATGAGAGGATCTTAAGTGTGCCAAAAACATTTTTAAAGATCACTGATTAAATTATTTTCAAAAGAAGTTCAAAGCACAGTAAGTATATATATATATACATATTTATCTATCTATTTATTTAACTCTTTTTTGTTTTTTGATTAACATAATTTAAGTGTGCCATGGAAGGGTAACTATAAGTTCGAGTATACCGTGAAATCAAAAAGGTTAAAGACACTGGGCTAGAGCAACACAGAAATGTGTACCACGGAACGCTGAAAGTGCCACATGCTTCTCCTACGATAGCCCCTATGAAGATCTAAGCAGTGAAGACAGTTGCAGATTTCCCATGCCCTCATTAATGTATTCTTTGACATCTGCGGACTGGGTTTTTGTGGCTTAGACTATTTACCAGTCAGTTCAAACAACCATAATACACATATTTTGATTTTTTTCTCTTGTTTTGGGATTCATTGAGGGTACAAAGAATTATGTTACACTGATTGCGGTTGTTAGCTTAAGTCCCTCTTGTAATTGAATACACATATTTTATAATGCTGCTGAACAGAATCTCAAGGTCAGCGAGGGCCCTTAGAGGGCAGATGGGTGGCCCATTCATCCCCAGCTTCCACAGCTCAAGGAGTCTTTACTGTCTGCTCCGTGACAGCCACTCTCATCAGGTATCTTTTGAGGCCACGGTCCCTTTTTTGGTTATGAGGAATTGCGCATGAGAATCCACAAAATGTCTTAGGATCTATTGCTGACAAACACCAAGGATCTCTGTACTGTCTTGGTAATGACATTTATGTTGTCCAAATATAATAGCTTTGAAAGCATAGGTTCTAAAAAAGAGTACTATCAGCTTTAATGCTTCTTATTTATTTCCCAAATGACACAATAATAATATTGAAGTAGACATTTTTAAAAATTAAAAAGCTAATTCACCTACTTTTTTACTTCTACTAAAAGTTGATATTTAGAGCCTTTTATCCCACCGAACCTCATATTACACACAGGGTGCATTCAGTAGATAACACTAACATTTCAGATTATCACTGGGGACCGATCAAGATCCTCAGTGCTGGACTTTTTGCCATTATGAAGTGTACAAGAAGGTATGGCTCCAAAGGAAAAAACAATGGACAATATCTACCCAGATCTTTTCCCCAGTAACTAAAGTCTTCAGCATAGCAAAGCCTTACAATTTTCCTTTGCAAATACTTCTTTATTATGTATATAAACTTCCAAAATATATTTGTTAGCCCTTGAAACCCCATGACCCAGTCCTTTGGAGTCTCTCAGTGCTATTAGAGGACTTGTCCTGTCTCACATCCTCAGCTTCTTATTCCTCAAACTAGCCTCATCTTAAAAGTCACCATGGAGCGCGTATTCCTCGGCTGATTTGCATTGGGTTCTCATTGAGTGGGTCAGAGATTAGGTCCAAGAATCTGTATTTCCATCATGTCTTTTAAGTGATCTAGTTCCTTTGGGTAACACTGTCTGAGTTTTCCTCTGGGTGATCCCAAATTCCACAGGATCAAATGAAGTACTGATAAAACGGAAAGCCATCTGAATTCATCCAGGCATGTGAGAGAAACAAAAAGACATGTTTAAAACAGACTCAAACAAGTGAATGAGTGAGAATCTTCAGGATTCTGGGAGGAAGAGTATGTTTGTTCTGCTTTTATGCCGGTGCTGTTTGCATAGGAGATAATTTATTATTGTCTTCTAGCTACACAGGGAGTCATGTGCTGCAATGGTTCTTGTGTTGCTGACAAGCTAGGCTGGCCCTGAATAAACAGCACTTCATCATCAACACAACCCAACTGTAGACCCAGGTTGGCACTTTATTCCCCCCATCTGCCTTCTACCTGATAAATTACTGTTTTAGTTACATGTATACAAATACTATTTGTTAATCTGCTCAAATGTCTCCCAAATGTTTTCTCCCACCTTAAATTAAAAATTGTATACATACATATGCATATATCTTCCACTCAATTTGCTAAAGGTTTAGAAAATAAAGGGACCGTCCCCCTTTTAACCTTTTAACCACCACCTCAGACCCCATTGCTGTATGGGGTCATACAGCAATTATAAGCTGTATGACCCCAGCTTATAATTGCTACATGGAATTTAGAAAGTCACTTTCCTAAGCATTGAAATCAGGAATTGATTGGCAAATTCTTGAGCTAATCCCACCAGTTAGGAAGAATGGCAAATGCTCCCTGCCGTAGCCTTTTGTCACGAGTGGTTCCAAAGAGTCAATTATTAAACGTTTTAGGGGTCACTAATCATTGTTTGCCTGAGTAAGTCCTAGTTTTGGAAGGAGTGGGAAGGCCTGGGAATGTGGAGGAGAAAAAGGCTTTGTTATTTCCCAGCCAAAAACTAAGGTGTAGGTACCAAGGGCCCTAAAAAAGTTGATGGTCAAGGAAGCCCAGGGCAAGGAAACAGAAATGATACGGCTCTACTTGAACTAAAAACTGAAACAATGATAGTGATGTCGTGTTCAATAGATTAGTGCACTCGTGGTGCAAGTACACAAGCAAATGCAGTGGGAAATTTCCTTCTTCTCTTGCTCTGAAAAATTTCATCTTCGTGTTACACACTGGTAGCTTTCAGCACAGCATGGGAAACAAAAGAGATTGAAATAATGACTTGTAAACACTGGAGCTCATGAACGTGTGTATTCTTCTTAAATCATCCACACCCCTCACCTTCTGTCATCTTCTCAAACCCTCCTGTCACGTGTCTGGCCCTATCAGTCCACTGAAATTGCTCTTCTTAAAAGTACAATCATTTCCAGGTGTCCAGATCCAAAATCTCTCTCCTGTTCGTACCCTGTTTAACTTCTCCGCAGTATCCCATGATGTCGACCTTCTTCCTTTTCCGAGGGAAACCCTGACTTCCCCCCCACTTCCCGACCCCATGCTCCTTGTCCTTCTCTCCCTGCCTGTGCTGGTCACTTTTCCTGATTTAGCCTCCACCGCTCACTGCCTTGACCTTGTTTCCTTCTCTCTCTCTACATTCTCCTGGGTGACCTCAGCCATCGAGTGGCTTTAAAATCGCCCATCTGCCAGTGAGAGCAGAATCTACACCCATGTGAGATCTCCATGTAGCTGCCTAAGAAACACCTCGAATAAAATGCAGCCACCTCCTTCGCAGCTTCCTCCGTGCCATTACATTTCTGCACCATTCACCCAGTGGTGAAAGCCTAACATCTAGGAATTATTCGGAATTCCTTTTCTACTCCTCACTCTTCACATAACCCATCAGATAATCCTATTATCATTGCCTTTAAAACGAATCTCAAGTCCAGACACTTCCCTAATTCACCCCATTCCCACCTGCCCCAGCCCCCACCGCCGCCATCTCTCCCTGACTCCAGCAGCAGCTTCACAGCTGGTCTGCTATGATCAATTCTCCATCTAGCATCAAGAGGCAGCTTCCCAAAATGTAAATCAAATAATGACACTGTCCTGCTTAAAATGAACTAAACACTTTCTATTATTACTATTATTTACTATTGCTTTTTTTTTCCAAACTGGGAAGAGGAGGGGTTTAATGTCCTCAAGAATAAAATCTGTATAAATCAATAAAGAAGACAAACCAGTAGATAAAAAGTTAGAGAACATAAAAGACAATTTATAATTGGAATACACATGGCCAATAAATATACCCAAACTTATTAAGCAAAGAAATTTTTTGATAAGAAAAATTTTCATTTTTTCTTATTATTGGTAAATATTTCCAGATAGGCAGTCTCATATGCTTTTTTAGAAATATGTTCTAAAGAAATAATCTGCTTTATATATAAAGGTTTGCAGACAAAGCTATTTACTAGATCATTATTTTAATAACTAAGGTCAGGTTCAGTGGCTCACGCCTATAATCCCAGCACTTTGGAAGGTTGAAATGGGAGCTTATTACACACCTATAATAAGCTGTGATTACACCACTGCACTCCAACCTGGGTGATAGAGGGGGACCATGTCTCAAAATGGAATGAAATGAAATAAGATGAGATGAAATGAAATAACTAAAACTTGGAAAAAAATCTACATATTCAACAATAGAGAAATGGTTAAATAAATTACAGAATAGTTACACAAAGGACTATTACACTGCCATTAAAAATCATGCTATCAGAGAATAATTAATGTAATAAGAAAACACTCATGATATAGTGTTAAGTGAATGGTAATTTCTATAACAAAAATAGAAATTCATCTCTATATGTATATAGTCAAACCATATGCATTGAATTCTAATATACAAGGAACACTGAGATTCACTGATATTAAATTTTTTTTTGTAATTTAACCAATTTGCTAATGCAAAGCACTAATCTAAAGTCTTATAGTATCTTTCCATTATTTTAGGGTGCTCTGTCCAAGGTTTCTAGTAGAGACATAGGAGTCAACAGAACCTGGGGGTAACCCTGCCTCCGCCTGGTGACGTGAGTGAGTTACTTCCTCTCCCTGTGCCTTAGTTTCCTCTTCTGTAAACACTCACCTCATAGGACTGCCGTGGGGGATTAAGAATATACACGAAAGCCTGGCCCTGTGCCTGGCAGGTCATAGACAATAAACAGGTCTCTTTCCTTTCCTGGTTCTTAAAGTACCAAAAGGTCATTCTCAAGGTTCATGGGATTAATTTGACTTACAGAGAGTGTTTTGCAAAAATCTGTGTATGAGGACTGGTTATTCGTGTTACAATACTTTGCTTTGTATTCTTTATAATATGTGTGAACTTTCAAATGATAATCACATACATCTTTATTGCATTTCAGTGATGCACCTGTAAAATTCCTAGATGTGAGAGGATAGAGGAAGTTGCAGAAAGTGCAATATGAACCAAAGTCATTTTTAAAAATGATGTAAGATACAAATAAAACCCATGGATGAGGCAGTGTTTATCTCATTCACAGATTATTTATTCTTAATTCCAAGTTAGACTCAGTGAATGATCTGTTTGCCACTATACAAACAACAGCTTTAATGCATCAAAACTTGTGTGATGGATTTTTTTTTTTTTAGCTAAATCTCCCTCAAGTCTTTTACATCACTTCTACTGTTTTATCCTACAGTGCCAATGACCTTCAGTGGATTTTACACCTGATGCTTAGATCGGGCATTCTGGATTACACACATGACCCAGAGCAGTTGTCTCTCTTGCAAATGACAAATGATATATATTGAGTAAGGTTTTTATTCAATAATAAATTTATTAAAATGGTAATAAGTTTATTAAAAATGAATTTTCTAATGTCAAGGACAAGCGATCCCCAGATGCGTTATACATACACATTTGACCTTTTTTCCTTCTTGAAGGAAATGGAAAAAAATCAAGTGAGTAGGTATCACTTGTGGGAAGAATGCTTGAAGATAAAAATTGGTACCAAATTAAAACACAAGTTTGTACTGTTGCATTTTTGAGATGAGTGAAGTTTTAGAACTACTGTTTAAAACTCCACAGCTACTTTACAAGCACAGTGGCCAACGTGGATTGCTGAGTTTCTAAAATTTAAGAGTATAGCTTGACATTTATACTTGGCATGGATTTATTCCTAGACTGAGGGCTATTTTTTTTTAACCAAGATATAAGAAAAATGCTGAGGCATGTACACAAATGTTCTCACTGAAAGCTTTATGATTTATGCTACCAAATTTCCATTATGATGTTTAAAATATTCAGCAATAATAAACTCTGATAATTTTGACAGGAAAATGATTTATGAGAACACAAGATGCATAAATTAAGAGATTTTATTTATTCTGTTTTCATACACTCTTTAATTGGCAAGCAAAGATATTTCCCATGTTTTTCCCAGACGTCACATTTTTTGCACTCTATTGTTCCTGTTTTTGTGAGATAGCTAAGGCATCTGAGTAGTAAAAACTTCACCGCATTAAAACTCTACTATACATCATATTTTGAAAATAGAGTCAGATAGTATACGTTAATCAGTGTTTACAGCTAAAAACAGAGCCCTTCTATGAAAATTTAAAATACTACAATACATAACATATATGTCAATTTTCATTTAAATCACTAGTATATTGCCTGACATAATTCGCCTAAGCACTGTCTCTGCATTAAACCTCCACTAGATGCTTTGCATCACTTCATTTAAACTTTAAGATGCCCCTATGTGCAGCATGGTCTCTGCACTGCATTGAGAGAATGGCGGCTTTAGAAGGCTACCGGTGTCACAGAGCTCTTATTCCTGATAAGTGGGCCTCTAACCCAGGTTAGTCTGACTTCAGAGACCATATTTTAAAGCCTATGTTATCCTTGAATGAGAAAATTCATCACGAAAGATAATTATTGGTTCAGTTTTTCATTTAATAAAAAAATAATTTTGAATGACTCCAATATTTAGTATTGATCCTCCCTATCACTATATACAGCAAGCCACCTCCTTGATTTTGACAACTGCCAATGATAATGTGCCACTTACAACTTCGGAAGATTCAATATCATCCTGTGTAATCAATGTCCACTTTCTAACCTACTTTAATTCATGTTTAGAGACTTAAATTGAAAGTCCCTAAAAATTTTTATAAGGGGAATGTCATGAGGTTCTTGCAGTAGCACGTACTTTTGAGAAGTTGGGCATGCACGTGTACACAGGGCAGGGTCAGGGAAGGCAGCAGATGTAGCAAAATCACGTAGAATTATCCCTGGGTAGCTTTTCTTGCTCCAGTAGCCTCGACACACAATGGAAGAAGCCTACTTTACCATTCAGTATGTAAAAAGTTCCTTATCTAAAGATGCTCCCAATATAAAGGGTCTTATACTCATAAGCTTACTGACAGTTTCCTTGAGCCAAAATGATGAAGCACTTCTGACAAGAGCCAGATTGTGCTCCCCATGTGAGGAGAGTGAGGAACAAAAGAGACAGTTTGATCTTCATTTGGTCAGGTTAATATTGACACAGCTCAGAAGAGTCAGAAGTGTGTGTCTCGTCCACGCGTAGGGACACTAGAGGTTTTTTTTTCCCCCCAACTGGCAGGTTTCTTAGTAGGAGAAGCCAAGAGGAAAGTCCTCTTGTTAAGGCACAGCTATCAAAGACAATTATAATAGTGTGACCGAGCTTCACATGCTTCCATTTAGGTCAAGCATGTAATAAGTGTGAATAGAAAAACCAAGAGTCTTTCAAGCAGTCACTCTTGTTTGTTTGTTTGTTTTTTGAGACAGAGCCTCAAGCTGTCCCCCGGGTAGAGTGCTATGGCATCACAGCTCACAGCAACCTTGAACTCCTGGCTCAAGCAAGTCTCTTGCCTCAGCCTCCCAAGTAGCTGGGACCACAGGCGCCCGCCACAACACCTGGCTATTTTTTGGTTGCAGCTGTCATTGTTGTTTGGTGGGCCCAGGCTGGATTCGAACCTACCACCTTAGGTGTATGTGGCTGGCACCTTAGCCACCTGAGCCACAGGCACCGAGCCAAGCAGTCACTCTTGTAAGGTCCTCATTTGAGTTGAAAAAATTCAAGAACAGAGGAGACATGTTTATTGAAAATTGAAAATCATTGCTTTCATGTCATGGAACAAATATTTATTATCTAAATATACTATTAATGGAGCGAGAGAGAGAGATATTGAGGTTGGCTGGGAGATAATTCATCTGAAAGCACGGTTAAAAACATCTTGAAATGATGTGGACTGATTTCAGGCTGACCTGTACTAGTGAACTACTCCATTTACTTCTGTTTAGTATTGATTCCCCCTGTCACTATACATAAGCAAGCCACATCCTTGTCACTATACATGAATTAAAACATGCATGCTGGTCCATCCTTACCATCTTCCTCTTAAAAAAGAACCAACATAACACCATCAGAAAGTGGGCCTGGAAACCAAAGCTTGACTACTGTACTTCACAGAGGAGTAGGCCCGGGCAGACTCTTGGGAGTGGTCAATCATGGATTGAATACTTGAATAGGGGAGTTTCACCACCAATTGAAGACAAGTCATCACCTCATTAACCAGGTCAGCTTAATTTACACTTTCTTTAAGGACAGAAACCCACAGTCATCAAAACTTCCTCCCCAGGATGGATTTAAGGACTTGGTGAGGAAAGTGCTAGACTGTTTATAAGGATTCCTGTATGGGAACGCATAATTCAGGACACAGGCTTAATAGAAAACCCACAAGTTAGTCATGCTTTAGTTTTGAAATGGTAGAACTCGGGCAACACCCTAGCTCCCGAATAAAAGTAATAATAGCAGACTATGTCTGTAATTATGTATAGATACGTGTATATCGGCTTGTTTCAAGCCACGACCCTGAACACTCATGGCTTTATTTTCCTTTGTAAAAATAAATCATCTATAATAGTTTAAACACCCGTTTCAAGAAAACAGGAGGCTTTCTTCCCTCTCTGAGTTCCCCTTTCTGATTTATGGAAAACACCGGGCAGGTCTCCAGCTGAGCAGTTGCTGCGCGTGGACGAGACACACACTTCTGACTCTTCTGAGCTGTGTCAATATTAACCTGACCAAATGAAGATCAAACTGTCTCTTTTGTTCCTCACTCTCCTCACATGGGGAGCACAATATGGCTCTTGTCAGAGGTGCTTCATCATTTTGGCTCAAGGAAACTGTCAGTAGTTCAGGATTTGTTCTTCATGGGCAGATATCCTGATGGGTCTAATGAAGCCTTTCTGCTGACAACTCATTTGCTAAAAATACGCAACCATCACCAAGTTTAAGTGGGGAATATGGTTGTGCCCCCTTTGCTATCCACACAGTGGATGTAATTAATTTTTTTTTGAAGTCTAAAAAGAAAAATCTATCCATCAAGGCACACACCTCTTACCACCCATACATGTGTTCCTGTTTCCATTTGCTCACTAATAAACTTTATGACATTCTTAAATTGGAATATAATAGGGTAAACACCAATCTTGGAGCACACATGCAGAGCCAACAGTCTGTGTGTGCCATTTGTTGCAATCTAAGCTAATTACCAGAAACCCCCTCCTGAAAAACAGATACTCTCTGGGGTTTGTGGTTTTATTTTTGTTTGGAGATGTTTGTGTGCAGGGAGCTTGCGGAATTCCTTTTCAGGTAAGGACACTGCATGGTCAAGATTCTCTCAAT
Organism: Otolemur garnettii; assembly: GCF_000181295.1. NCBI lineage: Eukaryota > Metazoa > Chordata > Mammalia > Primates > Galagidae > Otolemur > Otolemur garnettii. The sequence goes on from NW_003852401.1 coordinate 34,936,287, forward strand.
CACAAGTCAGAGGGATTTAATTATAACTGGTTTAAGTAAAGAGAATGAAAGTTGGAAGGATCTGTGGAATGTTCTCGAAGAAGGCAAGAACTCAAGGATAAGATGGAGGAAGGGTGACCAGGAGTGTGTGGGCCATCCTGCCTCTCCATCGTCTTCTCCTGGCTGCATTTGGCTCTCCCGCAAATGGCATTCTCCCCACAGCGGGAAACACAGGCACCTGCAGCATCGCCATGGAGACCTTGCAAATGTAGTCATGGCCAGCGTCCTTGTGGTTTTGAGTCTCAAAACCCTGAAGAAAGAACTCTGGTTGTTCCCACTTGGGTTGAGAGCCTAGTCCTGGGCAAAACCATTGAGGTGGATTGGAAAGCCCATAAGACACAGATGCAATGCCAGTTACAATAGGGTTGGTGTGTAAGACTCACTTCTCAGAACAGGGGTGCTGAGCAGTCAAACCCGCAGGCAGGCACTTTAGCCATCAAGCACCAAGGGATAAGCCACGTGCACAGGCAACCTGCACACACACTCTCATGTACATCAGATAATTTCCCAACCTCCATTTTATTTCCAGCCAACCAAGTATAATCGTAGGGAAAGTCAAGTATGGTGAGGTAATTCAGTTAACTTTATTTTCTTGGAAGTTTATACCCCAGTTAAGAAGTGTATTATAAAGAGAGATGGCAGAACAAATCTATTAAAGAGTTAAGCTTATGAAATGAAAATTATGTTCAATCTATTAAAAATACATAGTCCTATCTAAATAGTCCAGGAAAGAGAGGATCTTCATTCTTTCAGGCTGATGTGAGGGATTATTTTTTGACCCCTGAAGTCTTCAGAAGCTCAAATCCCTGCTGTAATGGGCAAAATCCCTTCGCCATTAGTACCATCCATGTGTCACTAAAATGCTTTAAATACAAATTAGGAATGATCTACTGATGCTGCCTTTAAGGCAGCGAGTACTTGGGCTCACTCTGGTAGAATAAGAGTAGGATTTTAACTGTTATCATCTCATGCAAGAGTTCTTTATAGGAGGGCTATCAGCAAGCCAAATATAGAAGAAATTCTACAATTAATTTAGGTTTTCATAAAAGGTAAAAAGTAATAACTTTGGAAGAGGGTGTCTCACGCTTGACACTATTGACATTTTGGGCTGGATAATTCCTTGTTGCGGGGGTGTCCTGGGTATTGTAGGATATTTAGCAGCAGGCCTGGTCTTTACCCACTAGATGCCAAAGGCAAATTCCCTCTCCAAGCTGTGACAATCACATATGTCTCCAGACACTGACAAATGTCCCCTATGAGGTAAAATCACTCCAGTAAGAACCACTGCTTTACAGAATAAGAGTAGGAGAGTCTTGTGAACTTAAAAAATAAATTGGATTACATTCACCTTCTTCAGCAACACTACGACATAAAAGAAGACACATGGTCAGTCCTGTTTAAGAGGCAGGAGAGCTATTAAAATAAATCAGGGAGGGGGATATCTACACGAAGACTTTGTACTAACTGGCCAAATATTTCCTTTTTCTAAGTTGGTAAAAATAAAAAATTTCCGTCAATTGTCCTTTAGTTTAGATTGGTATTCTCATAAACAAAACAGCATGTTGATCTCTTAAACAGAGAAGCAGGATAATTTAAAAGAAGGAGCCAAGATTTTACAAAGCATCTACTTCCTATTACAGGAAAACGAAGTTTACCAACATGTTTTCCAGAGTTGGTTGTTTTTTCTTTTCTTCTTCTTCTATTTTTGGTCGTGCAAAGTTGTATTATACCTAATAAGTTATGAGTAAACAGGATTTTTTATTTTTATTTTTTGAGACAGAGTCTCACTAGGTAGCCCTTGGTAGAGTCCTATGGTGTCACAGCTCACAGCAACCTCAAACTCTTGGGCTTAAGTGATTCTCTTGCCTCAGCTTCCCAAGTAGCTGGGACTACAAGCACCCGCCACAATGCCTGGCTATTTTTTTGTTGTAGTTGTCATTGTTTTAGCTGGCCCAGGCCAGGTTCAAACCCACTAGCCTTGGTGTATGTGGCTGGTGTCTTAACCACTGTGCTATGGGCGGCCGAGCCAGTAAACAAGGCATCTTTAAATACCAAGTTTTATATTTGGGATTTCTGGAAATACGTATACAAGCAGTTCTCGGATTTTGGACAAGATACATTCCTGAGAATGTCTTTAGGTTGGATTTGTATGTAAACCAGATCCCTGATGAACAGCAAACATCATCATAATAATAATACAATACTATGATGACTCATGTGGTAGTGATGATATAGTGTAATACCATAATAATAAAAAACACCCTTGCACTGTAATAATAAGTTACAGAAACTATTGTGCTCTCTCTTTTAATTCAAAGAAACAGAACACAAAACCAAACTCATACAAAAAGTTTAGATAGGAGAAATTTCAACAAAAAATTCTAAAGGTTAATAGTCCCCTGATGTTGTATCCACAGTAGGCTAATTAGAATGTCCCTTTTATATGGATCTTCTCACCAAATCAGTAAGAACCTTTCATTTCTATAATTAAGTCACTATGCTTAGTAATACCTGGTGCTTTCACTGGAACACTTGCTTTCACATATTCCATTATTCTCACTTTATCCTTCACCATTGCTCCAACAGTCTAGCGACTGAAGCCTGGTGCTTGCCCACTGGATGGGGGCATGTGGCCTTTCTCTGGATGCTTAATTGTATCTACTTTGGTTTCCACTGTAATCACCTTTCTCTTTGCTACAGGATCACCTGGACTTGTAGTGGACTTTTGCTTTGGAGGAGTGGTCATGAGGGTAAACAGATTCACAAAATCAAATAAAAAAGTTAAGACGGACGTGATGCTGCACGAATGAGCAGCTTCTGCCAGTTTGTTTCCACATGTGGAAAACTAGTTCCCAAATTAGTAATTTAATTATAAATTGTCCTTGCAGGGAGCCTTGAGAGCCCATTTGTAAGTACAGAATACTGTAAGATGGGTGGTCCATAACTCAGCGATTACCTAGACTTATCTTTTAACTCCATAACGGTAACCCAAGATATGGTGGATATTTGAGGACATTGCCATATAATGAAACACACCGAGGGCATTGCAACTGTTCAATGAATGTCTAGCGTCCTTGCCTGATAAGTTAGGCTATGTGAACAAAGTCATCAAAATCCAATTCTGGCCTTGAATTATCTAAACCTATATGTCCAAACCTCAACACTTTGTCAATCCTGGCTGTACCTTAGAATAACCCAGGGAACTGTTAAAAATACTCATATATATATACTCAGAGCCCACTCCATAGATTTCAGTTTAATTGGCTTAAGGGTGAGGCCTAGGTTATCAGCATATGTCTCAAAGTGTTCCAGCTATTACTGTACTGTGCAGGTAAGGTGGAAAGCAGTAGTCTATACGGATATAAACAAACATTGTCAACTGGTGTTGTCTAGTCACAGTTTCTACATCAGTGATTCTTGTTTCTGTTTTCCAGTCATTGAGTGAACTTTCATAGTCTCTGTGGGAAACCCAAGTTCCAATATTTTAATTCACATTTTTGTTCTTTTAAAAACCACAGTCCTAACTTTCCCAAATGAGCAGATAATAAAATGTAGGGCTTAAGAGAACAGGCTTGGTAATGAGGCAGCCCAGGATTTATTAATAAACCCCAGCTTCGTATTCTGCTATCTCTACACTTTTAGGCAAGTTACTTAATTATGCTGAGCTTTAGTTTTTTCATCTGGAAATTGAGTATAATAACCTACTTATAAAATGAGATAATGTATAAAATGCGTAGCCAGGGATCTCTCACACAGTCAGCCCTCAATACACGGTGACCCTCGAGGATAGCGGCAGCAAGACCAAAGGGGTCAACTCCATTAATAGTAAATTTATCTGTCAATTAGAGGATTAGAAATTATCAATGTTTAGGGACAGTTTAGAGATTATCTTTCTATCTTAGGTATGTTAGAAAATGTTATTTTCTATCTAAGATTCTTTTGTTGTAGCCATTGTTTAAATTATGTCAATGATAGGATTTCTGATTAAAAGAACTATCAAGTTTAGAGATAGCGCCTGGCAAATAAATCAGATAGTATAATGAGGCAGATCAACGGAGAAAGGGGTTCTTTTCCAGGTGCTCCCTTTAAAGGACGTGATCTAAGTCAATGATCCTCAAACTTTACCTGCATTAGAGAATCAATCACCTGGAAGGTGTCTGAACATACAGACTCCAGGAGGGCCCCATTTTTAGAGCTGCTGATTCAGTAGGTCTGGGGCTGTCGTTTCTAGCAAGCTCTCAAGGGATGCTGATGTCACTGGTCTGGGGAACACACTTTGAGAACCACACCTTGATCTAAAGCAAGCCATTTTTCCTTTCTGGGGCCCAGTTTCCTCTCTGAAAAAGAAACAATCCATTAAGGCAATAAAACCTTTGGTTCTACTTTGCTTGACTCTCTAAAAAATAAAGAGACAGTGGACTCCTTGTACAGTATATTTCTGTTTATATAAGCTAACATGATTAGGACAAATAGTTAATTAAAAATTTGGTTGAAGAGGAAAATTTTAAAAGAAATGTCTTCTTACAAAATAGCAATTTTACTTGCATTCAAATCCAAAATTATGAATCTTTTCATGTAGGACCAAAGTCTTTGGGTTTACAAGAGCTTTCCAATTTCTTTGTTGCATAAATCATACATATAAAATATAACTTTCAATTTCTGGTTTTGATTTCATTAATGTGGAATAAAAACTTAGATACATGTGAAAAAAATCTGAACATGGACTCTTTCTGAATTTTTACTCCCCCTCCACTATTCTTTACTGCTCTATTGTGCTATTTGAGAGCATATTGTTATTGAGAGCATGTTTTACTACATTTTATTGTCTTTCCAAAGAATTAATCTTAGAAATAACCATCTTATTTCTATTTCAGGAGTTTATTCAAAATAATGCAATTATATCCACTAGTACAATGGATATAAACAGGCTTGGGAGCAAACACAGCTGATACTTGGTAAACATTAAATTTAGCTAATTCGGGCACACACACCTGTTCATTTCAAGCGTTTTTAGTTAGCCACGAGCATTCAGCTGAGGTTATCACTCAGCACGTATTACCCAGTACAATGGCGACTGTTTAGAATATTGGTAGAGGGAAGGCTGATTAAAAAGCTCCCACTGTCAGGAGCAAGTGTACAACCTCATATCCTTGCCCTTCAAAAATAAGAATTTTGAATCACAAGATGTACTAGCTAACTTTAACACAAATCACCTGGGATTCTTGTTAAGCTGCAGCTCCTGATTCAGATGGTCAGCTCCTGAGAATCTGCGTTCCTACAGCCCCCAGGTGGTGGCTGTGCGCTGGTCTATGTACCACATGTTGGGCAGCAAGGTATTAACCGATAGTGTCAGAAGGCATAAAAGGGGGACACTCATCCTGAAGTCAAAATCCAAAAGAGATGATGCTAACAGTGAATCGGAAGGCTGAATAGTCTTAGCATGTCTCTTTTGCAAAATGAACAACAGAGAGAGCTGGGAGCTCAGGACCCTAATATGGGAGAAGAAATGATTTCAAGCTGAGAATCCAGCAGCAGGGCAGTGGCCTGCAATTACATTTTGTTAGTGACCAGAGCAAACCACTTTGCTAGCAGAAAAGGGCCAAACCTTTATACCCCAGACAGCTCCACCAACCTCACCACCAACAAACACTGAGTCTCTAAACAGCTTTGAAATGTGCATTTACATCATAGAAAACTGAGCTTAGACACATTCTCTGGGGAAAGGTAATCTCTCTGTCTTCATGGTAGAGAGTCAAAGAAATCTGCTCCCTACCCCCCAAACACACACATTTGGCTTGGTTTTTTATGTGAGTTTTGAATCATTCTATTTTATTGCCTTTTATTTGCTCTAATTTTACAGTTAGGGAACTAGTGTAAAGCTTCCTTATTTCTTATACAACTGCAAAGATAAGCAACCCAGTTCCCCATAGTTTCTGGTTAACAGGCCCAATTAACTTAAAAATGCACAGTTTCTAGGTTGTGTAGTTTGTCTGCGTCTGGTTTTTCCTGGGGCTGGAGATGTCACATTAGGGAGGCTCGGAGAGCATCCATCTTTGCTACTCCAGGCTTCTAGCGCATCTCTGGCAGGCAGCTCCCTCTGAGATGAATTGAATGAAGGAGAAACAGACCTCTGGCAGCCTCTGGATCCCAAGCCAGGGCTCATGATTTAGAAAATGTCTATGTCTGTCTGCTTGTATTTATCTATTTCCCTGATTTTCCTCCATATTCTCAACTCAGTTCTTACTCTCATCCTAAAAGGCCAGCAAAAAGGACTATGTGGCTGTAAGTTTGGACAAAAAGCAACTTTCTCCTCTTCAGAGATCCCTGATAGACCCATGACTGTCCAATCTCCAGCACGGGCTTCCTGAATAGAAACTTCTGTAGAAAAATGCCTTTCTGGCTCGGCATCTGTAATGCAGTGGTTAGGGGCCGGCAGGTTCGAGCCCCGTCCAGGCCAGCTAAACAGCAATGACAACTACAACAAAAAAATAGCCAGGCGTTGTGGCGGGTGCCTGTAGTCCGAGCTACTTGGAAGACTGAGGCAAGAGAATCGCTTGATCCCAAGAGTTAGAGGTTGCTGTGAGTTCTGATATTATGGCACTCTACTGACGGGGCAACCTAGTGAGACTCAGTCTCAAAAAAAAAAAAAAAACTTTATAGATAAACAAACAAAAAATTTCAATAACCCTGTAGCCAAAAGCTAGTTTTATAATCAAAGAGCAGTGTTTGTTGAAGGGCCTCTATGAAGGAGATTCAAGGTTTTCAATGGAATGGCAAGTCAGGTCTGGGCACTGGGAAGTTACTTTTTCTGTTTTTAGATTTGAGGATGTCCAAATGCTTCTGTGAAAATTAGGGGGTCAGTAAATGTTTGGAAGTTCCTTTCAAATTCTCAAATATGATGATTTAATAATTCTAAGATGAAAGAATACTCAGACCCTAGGGGGTGAGGAGAAGGTGATATAAGCATAAAAGCATGTTTAAATTTTTAATATTGAATCTACGGGAAAAAGGTGGTGATATACTGAAGCAATAAAGATCCCTGGGCTCTCAAATGAGGCAGACTTTTATTATATTTGAATCTCAGCTATGCCACTTCTCATTACCCAACTCTGGGTTAGAGATTTAGCCTTAAAGCCTTGGTTTCTGCACCTGAAAATAACACCTATTAGGTTAGGTGTTTATGGAAAGGATTAAATGAGGCCATTCATATAAAATGCTAGTGCAGTCCTTGGAACATTAGTAATAAATACTCAGTTTGAAATATAAACAGGGTTCTAGTTTGTCATAGATACATGCATTTTTGTCTGTCTACCTACCTCTGAAGGAGGGACTCTCCTCACAGCACGTGGCTAGCATGGGGCTGTCCTTATCCCCAAACTGACCTCTAGGTGGCAGATGACTCAGGCTTAGCCAAACTTTACTCCAACCACTTGTCCACAAGGTTGGTTTCAGGAATCATATGTGACTTGCGATAGCCTAACAAGAGATTTCATAGGGGTTTTGTGAGGTTCCCTCTTCCTCTGAGATCCTGAGGTCTTGGGATCACATAAGCTTGAGCTGCCCACGGCTGTCCTCAGGAATCATGAAGAGAGTCTCCTGAGAATAAGGCTGACATTGGAAAGACTAAGGCAAGAGGCAGCCGCATGGTTTGAGTTTGAGCCCAAGAGTATCAGAAACTAGATCTCTCCTGGATTAACAGCAGACCAGTTAGCTCACTGTTTTCCTTATGCAAATTTTAGTTGAATTTCTGTCACTCACAACCAAAGAATTAGACAAATCCACAACTTATAAAAACCTACTAGGTGATTATAAATAATCACTTAAAAATTTAAAATTTTATAAATTTATTTATAAATATATTTACAGGAGCAGAGGCCACTTTAAGAGAAAATCTTTTCTTCCAAATCATGACTTTTTACATTTTAGAAAAGAAGTCCTCCACCTTTTACTGGAAAGAGTTTGTCTGATTTTGTTTTTTCTCCTTATCGGTCGTAGCTAGTGATGAGGCCCAGGGTGGCTGACAATTAAAACACTGAGATACCAAAAGAACTGCAGAACCTACCACTCAACTCCCAGAAGCCAAGGACAGGAAAATAGCAAAAGTAACTGGAAGGCTGACCATGGGAAACTTTAGGGTCACTTGTTTGGCTGCCCCAGCCTAGGAAACTGTCACTGAACTAAAGTTGGTAATATGCAAAGAATAAAAACCTCAGTGTTGTGACACTTAAAGAAAAAAAGTTTAAAAGTTTATGTCTAAATGTTGGCTTATTTACATATGACCAAAGTAATTTTAATTGATTTTCGCCTATTCTGTAGCTGGCAATAAGATAAAAATTAGAGATACCCATTTAACAGATGAGAATGCTGAAGCTCAGGAAGCTTTAGGAATATTCCCAGACACAGTTATTCAATGGGGGAGCAGGAAAACTGAGACACAAGTTTTCTAAGCCTTGTTCTAGTACAACAGTTCTCAACCTGTGGGTTGAGACCCAGGGGAATTGTATTAAAGGGCTGCGGCCTTAGGAAGGTTGAGAACCACTGTTCTAGTACCTTTACATAAGCCATTTGTTCTCATTTGAGGTTGAATGTCATATCTTCTAAGGACATAAAAGGAAACTTATGTAACTTAACATCTTTACTTTTAATCACTTTTCATTCTCTTATTACAATCCAAGGAGAAAATATGTGAGGCCAAGTTCAATTTTTTTTTTTTTTTTTGAGACAGAGTCTCACTCTGATACACTGAGTAGAGAGCCATGGCATCAGCCTCATTCAAAGCAACCTCAAACTCCTGGGTTTAAGTGATCCTCCTGCCTTAGCCTCCCGAGTAGCTGGGACTACAGGTACCTGCCACAATGCCCAGCTAATTTTTCTATTTTTAGTACAGATGGGGGTCTCACTCTTGCTCAGGCTGGTCTCAAACTGTTGAGCTCAGGCGATCCTCCTGCCTTGGCCTCCCAGAGTGCTAGGATTACAGGCATGAGCCACCACACCCAGACTTGAGATCCCAAATTTGGATAGCTGATGAAAATATCTTGTAGCCTCATAGCTCAGTACGGTGTGTGTATATGTGTGTATTTATATCCAAAAACTTTAAAGAGAGAATTCCTCAATACGTTTCCTTTCAGAAATAATAGAAGCTCTGTGGAGGTAGGCTTTGAAGAGAAAGCCATCCACAGTTTTTAAATGTATATTTAAAAACCCCCCAAAATGCAAAAGGAGGCACAATGTTATATGATGTGCCTATGTCATAGATAATTTTTGGTCTAGTACCTAAAAGAAAAAAATTTCTGGCTTGGTGCCTGTGGCTCAAGTGGCTAAGGCACCAGCCACATACACCTAAGGTGGCAGGTTCGAATCCAGCCCGGCCCACCAAACAATAATGATGGCTGCAACCAAAAAATAGCCGGGCGTTGTGGCGGGCACCTGTGGTCCCAGCTACTTGGGAGGCTGAGGCAGGAGACTCGCTTGAGCCCAGGAGTTGGAGGTTGCTGTGAGCTGTGATGCCACAGCACTCTACCCAGGGGGCCAACTTGAGGCTCTGTCTCAAAAAAAAAAAAGAAAAAAAAAAAGAAAGAAAGAAAGTTCTAGTGTTAACCCTTAGAAGGGGAAAAAAATGAACAGAAAGCAAATAATTTATAAGTACAATAACCAGTCAATCTTGCAATAACCAATAAACTGGGTGGCTTAGAAACAAGATGATATTTCTCATAGTTCTAGAGGCTCTAAAGTGCAAGACCGAGGTGCTGACAGATTCAGTGTCTGGTGAGGGCCTTCAGGTTTGTAGACTGCCTTCTTTTCACTGTGTCCTCACCTGGTGAAAGAGGCCAGGGTTTCTCTAAGGCCTCTTTTACAAAGACACTAATCCCGTTCTGAGGGCTCTGGCCCCATGCGGTAATCACATCCCAGAGCCCTCACATCCTAATACACAAACATTTTGGGGATTAGGATGTCAACATATGAACTTGGGGGTGACAACGGTATTCAGACCACAGCAAGTGGGGCAAGAGTAAGGCATTTCTTTTTGCCTGACTTCATTTTGGGGCTCCCTAGCACTTTCTGGCTCGCCACTATAGGCATGCGGCAGCGGCAGAAGTCTAAAGGGAAGCAAGGGTCCTCTGCTGCCCCAAGACAGGTTCGGAGAACCGTGAACATTCTCTCTGCTGCGTGCTGACCTCAGGGGAAGGTACGAGATGGTCAGAAGAGAGACGGTCCCTATTTCTGTTCTCACAGAGGTCAGCTGTCACGGCAGCTCAGGCCTTGCCATGTGCAGCTGTGTCCCTTCTCCATGAGACAAAACTAAGCAGCGTGCTCCTTTGTAGGCGCACTGTCAACAGAAGGCCTGGGAAGATACCTGTGCCTTCTCATCCTTATTTAAAGGTGAGAGTCTACTTAGTAGTAAGCTGCCAGGTTGACAAGTCTAGGAATTATCAAGCTTCAGCAGTTGGTTGCCTCGAGCCCCGTCCTTTCCTGCGAGAGGCACAGATGAGCACTCAAACCAAGCTCAATATTGAATCACTGGCAGTATTGGTGCCGCTCACATCAGCAAGAGCAGACATTTCCAGACACTGCTGCAGGGCAGCACACATGGGTGTGGAGCGCAAGACCATACACAAATATTACGGGGCCCATACTCAGAAATGCACCGGGAGCCAGCATCGCCTCAGGTACAAATTTACATGCAATAATTCATATTCTACCAAATAAATCCCAGGCAAACAGAGTAATGCAAAAACATATTTCCTGCTGTCAAGAAAATTTCTGGCAAAATTAATCAACCATTCATCCATTCAGGCTCTTTGCATACCCTTTTGTCAAAGAGGGAATACTAAGAGATTTCTTTTCTCTTCCACGCACTCATTTCAATGAATTGAAGAATCCATCAAGCTTGAGTTGATTTATTGAACTGTCTCTTAGCTCAGCAGTACAACTACAGCAAATGAACTGGTAACTTCTTCTAAAACCAGCAGTGATTCAATTCAACAATATTTGATTTATTTAACTCTTTCTAATTCCAGATTTTACTTATTCTTGCCTTTCTAAACAGTATAAATTTTGGGCTAAACCCTTGCCGATGTGCATTATTTAGATTTTCTGCTAGCAATGATAAAACATACAGATCCTAGGACTCTTTTTTTCTGTGAGAGACTTTAAAAGCACATTTATATTAGGTAGCTTCGTAGAAAGGATTTGTTAAAGACCTCAGGCTTTTTTCCTGATGCAAACTCTTGTGGTGGTTAAGGCTTGACTTTAACATTCAATGACCAGTCAGTTCACTCTGGTTTAGAACACCAAAACCACAAGGGCTGCTTATTTTTGTGTTTATCTTGATAATTCTACCAGGTAAGGAGAATCACTGAGAGGACTAGAGAGAAACCATGCACACTGTTTAAACATGGGCTTTATTACCAAACCTTGTCCACCGAGCCCCACGGAGCCCATTCATCACATACTAGCTTTGCATTTTTTCTTTGTAAAGATATATGACCTTTGCCTATTAGATTTCATTAACAGGGCACCATACAAGGCTCCTTTGCACATGGCAGGATAGAAAACTCAACATCCTTGCCTGAAGGATTTGCGCGAACAGGCTCATCTTCAATCTTTGTCCCTGGGAGGCACTCTTAACACCTGCCAACCACAGCACTATCATCAGAAAAACATTTAGAGATTTATCTTCGGGCTGGTAATTATAAGAGATAATTTGTTTGGAGTATGGATAAAGTTGGTCTAGCATAAACAAACTAGAGGCTCAAATTACATGAGGAACGTCATTAACTATTGATTTAACCACTGCGGGTCTGCAAGCTCACTGACATTCTCAGAAGATGGCAGGTTCCTAAACGATACCATTGGCCTAGAAATTCATGAGAGCTGGGGGACACATTTCAGTCCCTGCTCAGAGGTATCATGGCTTTCATAATTTCCCTTTTTCTTTTGAGGGTCTCAGTGGCATATTCTCTGTTTAGATCTCTGAATGTTAAGAATTAGACATTGGCTGTCCGTTTTGTATTTTAGAATTCAAGATAGTTTGTCTTGGGACGATTTTTAGGGGGATGAAGTCAAAGTATCATGGGTCACAGAGCACATTTTACCTTTCAAAGGCCATTGAAAGTCTTTAGAATATATTATCATCTCATCAGAGCCTCATAATCACCCGGTAAAGTGGACAAAACTGGTGTTTGAACCCCATTTTGTAAGTAAGGAAACTGATACAGGGAGGAGTTGAGGGTTTCGGGAGCTCAATCAAAACACATGACGCACAGGTTCCTTCGTAAGTTTCATTATTCTCGTCTTATTTTCTGCAAAGAACACCTAATGGTGGAAATGGAACACGGTCCTGAGGAGTGACAGAAAAAGTTCACAAACAGTAGATGTAGAAATAAATGGTAGAGGGCAGGAACAGAGTTCCTGGTTTGGATTACCAGCTGTGTACAACACAGCTCTACCTTCAAGCAGTTATGTAGCTCTACATGCAGAGTTACAGCCTCAAGCTCTCAGTTTAAATCAGTGCCTAGAAACACAGCAAGTACTCAATAAATGACACTATTCATATTCTTTAATGCCATCATTAATGATGGTAACGAAAAGAATGTGGCTTGCAAGCTCCACTGAACCTCTCCCAAATATAGGTCTATAATTTCTTACCAGAAATCTCGGGGGCCAGGGATGTGTTTTATAATTGAGATTTTTTTGTCATTAGAGAAAGGTAAAATGATGCTTATGGACCTTAGAGCAGCCGCTCTACAATGCACAAATATTTATGTAATAAAATGTTTAAAGAGGGAGAAAGGGCATTAATACCCGGTTAGAGTTTGCGGTCCCAGATATTTAAAAATCCTAGGGTTTTCAGAGCTTTCTGGATTTCAGAATTGTCCATGGGGTATTAAAAACCTGAACTAATTCTCACTAAAATGTTAAATGTTAAATATCCATTGGTTGCTGGGAAGGAGCAGGGGTCACTTCTCATTATATGATAAATTAGAATTAGGAATTGAAAGGTCACCTGGCTGACCCCAATATGAGTCAATTCAAAGCAGAAAGCCAAAAAGCATCAAAATAGAATCTCATAAATATGAAAACTACTAGTTAATTCAAATAGTAGCTTGTCCAAAATTTACATTTGCTTTCTCAATGAAAACATTTAGTGGTTGTTGGGTGGTGTCTATGGCTCAAGGAGTAGGGCGCCGGCCCCCTATACTGGGAGGTGGCAGGTTCAAACCCAGCCAAAAAAAAAAACATTTAGTGGTTGCCCAACTTTACAAGAGGATTATTTTACTTGCTTAAGAATAAAAACTCTTTATATTTAATTAAACATTTTGATAATTAATTAAAATGCAAGTTTTTATATTTATTAGCATTTCTTTTAGCTAGTGGTCAACCAAAATTACTCTAATTATTAGGCATCTGTTGACTGATGCAAGTTATTATATGTTTCCAAAAATTAGAAAACTAATTTTTATTTTAAAAATAATCTCTGGCTTGGCGCCAGTGGTTCAAGGGGCTAAGGCGCCAGCCACATATACCTAAGGTGGCGGGTTTGAATCCAGCCCGGGCCCGCCAAACAACAATGACAGCTGCAACCATAAAAAATACCTGGGCATTGTGGCAGGTGCCTGTGGTCCCAGCTACTTGGGAGGCTGAGGCAGGAGACTCACTTGAGCCCAGGAGTTGGAGGTTGCTGTGAGCTGTGATGCCACAGCACTCTACCCAGGGGAACAGCTTGAGGCTCTGTCTCAAAAAAAAAAAAAATAATAATCTCTAATTCCCATATCACTTATTTACATTAGTTTCTCTTCCATTTATTTAAATTAGCATCATTTGAGCTCCATACCAAATGAATCCTTTCCTAGAGCTAAGGCCACATTAAGACTTCAAAGCTGATTTCTAATCAAGATTTAAAGGGTAAAGATACACTCAGAAAAATTTAAAAAGTAATCTATTTATGAGTATGAACCAGAAAATTCCAGTAGGTCTGACACATTTGCCAATCATATACAAATATGGCCTCCACACGCATTATTGATGTAGGTAGAATCACTTCCCCACCAGGCAAGATTTTAGACCAAATACACTGATGGTATTAGTTCTTAGATAGCTTAGGACACTCTGTTTTCCTTTATGTGACTCTTCTCTTTCTACAATACCGCAGTTGTGATGATCTCTCTGGTATAACCACAAGAGTGCCATAGAATAGGTGCCAGCTAACCACATCAGTTATTAGATTCATGAACTAGAATACAGAGTCCAGCAGGCATGTCTATGACTTTAATAAATGCCAGGATGGTGTTTCAAACTCAGTGGGGAATAGATGTTTTGACTAAGAAATGGTATCAACACAATGGGCACATATCTCAAGAAAGAATGCCAGAATGAAATTTCAGATGTGTTAAAGATAATGTGTTAAATATAATGATAAGTTATTTGAAGAAAATCAAGAAGATTACAGGGAATCCTTGATTACAAATGAGATAAGTTCTGTAAGTTTGTTCTTAAGTTAAATTTGTATGTAACTTAGAACAGGTACATTTACCTATGATCTATAATAGCCTCTGTTTGTAAGTGTGAGTCATATGTTAGTCCAATGTTTGTAGCTCGGGGACTGCCTGTACACAATCTCATGCCTGGCAGAGCTTATTAAGAGCACAAAACCCCCTCAGAGACCATGAAAGAAAAGAGTCAGATTTAACTTCATAAAATTAAATAACGTAAAACTGTTTTAACATATCATAAAGTCAAAAGATAAATGAAGGGCCAGGAAAATTATCTCCAGTACTTACAATAAGCAAATATTAATCCCTAACATATATGACCTTCCAAAAAAATCAGTAAGAACAAAAGGCAAATGGTCAGTGAACACAGCAAAAACATTCAGTCTCACAAGTAATCAAGAAAAGCAAATTAAACACAAATGAGACATGATTTTTGGGATGAGATGTCTCAGATTTTAAAGGGAGAAAAAAATCTAGAGCTGTTCAGGTTACAGGAATACAGTTTTCGCAAATATAGGTGGTAAGAGTAAGAGTTACAATAACATTTTGAAAAATAACCCAATACTAGTAACATTAAAAGTAAATGTAGCTTATAAATCAATAATCCAATAGTTTTGAGAAGCTATTTTATAAAATAAAATAAATACTATGTAAAGCTACATAAACAAGGATAGTTAATCCAGCATTGTTCACGGTGGCAAAAAAGTGGAAACAGTAGAGGGATAATTATGTCCCATCCAGTCATAGCAAGGAATACAATGTATCATATTGACACTGAAAGACTAAGTTAAACATAGACGTTTACCTGACAAATGTTAAGAAGAAAAGAATATTCCAGAATAAAGTGCATGGTATGGTCCTATTGTTTAGAAAAACTATAATTACATACTACATAAGTCATATATATTTTTTCCTTATATATGTATATATGTACACAATTGTGTAAGTACAAACTTTTTTAACTTTAGTTACCTTACAGGAAGGTAACTGAGGGTATAGGATAATTTACTAAATATTTCTTTATATATTTTGTATCATTTTTCTTAATAAAACCAGCAAGTAAAGGCCAGGCATGGTTGCTCATGCCTGTAATCTTAGCACTCCTGGAGGCTGAGGAGAATAGATTGCTTGAGGTCAGGGGTTCAAGACCAGCCTGAGCAAGAACAAAACCCCTGTCTATGAAAGAAAAAAAAAGAAATAGCCGAGTGTTGTGACAGGCACCTGTAGTCCCAGTTACTCAGGTACCTGAGGCAGAAGGGTCACTTGAGACCAAAAGTTTGAGGTTGCTGTGAGCTGTGATGGCACCCTACAGAGGGCAACAAAGTGAGACTCTGTCTCATACACACACACACAAAACCCAGCAAGTATTATTTTTATAATTAAAAAATACAATAAAGGGAAAACGAGAGAATAATAAAATGAACTAGGAGTCTGTCTTTGTTTTATGGTACTGTAGCGAGTCTGGATAATATGCTCAAGTTTGTCTAAGTGCACTAATAAGCACTAGTGGTTATGAGAGTTGACTGAGGCGCCTTCAGCAACTCATTTGTTAAACAGTCAGTTCCTTCTGAACAAAATGCAAGTCATTATCCAGCCAAACAAGAAAAAACTCTGCAGATGCGACTCTTATGCCAACTTCCAAGGCTGTGTTATTATAATCATTTATTCAGTTAGCAAATGCCCCTATAAGATTTAAATTAGGCAAACCAAACATTCCAAGGCCAAAGCGATACAGGGAGTTACAGCATTGGACAGGTGATTAGAGAGAATTCCTTCTGAAGAGATGGACCACAGAAGACTTCCAGCAGTGACTGGACAGCAAGGGACTTGGGGGATTACACAGATGGGGATTTGTCTCCCCCAAGCTGGGGCTGTCTGTTCTTGCCTGATGTCTATGCCTCTCCACGGCTGCCTCCCATCACCCCTCTCGCATGCTAGCCTAATACAAAAGCAGCCCACGTTCCCATCCTACTCTAAACCTTGGAAGTGGGACAGAATGTGAACTTGGTGACACTATCCATCTGGTTTACAAAGGCATACTCTAGAATTGCCCATATACTCCCCACTCAACTGATAGTCTCTCACCTCCCTTCCCCATCCTGCTCCACCCCTTCTGTGAACACCTGCTTCTTTCTTCCTCCTTGGGGGAGAAACCTGATCCTTGAGGCCCATCCTAGTGAAGGTCATAGTTCTCCCCACACACTCATGGCGGCTGTGTCTGAGTCATTTGCCAGCTCCATATCACTCTGTCTGGTACCTTGTTTGCAGATCCCAGACCAAAAGATGTTTAACACCATCCTAAGCCTCTGTGGATGTCTTAGTTGGCTTCTCACAGCTGGGTCAGTTTCACTAGGCATGGTTGTTTTCTAGGAAAAGGTCTAAAGTCAAGAACGACACTTTCCCCATCAAGTTCTTTTTGTTTGTTTGTTTGTTTGTTTTTGAGACAGAGCCTCAAGCTGTCCCCCTGGGTAGAGTGCTGTGGCATCACAGCTCACAGCAACCCCTAACTCCTGGGCTCAAGGGAGTCTCCTGCCTCAGCCTCCCAAGTAGCTGGGACCACAGGCACCTACCACGATGCCTGGCTATTTTTTGGTTGTAGCCATCATTGTTGTTTGGTGGGCCCAGGCTGGATTTGAACCCGCCACCTAGGGTTCACTTGAGCCACAAGTTCTTTACCATCACCATATACTCACTGCTGCAGAGAACGCTGATTTTGGCCAATAACTATTTCTTCCAGCTAAGAGGGGAGAAGAGAGTAGCAGGCACCAATTGCTTTTGTCTACTCGGCACCTTTTCCTTTTTCTGTTAACAGACTCCTCTCTCTAACCACAAGGATGAGCATGTGATCCAGTCTGGACTAAAAATAGCATTTCCCTCTGACTACCACCAGTGACAGGTAGAGGAAAGAAGCGTGTGTCCTAACTAATACAAACGTGAACATTTAGTGAGCCTTCAATGTGATAATCCTATTCTCTCCCCCATTTTATAAGTGAGGAGACCAAGCTTAGAGGGAACTAATAACTTGCCTAATGTCCCAGGAAGTGCCTCAATCCAAACTCAGTTCTGTTGGGCTCCAAAGCCCCTGCATGCTACATCCATAACTGAGTGGGTTCCTGTATGTGTGGGGACAACTTCTTTGAGGGCAGAAAATCAACTGCTCCCCTTAAGAAATGGATCCCTGTAGGATTCCTCAAGCAACACTGTTTAAGGAATCAAACAAATCCCTTTTGGGGAAAGCAACAAATCCCTTTTGGATGGTTCTTCTCTGTGAGTACAACTCTGTCTTCCTTAATTCCCACTCTTTCCCCTCCATACAGTCTACTTCTCTCATACTAGGGATTCTGGCCAAAGCTCAGACATTTTCTATCGCCAAGGCCTTCTTTCTTTAAAAGAGTGACAATAAGTCCTGATACTGACCCACCTCCCATTTGATCTGGGCATCTACCCAGAAGAAAAATATCCTTTTACCATAAGGACACTTGCACTAGATTGTTGATCGCAGCTCAATTTACAATCACCAAAAATGTGAAAACAGCCTAAATGCCCATCAACCCAGGAACTGATTAACCAGCTGTGGTATATGTATACCATGGAATACTATTCAGCCACTAAAAAAGATGGAGACTATACATCTTTTGTATTAACCTGGATGGAGATGGAACATTATTCTGAGTAAAGCATCACAAGAATGGAGAAGCAAGAATCCTACGCACTCAGTTCTGATATGAGGACAATTAATGACCTTGTAAACGGTGGGGGGTGGGGAAAGGGGAGAGCAGAGAGAGGGAAGGAGGGAGGGGGATAGGGGGTCACAGTGTGTAACACACCTTTTGGTATTGGGACACAATTATAAGAGGGACTTTACCTAACAAATGGAATCAATGTAACCTGGTTCTTTGTACCCTCAATGAACCCCAACAATAATAAAAAAAAATAAGTCCTGATATTTGAAGCAGTAGATAAATAAGCTTTAGAGAGAAAAGATAGTTTAGGTAAAAAATCCTTGTTCTTATTTCAATCAAACTTTGAGGTCCTATCATGTTTCCAAATCCAGCCGGGTTCTAAGGAGACAAAGTTGAAGATCAGCTCTCTGATTGCTGAAAGCTTCAGGCTGACCAGAGGAGATGGGCTGAAAAGACAATCAGGCAAGCTGATGGGACGCAGCTCTGCTCGGAGGAGGGGCAACGTCTTCTGTAAGTAGATTAGCGATTGTGGCTGGGGCAGAAGAGGAAAGATTGGGGAGTGGCTGCCAATGGGTACAAGGGCTCTTTAGGGGTTGATGAAATGTTCTAAAATTAGGTTATGGTGACAGGGACACAAGTTTGGGATTGTATAATTTACAAAGATTAACCTTACAGTATGTAAATGATCTCTCCATAAAACCATCAGAAGCAATCTGACTTGGGGCATCCCTGGGGGCTTCTGAGGAGCTGGATGGTTGAACCTTATAGAGGTGAGTGGGTCTAGCTTGGTGAAGAAGTGGGGAAAAGGCATTTCATTCAGATGTAACAGCATGAAGAAAAAGCAGGAGGAATAAAACGATACTTAGATATTGTAGGAGCCACCCAAGGGCACATGCTGAATGGAGGGAGGTGAAGCCAGAGTTGGTGCAAGGATCAGAAGTCAAATGTCCTTGTTAGCTACGCCGGGGAAGCATCATTTCAACTAGAAAGGCCCAGAGAGCCACTGGAGGATTTTAAGGGAACAGGATATGATCAGATTTACATCTTAGTGTGGAAGGGCAGACTGGAAATGATTGGACTCAAGATTAGAAAGCTGATCTGTGAAATAATAAGAAATATATAAATCTGTCTCTGGTACCTGTTCCTAACACAAAACTCTTAAAACCCTTGCAATTCCCTAAGTGACAGGGGTAATAATATTGATTTCTAATATGTAGTATACAACCCTAGTTCCTGCCATAGCATCCCTAAATTCTTTGGAATTTCCTAGGGGATAAGAGTATCTTTTTGTTCTAATGAAGTGACTTCTAGTGAGCTCCCACTCACTAGAAGTCTGGGCTTCTGGGTTGATGAACACTTCCACATGCCAGGAGGGAGACACATTCCAACTTCACAGGGACAGAAGCTCCTGAGCTCAGGACCCTTTCTGACTTTGAGACCCTTCCTAACCTTGTCCTAGGCACTGCTTTATCTGGCTGTTCATCTTTATTCTTCATCATATCTTCTATTGTATAACACACCAGTAAATGTAAGTGTTTTCTTGAGGACTGAGAGCTGTTCTAGCAAGTTACTGAACTAATGGAAAGGGCTCTGGGAAGCTCCTACTTACAGCCAGTTTATCAGAAGCACAAGTCCCAGCCCAGGCTTGCCACTGGCGTCTGAAGTTGGCGGCAGTCTTTTGAGACTGAGCCCAGGGGTCTACACTAATTCCAGGTAGACAGTGTCAGAACTGAACTGAATTATAGAACACCCGCTTGGTGTGGGAAAAAACACTATATTTTTGGTGGCCAGAAGTACAGAGGAGGGGAGAATAGTAGTTCTCCCATACACAGTCAGGTACAGATAGCCCTGTGAACCTCCCTGCCAGGGCCCCAGCTTGCAGAAGGTAAAATTCAGTTCAGGGTCCCAGTGATGAGCCATTCACAAAGCTATTTTTGAGAGTGGAACACCACAAATTAAAGGAAGGAGTCTTGCCTTAATTTGCACTGAGGAACCTGTGGGCTGGTCTTGACTGCTGTGTTCCGGATAAGACAAGACGAACTAAGGCAGGGCACAGGAGGGGGAGAAGGGGACCAGCGAATATTTGCCTTGTTGAGTTTGAGGCATGTGTGTGAAAACTGAAAAGGTATCCGTATGCATCTAGAAATCAATCAATAGTCAGGTCTAAACTGTAATTTGGAAGCTGCTGATCCATACCCAAAGTGGGAGTCGTGTATGGGGATTTGTGGCAATGTGTATGGGGACTGAGTCTCTGTAGCAAAAGGCCCAGAAAGTCACTGTTATTTACTGAACTGGAGTAGGAGACAAGTATAAAGATTCAGAAAAGAAATGATGAATGTTCAACAGAAGGCCCCTGCTGCATCAGTTTACCAACTTTTTTGGTGCCGCCAATTAGCCCACCTAAATCTAGACTTGTGTAACATACGCGTAATGCAGGAGAAGTTGAACTCTTACCTCACAAATAGCCTCATCTTCATGCACTCTGCTAAGCAGTCTGGATATAAACAGCTGTTCTTTGCAAGAAAGCTAGATGTTCTTCACTGACAGATGGCAGCAGTTCCCTAGGGGACACATACACAGATATCCACACATCCACACAACCACATGGAAACCTTAGTAGGGTCAACAACATTGATATTCATCCATGAAGTCTCTGAAATTCAAAGTCAGGAGAAAGGCCTGGAAGTAAAAACATACTTAAGTTCGTGCTGCCTGGTTTAATGCCAGCACAGATATTATTATTTTGCACAGTTGCTGTGAACACAAACATTTCCCATTTTATATTTTACTTTTAAAGAGGAAGAGATAATTTGTCATAGATCATTAAATGATTGTATTGTATGCCTCGGATTCCCTCCTGTCCTAATCAGAAGGAGAAGTCCTTTAAATTTGTATGTTCTTGGAATCCCTACTAGAGAAATCCATGTGGAATGTGGTAAAATGTTTCTTTGTGGTTTGTTTAAATCAGCATTGTTAGGAAAAATCTCTCACAGAAAATGTTGCTAGCATTTCTTACTAATCGCTTCTAGCCATGATGAACAGCTAAATGGACGTGGTTAGATAGTGACGGTGATAGAGAGAAGATAGGGATATCCAGATTCTTTGCTGAACTCTATAAACGAAAAAACTAGCAGTGGTTTTTAAAGCCGCGGACTTTTTCTACTCAACTGAAATGTGGAGAATTCCCAAATCTGGATTTCAAGAAAATGTACGACACCATTTAGGAGCACCCATTGAAATTTCTTCCCCTCTTAAGAGAAACTGATTAGTTAAGTTCTGCACAGTCAATAATTTTAGAATTAAAATGAGAGAAAAATTGAACATTAGGTTTTAGATGGGTCTTAAAGGCCATTTGGTTCAGCCACCTATTCAATTCTTAAATTCCTTATACCTTACTCTGCCAGATGATTATGAAACCTGAGATTGAACACTTCAACAGATGGGAGACTCATGACTTCCTAAGATTCTCATTCTGTTTTTGGAGAGGATAGTAGAACAGGTTTTTTTTCCTTATATGGAGGCAAAATTGTCCCTTTAAACCTTTTCCTACTAACGTTGAGTCTCTCGCATAGTTGAGATTAACAACCAATATGTGAGCACTTACACCATGGCAGCCACTTCTCTGAGAAAGGGATCAATATATTTATTTCTCAAAATAATCATTTTTGATTGGTTCATGCTGATATTAATATAATTTTCCAATCTCCAGATATGGAAGTCTGAGGTATACAGAAGTAAAGTAACTTTTCTAAGACCACATGCTTTAAAAGTCATAAATAAAGTGATGAATTCAGAAGTTAGAGTCAGGCTTACTGACTCCAGAGCCCACATTCTATACGTTAAGGGGAGAGATGTATATGATTTGCAAAGGAACCAGAGTATTCCAAATTTTATAGTTTAATAACCTAAGGAATAGGTAGCCCAATCTTTGAGAGTCACTGGGCTCCTCTCCAATAATTCTAGTAGAAGAAGATAATTATTGCTTTTAATATCATCGACTAATGAGACATGTAGACTTACCTATTAACTCTAAAAAAGTACTACTTTTTAGAAGGTATGTTTTTAAACACATTTATTACTAAGGAAAGTAATTTATACCTAACCAACAAAATGACATTAGAACTGACAAGTCATCTACTTATATACACCCGTGTTTCTTCACTGCAACAAAATTTTAAAGTTCTTGTTCTCTACCACGAGTAAGGAGAAACCTGTGGAACAGATGATCCAAGGGTTCCCCATTCTGGATGAGTGTGAGAACACCTGAGGGTACATTTGAGAAATGACTCCCTTGCCTATCCATAGTCACCTCTCCCCTGAGATTCTGGTCCAAATGACCAGGGATAGAGACAAGCTTCAGTAGTTTTTAAAGTTTCCCAAATGATTCCAGTGTTCATTCAGAGTTGAGAGCTATGGATCTAGTTACTAGTCATGTTTCAGATCACAAACCTATAAAGAGCCACAAGGTTAGCAAGATGTAAAAGGCAGGACTAGAACTCAGGTTTTATGACTCAGTAATCTGGAATTTTTTCTAATGTGCATTATTGCCAGCAACTCTTCTTAATACCTCATCCCACTAAAGGAAGAAAGGAAAGAAAAGAAAGGAAAAAGAGTCTTGGCGCTTGTAGCTCAGTGGGTAGGGTGCTGGCCACATACACTGGGGCTGGCAGGTTCAAACCCGGCCCTGGCCTGTTAAACAACAATGATAGCAACAACAACAAAATAGGTGGGCATTGCAGAGGGTGCCTGTAGTCCCAGCTACTTAGGAGGATGAGGCAAGAAAATCGCTTAAGCCCAAGAGTTTGAGGTGGCTTTGAGCGGTGGCCCCATGGCACTCTACTGAGGGAGACATAGTGAGACTCTGTCTCAAAAAAAAAAAAAACCCAAAAAAGTAAAGGAAGGGAAGAGAAGGGAAGGGAAAAGAAAGAGCCAGTCCTTGCAGTGGAAAAGATACACATGTGAAAGCTAGTTTTTACCAAAAAAAAAAAAGCATTACTCAGGACCTGCTGATATGGGGAAGGGGGACAAGAAGGAGAAAGCAGAGTAACGAGCCCGCCTTGATACATAACCTCTGCCCTTCCTTGATTTTACTCTCTGATTTGTGAATTAAAATGTCCCAAGACTTTCCAACCTCATCATTTTCACAGAAACATTCCATCATACCCTAAAGAATCACGCACGAACGAACTTTTCTCTTTTAGATGGAAATGCATGAGCGCCATTTTCTAAGAGGTACCCTCAGGGGGTTCCAACATTCAACTTCTTACTGGATTTAAGAGGTCAAATGCCTCTTGTCGTTCCTTCCAATGGATGCTTGCAGAGCTGGGGTGACAGGGTAGGCAACTTGCTTTTCATTGGACTGATTATGTAGAATGTTTCATAAATCCATCACCCCAGTTCTCAAACTTCTGTTAAAGATTTATACCATTCCTTCACACTCTTTTTCACCCCATTATTGATTTATCTTTTTATTCATTTGATTATTTATTAAACAGATGTTTAATGAAGGCCCTCTGTATTCCCTGGCCCTGATTTATTTTTTCTTCAAGGTACTTTTTAAAACCCGAAACCATATTGTACATTTAATTACTTACTTGTTTATTGTTCATCTCCCCTGTCCTCAACAGAATGTTACATCCATAGTGATGGGAACGTGGTTATACTCATACTGAATCCTTGAGATTTAAATCACTGGCTGGCTCACAGTAGATGCTCAATAGATACTTATTGAATGAATAAATAAATAAAGGAATGGGAGAATGGATGAATAAAAAGATGGATGGATGGATGGATGGATGGATGGATGGCTAAGGCTAAGAGGTACTATGTGCCAGACATGTCACAGAGGATTTGTGACCCTAACACAGTTGAGCATACAAGGCTGGTTATTTCACGGAGATGTGGACAAGCCCTGACTGCAGAGAGCAGGAATCTGGAAGCCTGCCTGGAGGGGCCAGAGAAGGCATTCAAAGGGCAGAAGGGGTGTCTTGGTAAAATACAGATCTGACTCAGCAGATTTGGGGGAGAGTCCGGATTCCCCCAAGCTTCCAGGTAATACCCACCCCACTGATCAGGGGGCCACACCTTGAGGAGCAAAACTTTTAAATAATTTCCCAGGAGCCTTCCCTTCCATTTCTTACCAACCACCAGCTTCGGCTACTGAGAAAGTGAAAGTGCATGAAAACTGTTGAACGTTAAGAATCGCAGTTCTTTACAGAGCCTTTTGTGTGTAAAATCTGAAAAACCCCCAATGGATAAGAAGCCTTGTAAGGAAGTACGTGACAAAGAACTGCTTTTTCAAGATTCGAAATTACACCTTGATTTAACTTACTGCACATATACTGCCATTTGCCTTAATGTCTCTTCTGATCTGCGGGAGAATGTTTCCTTGTATCCCAAATTGCTCAGGAGCAGGAACTGTGAGCTTGGTGTACACCAGGCCCTGCCGGCTCAGCCCCTGGAGCTGCACTTGCCGCTCTCTGAGGGCGGCAGTGGCAACGCACCTACCAGCGGCGCTGGCTTTGCATCCTGGAGTTCCCTCCACCGTCAGAACAGCTGCTGTCTCCTCGCCAATGGTTTATAGAATTTATACATGCGTTTTTCACAATCTCATTAGACATACAAGGGGCTCGGCCACGTAGCGTCCCAAAAGCCTCCCTGGAAAAAGTACTCGGATGGGGAAAAGGCAGGCTATTAAAAAGCGGAAAACAGGGGACCCGCTGAACACAAGGCCGGGAAACAAAAGGCATGTTTCCTGCTAAGTGCGAGAAAGCTCCGGAAAGGGGGCCTCCCGATAGATGCTGTGTGGCCCCTCCTTGGCCCCACTCCAACGTCCAAATTGTAGTACTTGCCACATTTCTCAGGGCTAGATTAGCTGGTGCAACGTGTGTAATCGGTATTAATCTGTCAGAATGTCACCGCCACCACCTATCCATCTGCATAAATTCTACCACAAACTTTAGGAAGAAATGCTATTCAGAGCAAATGATGCATCAAATTCAAACAGGCCATCAAGACTGCTAATGGATTTTAATAGCAGCTATTACAGCATAATAGTATTTTCCCAACAGCTGTTTGTTGATACAATTCTGCGTTTACAGGACCTTTATGTCCAATCCCAGGAGACAGCCCACTATTCATTTATAATCATTTGGTTCCACCTACAAACAAATGCTACTTTATTTGCATTTGGAGACTGCAAATGGTCTGCAGATTTGACCCACTCCCACTTCTTTCAATGGAACCAGCAGCGAATATTACAAGCTAGATTAATTAGTTAATATTTAAATGTACTAACTACTGCCAGAATAAATACTGTCAACTGGAGAACTCGAAGTGCTTTTCTTGACTGGCTGGCTACATCCTGAGCCATGTTAGCTGTTAAAAAACTGCTTTTGACTCCTTTGAAAATGCGTGATGAGCCTAAACCAGGATTCAGATCGTAATCTTTGTAAATAAAAGATCCATAAACCATTCTAAATTCTTCTGCTTACGATGACTAGTAAAAGTGCCAATAAATATTGTTAATATGAGGGACTCTATTGCTAATAATAATTGTGATAGTAGTTGAGGTGAGGAAGAATTTAATGAAACCCTGAGCTTTGTTTCATGCAAAATGGTCAAGAGATTGCAATATCTCTCGAAAGTCTTAGGGAGTAGATTTAATGATTTAAATTATTTCAGCTTTAATTATTAAATTATTTCAGCTTTGATGCATGCTAAAAACTTACATAAAATATAATTTGAATGTTTATTTTCATTCCTTTTATACTTAGTTTCGTGAATTTAGAAAAAAATTTTTAATTATTATATTTTCTTTTAGTTAATGTTTTCTATCTTCAATTAGGAGACAAAATACAAAGTTTAAAATTTATTATGCAAAACTTAACAAAACCAAATAAGTGTAAAAAACGAAAATAATTTCATGTCCAGGTGCAGTTCTTTGTAAGTTTATAGTATATACTTCAGAGACAAATGTCTAGAACTGTATAGAATGTAAATAAATGATGACACTTAGACGAACTGAAAACACCCTCCTGCCCAGCCACCGGTGGCTTGGTTTTTAGTGGAATCCGCATGTATAACTCCCAGCATTTGCAGTCCAGGAGCTGCTGAGGGACTGATTTCCTTGGTTAGCACTTTAGAGTTGCAAAAGAATCAAGTAGGAAGAACAAGGAGAGGAAAGAATTACTCTGCTGAATCAGGGTGTTTGGAAAGGTGTAGGTATTTTATCCACCACGGAACGTGAAGGCACTTCATGAAAGTCCATGAACACACTTCCATCTGCCTTACCTCATTTAGCCCTCAAGACAATCCAGGTAAGTGGGTATCATTTCTCTCACTTTACAGATGAGAAAGCTGAGGCCCCAGGAAATTTCTGTGATCACTCCAAAGGGGGGAAAAACACAGATAGGAAAATAGCAACCGGCTGATAACTCACAGCCAAAGCTCGTAATCCTTCTCTATTCCATGGTCAACCTTTAGTGGGGGGACCAGTCCAGGTAATGAAGTCTAGGGCCTCCGGGCATTCAAACAGGAGCAGATGAGCAAACAGGAAGAAGACCCAGAAGGCCTGCTGTGTTCCAGTGTGAGGCAGGTGTTTACTGTAGAAGCAGACTTCATTAAGGCGTTTTTTTTGTTTGTTTGGTTTTGGTTTTTTTTGCAGTATTTGGCAGGGCTGGGTTTGAACCCACCACCTCCAGTATATGGGGCCAGCACCTGACTCCTTTGACCCACAGGCGCTGCCTCAGAAGCAGACTTCAAACTGCAACAAACAGCCCTTTTTAGCTGGAGCCCACTGAGATGACCAGGCTACCTTACCCTTGAGGTAGGATTCTCAGCCACAGCGGCCTTACCTCCACCTGCCTGTCTGGGCCTTCCTCCCTGGAGACAATGGTTAGAGGGGCAGTGGAAATGAAGGCTGCCTCAATCACAGGGCTCTTGAGTGACTGTGAACTCATCCTTGCATCTCTTTGCCTTACAGTTGCTTCCTTTGTACAGTTAACAGAATAACAATTATTCCTTAGAGTTTAAATAAATTAGTTAATTAAGCTGGTGTACCTGGCAAGGAGCTTGTCACCAGCATCTAATCCAGCTCCTCAGTGTTAAGTAGACCTGACTCCCTTTTCCCTAGATTTCTGGCTATTGAGGTCTGTTGATGTCACTGTAGCCCAAGCACTCAGCACCCAGCAGGCACTTCGTAAATGTTTCTGAATGAATGGATGGATGTCAAAACCACTCTTAAACTCTCTCCATCATGCACCAACTACTTACCTGGTATCTTTCTTTCCATTACTGACATTATACAATATTATTTCTATCATTTTCTTTTCTGTCACCTAAGGTAGATATTTTGGAGTCACCCTTTATAATACTCCTCTATTGTTCTACCAAATCATACCAAAGATTCTTCTCTTTTCATCCGACCCACCATTTCCCTTCTTACTTTAACAATTTCAAACCATTATGACTTCTATGCAAAACTATTGGAATAACCAACTGCTCTTCCTGACATCAGTTTACCCTGCATCAGTCTAGCCTATATGTTGTATCGAAATTAATCTTCCTAACTCTTACTAGGACTTTAGACAAAGACCCCCAAAGTGACACATGTGTCACAGTATTCCATATCATAGCCACATCCTATCTCTCTACCTTTATCTGCTGGTATGTCTTTTTAGCCAAGATAAAAAACGTGGCTCCCAAAACATACCTCAGATTTACTGCATCTGTGCTTAGCAAGAAGCTGGCACATATCAAGACTGAATAGAGATCTGCTGGATTTATCTGCACCAAATTGAACAGAATTGCTTGAATCCTTACGATCAAAAATCAGAAGCCTCATTTGGGAAGTTTGGGCCTGCCCCATGCCTTTGTGACCCTTTCCAGCATTGGCCACATTTTCTGTAAGACTGCCACCCCAACTTCTCTTTTCTCTAGACATCTGATATGTAAACCACTCTGGAGCAGAAGACATCATCAACAAAGGGCAGATGCCCCTGTGAGGAAGAGTTGCTTATATATGTATAGTTCACACATAGCTCTTTCAATAAAGTGGTGTCTGTATTAAAACACTGCAAAATTTAATCGTGCATACACCTCAGGTCTGTGTTTAGGGATCTTTAACCCCTAAATGAACAAAAGACTTAGTCTACTTAATTTGTGAAAACTCTAATTTTGTAGACCTGAACTGGATATAATTTTATTCTTGGACATCAGAAACCAGGGTCAAATGCTTGCTTTTCTCTTTTAATAGGATTTTTTTTTAAAGCATGTTTTATATTTTAGACATTTTATTTTTGGTCACTAGGTGGCTCTGAATAGCCACTGGAAAATAAAAGTCTTCAGGAAACAGTGAAAAACATATGTAATTTTCACCAAAAATTTAAAAGTACTTGTAACAATTTTTGACTTGAGAACATTAATCAAAGTTTACCCAAAAATTCATAAACTGCAAGTAGTAGTCTATTTGTTTATATATAACCTATCTTTTAATATATATTATTTATAGCTTTATATAAAATTATGGCTTTTGCATTGGTTATAGGTGTAATTTTTCAATGATTCATAAATATGCTTCAAATAATGCTACTCTTGGAACTATGACATGTAAACCATGTATGGTCAAACAATTGTGTTCATCGTATGTAAAAGATGACTTCAAAATATTGTTATTTAGCTTTAATTACTTTAAGGTCTTTTCTACATATACACTAGTAGCCTCCAGAGAGTCCAGAACAAACTCTGAAATAATTTTTGAGGTTGGCAGCTTTAAACAAAACAAAAAAAAATAGTTGTGGCCAGGTGCAATGTCTCACACCTATAATACTAGTACTACAGGAGGCCGAGGTGGGCGGATTGCTTAAGCCTGAACATTGGAGGTTATAGCCTGGGCAACACAGTGAGACCCATCTCTACAAAAACTTTGTAAGTTAGCTGAGCATGTGGTGTGTGCCTGTAGTCTTACCTACTTGGCACACTGAGGTAGGAGGATCGGTTAAGCCTAGGAGTTTGAAGCTGCAGTGAGCTGTGATCCTCCACTATGCTCTAGCCCAGGGGATAGAGTAAGACTCTGTCTCTAAAAAATAAGTTAAATAAGTAAATGAATTGGGAAATATGGGAAATGATAAGGTTAAGTTGACAATCCTGACTGGTGGGACTACCTCCTTCATATTCTGAAGTCAGAGTATTCCAGATAAAAGAAAGAGCAGGGGGCCTGCCAACAGAGAAACAGAGGGAAGAGTGGGGAGGCTGTGGCCACAGGAGTGAAGGGAAGATCTGAGTGGCAGGACAGACCAGACCATGCAGAGCTCTGTGGACCACGGGAATGAGTATGGATTGTATTCAAAGAGCCAGGGGAAGCTACCAGAAGGGTTACAGCTGGGGATATTCAACTTACAATTTGTGTTTACATTTGAGTTTTACATGTATTACTCAGTTTTCTAGGCAGACTGGATGACAGAAGCAGGGACACCAATGAAGTCATTGCCATGGTTAAGGTGAGTGGTAGTGGTAGACTTAGGGCTTTCTGTATTAAACAAACCATTTGCTTAGTATCCATGATCTGGACTCATAACTGGAATGTGAGCCACTTGATAATAGAGATTTTTGTTTGCTTAATTCACTAATATATCTCCAGATCTAGAATACACCATGGCACACAGAAGACCTTGGCTTAAATGCTGTCAAACAAATTTACCAAGAGAGATGAATGGTGCAAGGTAGAGTTAGAGGAAAAAATCAAAAGTTCTGTTTAAGACATGTGAGATGCCTATTCAATATTTAAATGGAGATGTCAAGTGGGCAAGTTAGAGATATAGGTTTTGAGTTTAGTAGTCAACCCCCTCCCCCAGTATACTGGGGGAAATCATTGACATATAATCATCTAGAGTATGGAGTTTGAGAGAAGTGAACAAGGTGGAACCAAGTCTGGAATTCCAATGTTTAGACTTTAAATTGAAAAGGAGGAGCCACCAAAAGAGATAGAAAAGGAGCTTCCAGTAGGTGAGAAGAATCCAGGAGAAAGTGATGTCATAGAAACCAAGATGAAAAGGATGAAGGAGGAAGCAGTCAACTGTTTTGAATGTTGTCAAGAAAGACAGGAATAACCCTTAGATTTTACAACAGAGGCCACTAGTGACCTTCCCAAGGGAAGTCTTGATACAATGGTGGGATTATAAACCTACCAGGAGTAGAATGAGGTAAAGAGGGGCATGAGGAAGTAGAGACAGGTGCTATAAACAGCTCTCATACTTGAGAAATTAGCACATTGTCTGATGGAGTGGCTATTCAATCTTTCCTGTAAAAGTAAATGAATAAATAAACCAACCAACCAACCAAACATCCATCCACGCACCCATCAGTCGTGTTTGAGTCTTCAAAAGTAGAAGGCATAGACTTCTTTGGTGAGAAGATATTGAGAACAGGGGTTAAGAGATATAATCGTGTCTCCATGGTCAGTTTTTAGCTTTCTGAATTTGGCCAAACCATTATTTTTCTGGGTCTCAGTTTCCTTATCTATAAAATGAAAAGGGCAGAGTAGATTGCCTCTAAAAATCCAGCTGTAAAATTATTGACTCAAAGCCTTTAGAAATTCTCAAGGTCAGAATAAATATATTAATGTTGGGGCTTAGAAACCAAAGTATGTTGAACTGAAGTCTCAAGGTCACCCTAACCTCCTACAACCTCACTGTCTCTCCCAAAGAAGCTGAAGTGCCTTTATCTGACTAGATAGACCCACCAAAGGAATAATTGTTTTTTCTTCTTATCCCTGTAAGACCAAGAATTTCCACACCCAGACAGATCCTTTCACAGTACAAGAGAACTATTTACAAGTAAACCCCTGTTCCAAATCCACTCATTCTCTCCAGTAATCTTTTATTACCCTTCAATATAATTTCTCTTCTCCCATTCCCATAACCTGTTTTGCCAGGATGTAAGCTTCCAAACTCCATGGGGGGTGGGCAGTCACTTTGTGATTCTCCCATGAATACACATTAAATCAATCCGTAAGCTTTTTCTCCAATTAATCTGCCTTTTGTGAGTTAATTTTTCATCGAAACTTCAGAGAGTAAAGGGGAAGTTACCCTTGGCTTTTACAAGTGTGATGTCACTCTTGGTTTTTACAAACGAGCTTCAAGCAGAAGAGTTGAAAATTTCAGAATTTCAGGGAATACCACTGAAATACCTTCACTCCCAAGGCAAAGGTTTTCAGTGTGGGATTAATACAGCACTGAGTGGATGGCTGTGCGCTTTGTGGAAGAATATATTACCAATGGCCCCTGGAAGAAAAGGAGTTGACCTCTTTCCTTACAAAATCTTTCCTTCCTGTCTTTCAAGAAGCGTTATTCTCCCTTTTAAAGTAAAATTAGTATATATATATAAAATGAATTAACATTCCATTTCTTTCTCCCAAATTAAGCTTCTTGGACAACTGGACTGTGTTCACAGATAGTGTCTCTTCTCACTCACTTCTTTTGTGAATCTTGTTTTTATTCACATGGTTTGGTCCCCACATACCTCCCTCATTTCATCCACTGTCACTTTCGGGGTCTAATCACATTAGTCTTCTTGTTCTTCCCTGAGTACGTCAATCTTGGATTTGTCATTTCTTCAGCCTACATGTAGTACCCCCAAATGTTCTCATGTTTGGATTCTCCTTGTCATACAGGAGTCCAAACATCACTTCCTCTGTGAAGGCTTTCTCTCTAAAGAGAATGTGATCTAACTACTCTCCAGCCCAGCCCTACTATGCCTCTCTCAGTTCATACACATGTACACACACACACATACAAAATCATAAGTCAAACTAGATCCTATTTTCAATATTTATGTCTCCTTCTCCCGCCACACCAACCTGCAGTAGGAAGAAAGTGAGCTTCATGAACTCTTAGACCTTACTGTCCTACTCACCACTGTATTCCCCAGTATCTAGGATGGCAACTTGAACATACTTATTAATGGGTTAAATATATCTTTTGAGCAAATTAATAAATTTACCTCTACTGAAACTACTGTCTGCAGTCACCAATGACCTACTAAAACCAGAATGGTTTGTCTTCTTGTTTTCCATTTCTTAGATGCCCTTGACTTCAATGATAACCCCTTTTCAAAAACCAAAATATTTTCCAGAACTTTAGCTTTTATGACAACACAACAGCACTACCCTTATAGTGTGCTTGATTCCTATGCTGACTCTTCTTCCTCTAATATAAGGACTCTAATCTCTGCTTTCTCTATATGTATTATACATTCCTTCATGAGTCTTTAAACATATACAGCCCACCCAGCATGGGTTTACCAGTGGTATAAAACATGGCTATAGGAAGTACAGACTCACTCCTGTATTCTACAGGACACTGTCCTTTTCAGTATTTTCAGAATTGCCTTGCAGTCTCATTGTTTGCTATTCTCCCCTTTGCTGGCTTGCCTACTCTGTTGGTTCCTCATCGAGGCTGGAGGACGAAGGGCTGGAGGTATTAATGAATTGCATGGTCACATCTCTCTGATCTCCTGCATTCTTTCTTCCATGATTGGGAACATGTCCTCTAGTGATAAGGGAGCTCTGTCTCCTCCCAACCCTGCCAACTCCATCCTGGGTAGCCCACACTAGTATTCTTCTTCTCCTCAGAAAGCTTATCCTTACTCTGCCCTTGAACTAGCACCTCCAAGTCCATGATTTCCAAGTCTATCTTCTGCCAGCACTTCAAACTTTGTCTGGTCTTTTATCTTTGGGTGGTAAAGAAAATCCCTGCTGACCAGACCACCAGCAATTTTAAGCCAAAGTTGAAGTCACTACAGAAAAAAGTATGTAGCTCACCTCACCCTACTCTGACCAGTCCCTTGGAATTTCTTACCATCTAAATAACTTGGCTCTTCTGTGATTTAATCATAAATCATTGGACATTTATATGATGTGAAACTCTGAATGGATTCTACGCTGCGTTAATGAAAAGAATTTGCAAATCTTTACCTTGCTTAATTCCTCCTACTAAAATCATTGTACTTTATCCAAAATTAAAATTATGGTAATAATTTGACTTGCTTTAATGAGTCAAACACAAAGATACAGAGCCCCAACACCTTCCAATCCTCTCAGCAGAACTTCATCTCCACCACTCTTGTCATACACTATTGACAATTTGAGAGGTAGCCTTTAAATCTTCCATTATGCGCATATAGGCTAAGTTGTATTGTTTCATTTTAAAAGTATGAGATTCTTGTGTTCTGGTTTCTCTTCAGATCATATAAACTCCTCACCTTTTAAAATATGAGTTTAAATTATACACATTATTCTGCAGCTTCAGTTTTTTTCCTTAATGCACTGGGGACAACCCTAACGGTCAGTACATGCAGGGTTAATAGATTATTTTTCAGTAGCTCCAACTTAGAAACATTGTAAGAAATGTATTGAATATATGCCCTTATATACTAATGCTTGTGATTCTGTAGGAGAGCTTATCAAAGTAGATTTTCTGGATGAAAGGGAATGTAAATTTAAGACATAAATTAATATTTTTGGATTACATTTTAAGAAAGGTGGTGGCAATATAAATTGCCATGAACATTCTATCAAGGTTCCTAAAAAAATATTTTTAAATAACAAAGTAAATGTTTATTTATCAAATGATGAAGTTGAAAATAATCCTCGAATGTATTATCTGCCTAGACATGAGCAATAAAGTCATTTCTTAGGTTAAAACCATAAAACTTTATTTACATCATAGCCTAACACAGGTATCTTACCTGTGCCCCCAAAATGCATATCAATGCACCAAAAACCTATTCACCACAGTTCGTGAGTCACCAAAAATTTATTTTTGTTAATTTCACTATAACATCTATAGTAATTTTCCCCCTTTATTTGAGGGAGCTTTCTTTGAAAATTTTGTTTTACTTTCACATTTATTTTAGTTTAGTTGGAGATTATTTATTTTAATCTTAACTCAGCCATCTAACCTAAGTTTATTCTAAGTTTCTCTGGACTTTGAACCAAATACTTTTGGGAACGAGAATTTCTTGGGCACTAAAAGATCAAAGATTTTTTTAAAAAATCTTTTCTCCTTTCTCTTTTTAAACATTCTTTTAATACAATCTATTGCCTTATTTTTCAGATGTAATAACTGGCTTGTTGAGTGACTACATAGGATTCAAAAATTGACTCAGTAGCTAAAACGTCATCCATTCATGAAATTGACATTCACCTACAATGGACTATAAAATATCTGGAGTGAAAAAATTACAGTAAAACTAAAATTAACTAAAGCTGAAACTACATTAAATTAAACTAACATTTCAACCACAACAAATTTTGCAAGGCTGTTGCAAGGATTTTAAGTGTCTTGAAAATTTGCAATAAACTTAATTAAACGTTGACTTCCTTTAAAGTTTAAATGTTGTTTTTTAACCAAAAGCAGGTGAGTCATCTTGATAAAGAAAGGGAAATGGTAAAGTCATTCCAAATTTTGAAAGGGATAGTGGAGAAATCCAGAAAGGATTACTCTAGTGGGTGGCATAATTAGTGCCTCAATTTTGATAACTATTAACACAAAAGTAAAGAAATGTACCCAAAATTAAACTTCTAAAACCTCTAACAAAAGGAAATAGTAATTGGTAAACCAATAACTAATCAGAGGAATGGCATCATTTATTAAATTTTGGCTACATATTATTATAAACAGTGAGCCAAAGTTGATATACTTGTTGAAAAATTGGCAAAAAATTTTGAAAGAGACCATAACACTGGCAAATTATTGCCATAAAATGATTTTAAAGAAATATAATATAGTACACAAGTTATAATCATATAAATGATATATGATTTAATAATATAACTTATAAAATCATAAATTAGATATCATACAGTCATAAATTATATTCTCGTGTGAAAGGTTGCAATTTTGACACCTGATGATTGAATATACTTTTTTGCATCTTAAGTATAATATTAATAAGAAAACAAAAAGCAAACAACATGCCTTGGTGTTCATCAATTTAGGCATTTCTTTGATGCTGCTGTGATAGCAAAATGAAAATGGACAAACTCAGAGTTTTACAGAATCCTCAAAAGCTGTGAACTATGAAGTATCTATTCAAGCATTCGGTATATACGGATGGAAGTCCTACTATGGGCCAGGAACTCTTCTAGGAGCTAGAGCTTTGGGAGCAAGAAAAGGCCCTGTTCCAGGGAGTCACACGCTAGCCAGCAGCCAGATACAAAACCCAATAAAGTCGCACGAGAATAGTGCAATGAAAAAGACTAAGGTGGGCTCAGAGACTGCTGGGCAGCAGGGTGGGAATGCTTATTTTATCAAGAGTGTTCATGGATGGCATTCAGGTGACACTGAACAGAGTGTTGAATACCTGTAAGTTGTATACATCAAAGCAGTTTGTGATAAATCTCATTACTTTTGAAATTTGCTAAGTGTTCATTTAGCAGATTGGTTTCTGGAAAATTCAGCAAGAACTAGAAAAAGGGTTAATGAAATAACAGGGCTTTTTCTTGCTCTCATAGTTCCCAAACCTAAATGTCTTTCTGACTGAAGAGCAGACCCAAGAATACACCAAGGCACTCTGTTTTTATTTCCAATTATTTCCCTAGAGTAGAGGCCACCATACTCCTGCCTACAAAGGCCACAGACCACTCAGGTGTGGTCTGCAAACCACATGCTGAGTGAAGAAGGAAAAGCCACTCCAGCTTACCGGATTCAAAGGTAGGAGAAACATCTACCTTATCATAAGAACAACACCAACAACACATAAGTCAGTGGGTTCACTGAGATGCTTCCACTGTACTGATGCCAAATACAAAGTGGCATTGCAGCAGATCCTCCCCATAAGTCAGAGAGCAGAGTCCACGGCTCAACCCAGCCAGGACGCGGGGACTCCACTCCTGGATTCAGACTGGGGGTAAACTGAGGAAGGCCTCACTTCTACCATGGTAGGGCAGAGAGAAGCAACAGAACAATCATAGCTTAGTGGCCACTGGCATGGAGAGGCTCTCAGAGGGATGGACTCTTCAGTTCAACAGCCACAATCATTGCGTCAAAAATACTTATTTTAATTGTTTTAAAAAATGGCAACAGTCATTTTGAGACTTTGCAACCACAGTGGTAGATCGGTTGAGACGTAGCCAATCCGTTCCCATAGTTCATACACAGTCTTGACACTCTAGGAGCTGTTTGTCTCCAAGTTCTAGCAAACTATTACAAGAAAACCAAAAAACAGCCTTTGCCACTCTGCCAAGTCTCCTCCCTGGAGAAGGCTAACGGCAACTTTTGCCCATGCAAATCACCAGAGGGCAGCCAGGTAGCAGATTTCAAACAGTAAGTGGCTTACACAGAAGGTGGGGAGCCCAACCAAGTCCCTTTTTGCTCTTTTCCTTCAACCAGAAAAAGGATATATTTATTCCAAATATATTTCCATGTGGAAAAAGGAGCACTTTATATTAAGAAGCAAGAATCAAATCAAATCAAACACCAGATTTCTTAAATTGAAATGTATTACCTTAGGTCCCACCACCTTCCCCTATTTTCAGTTCCTTTAAGTCAGTGGTTCTCAACATCCCTAATGCCGTGACCCTTTAATATAGTAACTCATGTTGTGGTGACCTCCAACCATAAAATTATTTTGGTTGCTACTTCATGAAGTCACACCACACCACAAGTGGTCACACCACAACATGAGGAACTATATTAAAGAGTCACGGCATCAGAAAGGTTGAGAACCACTGCGTTAAGTGCATGCTTATGACTTTACCAAAGTGGCTGCTGCTATTGGAATTCATTTAGCATAAGAAAAAAAACTTTAAATTACTATGAGCACTGATGGAGAAGGAATGAAATAAGCAGCTTATGTTACCCTCCCAGCCCTTTTCACTGAAGACACAGAAATTTGTAAAAGCCTTGGGAAGACACCAGGATAAAAGATAAAGAGAAAGGCTGATTTATGTGGGACAGTCTCTTCTTTCTTCCTGTAATCCGGCTTTCTAATTGTAATACATTCATCCCACAGTCACATCACACACAGACCCATACTTCTTATATAAATATGTACAGTTAAAACGTCAGAATTTTTTCTTCTTTGCTCCTATGTTACAACTGGCAAAGGGAATTTAACAAGAAAATGTATTCAGGTGACCCTCTGTGTTAATTAATTTTGGTAAAAATAACTCCACAGAAAGAACGTGGAAAGTAATTGATGGAACAAAGCAAGTAGAGAAACAGGATTTACAAAGGAACAAGGCAAGTGAAAACTAAAGGAAATGACTGGTGGGAGACGGTAGATCTATTTTCGGTTTGCAGGGCTAGAAGAGGACAGGTATTTTTAAGCTTAATTGGATCATTTTGAACAACACTTAGATTATCTCCTTGAAAACTTGGTCAGAGTAGAAAGCATAGTTTTAATTCTTTAAGCCAGAACACAATTTAGATTTTAAAATAGTTGAAAGTGGAGGGAACAGGTGGGATCTAGCACCTTTGGGTAGTGAAGAGGATATAAATTTTAGTGACAGAAAAACATGAGTTCAAATTCTGATACCACCTATAAATTATTTTTTGTTTCTAAGTCTTGATTTCCTCATCTGTACAATGGGAATGCTATGTCTACTGCACAGTTACTAGAAATAGAGATAATCTACCTTAAGTTATGGGCACACTCTAATCACTCAGTGAATTATAAAAGAAACACTATCGCAAGTCCCAAAAAAGAAGAAAAATTGGGGCGGCACCTGAGACTCAATGAGTAGGGGACCGGCCCCGTATACGGAAGGTGGCAGGTTCCAACCCAGCACTGGCCAAACTGCAACAAAAAATAGCCAGGCGTTGTGGCAGGTGCCTGTAGTCCCAGCTCCTTGGGAGGCTGAGGCAAGAGAATTGCCTAAGCCCAAGGGTTGGAGGTTGCTGTGACCTGTGACATCACAGCACTCTACCGTGGGTGACAAAGTAAGACTCTGTCTCTAAAAAAAAAAAAAGAAGAAGAAGAAAAAAAAAATTTACCCTGTCATTCACTAAACTCAGCTGAATAGGATTAGACAGAAAGTGAAATTCAAATGGAGAAAAAACAATGGACTCATTCATTCACTAAATACTGTGTAAAGAACTAGAGGACAAAAAGTCTTAAAATTGGGGGGGGGGGGGCTATGAATGAAAACAGCCAGCTAGAATGCATCTCTGTGCAGTCACAAAGAGGAATGACACTCTCAGAAGACCATTTTATGCTTTGTCATTTTTAAAAGCATTTTCTTCACTCTACTCATATTTCCTCTCTTTAGTATTACATTTTTGCCTTAGAACTTCTATAATTTTCTTGGGTGCAAACTTGGTTTTCTATCACCCCATTCCAGGCAAAATCTCCTGGGTCTCACATCTCCCGGAAGGATGCTCCCCTGGTCTTCACGCAGGGAGGTAAGCACAATTTGGACATGTCCGTCTATAGCCCTTGGTTCAACCCAACACAAAGTGCTACCCTTCTGCTGTAACTATACTACTCTGCTACTCCTATCACTACCATTCCTAAACCTCATTCCATACTTCCCAATTTCCTTTCAAAAAATCCAAAGCAATCTTTCTGGTATGAGAGTTTGAAGAGATAGGAGGAATAAGAAAGAACACTGATTTTCCCTTTTAAACATCCCTTCTCCATAACTACGAAAGACAATCTCAAGTCTCCCAGAGTAATCAACTCATGAGAAAATATTTAATAATTCGGTAACTACAGTAAGTACAAAAGAAATATTGACTTGGGAAATAGGAAGGGCTGTTTCACCAGTATCACAATGTTATGAGTAATGAATTCATATGCTTTCTTTTCTAAACTTTTAGAAACTTAGTCCTGACCCACTAGCCTCAATTACTAGCATTTTTATCCTTCTGATCATCATTCCCTTGGATTTTTTAAGCAATGTACTAAACACCTATTGGATAATCAAG
This sequence comes from Otolemur garnettii, assembly GCF_000181295.1. Taxonomy (NCBI): domain Eukaryota; kingdom Metazoa; phylum Chordata; class Mammalia; order Primates; family Galagidae; genus Otolemur; species Otolemur garnettii. Next base: position 34,975,428 of record NW_003852401.1, read on the forward strand.
TAGCTGGGATAAAAGAATATACTTTTCTGTTGAAATCAAATATAACCTACAGTTATTGACATATAAAATTATATATAGTAGTTAGCAAGAAATGTAAAGGAGTCCAAGAAAGTGATAATGAATTTTAATCAGCCACTGAAATTTTTATTTTTTCGCTACTCTTCACAAATACCTATAATTACCATATTGTACATAGATTCTTTTTTTCTTATGTCTTGGTAATCAATAATTAACCACATGCTAAAGATGTAAACATTGGATTATGTCTCAGCTAACACTGGAATCTCTTACACAGTGTTATCTGTGTGGTCAGATAAGTTACTGGATGCCCCCAACAGTAGAGACCTCAGTTTCTTACAGGAGAACCAGCCAAATTCATTGTAACATTAGACAGCTGTAGTGGCATAAAAGAGCTTTTGCAACCAGCCTTACAATCTGTGACTCTGGGACTTTGTACCCTGCTGGGTCTAGTTTTGTCACCTGGAGTAACTCCTTCCATTTCTAGGTGGCAGTTTTTTGTATGTTTGAAAATATATCAAGTTCCCTTGAGTTCCCTTTTCCATTATCCTCACACACACAGTAAAGGCCTAGATCCTTCTCCAATCAACTGAGATTCTTGGCATTCCTAGTCTGTTCCTCTTGGGTTGGTTTCCACTTCTGCCACTACACTTCTACCCAGCTCACTTCCCATTGAGCCCCCCACCCCACCCCGCGCCCCACAGCCTTTGAGGCTGTATATTGCTGAGAAACAAGAGTGTTAAGGGGTGAAAAGTGGGAACAGGCAGAAAAGAGAAGAAATGCAATGACGCCCCGCACCTGGGACTGCTAGAAACAAAGGGTAAGGGGGTCTTCTAGGATTCCACAGGAAAGCAGGAGCGGGTTGCCAGGCTCAGACTTAGCAGGGAGGCTTTTTACACCACCCTGCTCCCAAAAGTAGGGAAAGAGAATCTACTGATGGGGAGTGAGTGGAAAACAGAAGTAGGTAAGAGCATTCACCAGCCCTTCTACCTGAGCCTTGCACACCACACACCATAAAATGGTGTCCACAGTGCAGAGCTCTGAGCTGAGCACACAGAAGGTGCTGCATACAGCTTGCTGACTGACCGAAGAAAGGAATTTTGGGGGCAGGGCCTCTTTCACTCCTTCCCCAATTCATTAATTGGTTCAATTCAATACTTATTTGTTGAGCCATTTTCTGAGCAAGGCATTCTTCAAGACCCTGGGGATACAGCAGTGAACAAAATAGACAAAACTCCCTACTTCCATGAAACTTACATTTCAATATTGGAAAGATACAATATATATATAAACAAGTAAACATGTCATATGCTGGGGAGATGGGGCAGCCCAGAAAAATCACACAGGACGAAGTAGTAGGGAATGTCAGGGGAGAGAGACATATTTCATACAAGGTGGTCAGAGAAGACCCCATTGTTAGATGACATGTGAGTGGAGAACTGAAGTTCAGTGAGCTAAGTATACATGTGTCTGGGGGAAGAGTATCCTAATCAGAGAAGGAACAGCAGACGTAAAATTCCTGAGGCAAAGTAATGTGCATTCCAGGAACAGCACAGAAGTAAGCAGGGTGAGCTGGAGGGAATGATAATAGATGCCATTAGAGGGGACCCCATCAGGGGCACCACCTTGTATCCAGGGGTACATGTTAGATCACATACCTTGTATCTTGGCTACACAGTAGAATTACTCAAAGGAGCTTTTAAAAACACAAATGACTGCCCCCCAGCCCATGCTAATTAAATCAGAATCTCTGGAGGTAGACTTAATGATTACATATGGGAATACAATGTTTACAAGTTTCCTAGCCCACTGTTGTAGGCCATGGTAAGAGCTGGGTACTTTTGGACAGAGGACTGCCCGCTGACCTGATCTCACCTTTCTCTAAGCCCTTCTAGAGACAGCCACCATTCTCTCACGGAGAAATGCAGCCTTTCATCCTACACAAGGATCGAGGACAACGAATTCAAAAAATTAATTCATTGGCATGAATGATTTTTTTCTTAAAATGTTAAAGGCTAATGGAGACAATTAGAAGTTGGAAGGCACTGGATGCCTGATGGTGAAGGGAACGACTGGGAGCAAACCTGAAACAATGGGTTGGCCAGAGGCACCGGAGAGCAACCTGGAACAAGCTCAATAGCACCATTCGGGGACTACTGTGGAACAGGGCAGGGCTGGATCCCGAGCTCACCCAGGTGTTTACTGGCTGCGTGAACTTGGATGATCCGATGATCATTTCTCACCTCTGAGCCTCAAGTCCCTCAATCATAAAGTGGGATAACATGATCTACTTCCATTGAGATATTAGGAGAATAAATTGAGATGTGTTTTATTTCATGTGCCTAAAACAATGCCTGGCTTAGTACGTTTGGTGGAATTGAATTGAAATGGTATAACATCCAATTTAAGAAAGGCTACTATTATTATTCACTTTCACAGTTTTGACATGGCCCATTTTATCCTCACTCATGCCACCAACAAACTGACCAGTTAACAAAGGAATTTCTGGTTCTGGGCAATTACTGAGCACCACAAGTGAGCATTTTCTTTCCAGTTGACTTCTTGAGTTTGCTAGCTGTGTTACTGGTTATTTTACATAAAGGAAGTTTTAACATTTCTCTACTTTCTTGTTTTTTGTTTGTTTGTTTTTTAATTTCAAAATATTAATGAACCACAAATACTTTTGTTACATACCTACCTTTATACCTTAGTGTGCCTGTCACCCACGCAATGATTTTTAATACTTTGGAAGATACTATTTTATGTGATTAAAATAAAGATTTTGAGAATAGTTTTCAACAAAATATAAAATCAACGAAGATTCAAATTTTCTGGGTGGACGCTGCTTAAGTTCATAGGAAATGCCTTAAAATATGCACAAAACAATTAAATGGGCTATGGACAAAGTGAAAAGCTTAGACGTATTTGTTGGTGATTATCTCAGTGTTCCCTCAGCCATTTGGTAAAGAATTGAATAATAGACGTTACTTCTCTACAATCCAACCTGCAGGATTAAGGTTCTTTGGGGTAAAGACTAAAAGCTCTAAATTTACAGTTTTCCCCTAAAACCAAATTTCTATTTTTGAACTATTTCAAAGCTTTTCTTCAAAATAAATAATGTACAGTACATCTTTGAGATGGGATGGACTTTGATGAAAAATATTGATTGTCAACATCACTTAGCTCTCCAAATGCTCTATTTTAAGAGAAAATTTTGGAACCTCCTACTTATTCCTATGGAGGAAAAGTGTGGTCGCTTGGATGTTGTAAGACCCTTATTCAACACAAACTAATAGGTAAAGAAATCTCCATGACAGGAATCTGAAACATTGTTCCTGGTGCTCATAAATACTCCACTGTATTGTCTGAAATGACTTATCTCAGTCCTGACTGTGGGCTCAGATTTACTGTACAGTTCATCAACTTCTCAGCATGATGGATAATGAATGTTTCATTTACATCGCTAATTGCCAAGCCATGGTTCCCGCAACCTTTAACCCGTATGCTTTATCCCATTATCACCATATGTCAATATAATTGCATTTAACATTCCAAATGATAAACTTCCATTTCTACAGAGAAGTATTTTTCACAAAGAAATCGTATGAGGGCTGGTGATAAAATACAAATCTATTACAGAAAATGACAGGAACTAAACTAGAATAATAGGTAGATTCTCATAAATAGTAAAATCCATCTTTGGACAAGGACCCTTGATTTCATGTGTAGGAAAAATAACGGTATTTTATTAAGGATTTATCTTTGTTAGCTTGTAATTCAACAAATGTGTAAAAAGAGGCTCCTAAAATGGTGCGATTAAACTTTCAGGCCTATGTAATATCCAAGATATACATACACACACACACACACACACACACACATATACACACATATATTATGTATATATGTGTTTTAAAAAGTGGTTATTGAGAGCTACATGATCTAGTTATATTTTCTGTTTATTTGATTATCAGCCAGTAAATCTATAATAAAGGAGCCACCCTCCAAATAATTCAGAATTCAATAAGTTTGCAAAGACAAGTGAAAAATATAAAAAATCAAAAACCTAAACTGGAAGAAAAGTTGAGATTTTATTTTGTCTGGCCACCTGTATCCAAGGTTCATTTAAAACCAAGGAGGAGGCAGGGCCTATAGCACTTTGGCAGGCCAAGGTAGGAAGATCACTTGAGGCCTGGGGTTCAAAAGCAAGATCAAGAGCAAGACTCCCCTCTCTACAAAGAAAGAGAATAATTAGCCCAGTGTAGACGTATGCATTTGTAAGGCCCAGCTACTCTGAAGCCTGAGGCAGGAGGATCCCTTCAGCCCAGGAGTTGGAAGTTGCAGTGAGCTTTGATGACACCACTACCCTCAAGCCACGTGGGTGAAAAAGCAAGACCCTTTATACCCCCACACCCCTCCCTCACCAAAAGAAAAGGAAGAAGAATGGAGAGATGGAGGGGGAAGAGCAGGATGGAGAGGAGGAGGAAGAGGAGGAGGAAGAGAAAGTGGAGAAGGAAGAGCAAGGACAGGAGGAGAAGGAGGCAGAAGAGGAGAAAGAAGAGGAGGACGAGGAGAAGGAAGAGGAAGGGGAAGAGGAGAAGGAGGCAGGTGAGGAGGAAGAGGAGGGAGAGGGAGAAGAGGAAGAGGAGGAGCTAGAGGAGGAGGAGAGGGAGGAGGAGGAGGAGAAGGAGCAGACATAACAAAGAACTTTTTAGGGGCAGGCAGGTGTTCCCACAGAAATAGCCACTGAGAACTAAAGTGGGGCCAGCTATACAGTGGTGCCAGGAGATGCTCATGTGTGAGTCTCCCCAGGCCACACAGCCTGAGCGGCACCAGGGATGTGTCTGCTACCTTGACCACCAGTGTTTCCCATCTCAATAAATGGTCTAGTACATTCATCAGATTTTTATTACATACCTGGGAATAATTCTTGACACTTCTTTCTAATCCCCATAGCCAGTTCATCAACAAATCCCATTGGTTATAACTCAAAAATACATCTTGAATTTGTCTACTACATCTCCACTGCCCCCACCCTACTTCAAACCATGGCTGCCTCTCCCAGATCTGTGATAGCAGCCTTCACCCAACTCTTTATTTGTATTCGTACCTGCTTCTTGGCAATTCTTGGCTACGTCCTTACCCTATAATGTTCCAACAGCTTCCACTGTGCTTCGAATAACATCTGCAGTGTCTGTCTGGCTTGCGAGTCCTCACACCATCTGACCTCACCAGCTCTCCGGCCATGCCAGGTCACACCCTCCTCCACAGTCACTACAATCCATTCTGTTCTCAGTGGATCCTCTTTCAATTTCCTGAAGGTGCCAATCTATTTCCTACTTTAGAGCCTTTGCACTGCTGTTCCCTTTGCTAGGAACGCCATTACCCCTAGGCATATCCTGGATGACCATAATATACCCTTGATTTACAAGCTTAAAAATCACTTTCTGAAGGAGGCTTTATGTAACCTCCCTATCTAATGTAAAGTAGGTTATATTATTATATTTTCTCATAACAGCATCCAATATTTTTCTTCATATCACTTAAATTAGTTTGAAATACATGTTTTTCTATGTGATTACTTGTTTAATGTCTAGCTCCTCCACAAAACTGAGAGCACCAAGAGGATTAGAACCATGTGTATTTTAGTTTCTGCTGTACCTAGTACCTAGCACATGACATACAGTATAAGTGAATGAATTAGTAGTTAATGTCAGGGTATTTCATCTTTTACCCTACTAAACTCTGATTTTCTGTAACCAAAGTATACTGCAAAGAGAATGGAGAGGTTATGAGTCAGAATATAGGTAGGCAAGATAATCAGAGATGTAGGAAGTTTAGAAAAGCCTAAATGGACTTTAGGCCCCTTGGAGAAGTGATGCAACGTCCAGACAGGAAACAGTGAATGAAAGAACGCCCTTTGCCAGGAGGCACATTTAATATTTTTGATCATTTTAGAGAGAAGGCACAGTGGAGAGTTAACAATAGGAATTCTGGAGCCAGATTGTACTTCCTTATACTTCTTTGCATTTTTACAACTTTGAGAAAGTTCTTTTTTTTTTTTTTCTTTAGAGATGAGGATCTCACTTTGTCACTCAAGCTGAAGGGCAGTGCCCTCATCATAGTCATTGCAGCCTCAAATTCCTGGGCTCAAGTGATCCTCCTGCCTCAGCCTCCAAAGGAGCTGGGATGACAGGCACACAGTACCATGGCAGGCTAAGTTTTTCATTTCTTATAGAAATGGGCTCTCACTATGTTGCCCAGGATGGTCTTGAACTTATGCGCTCAAGTAATCCTCCTGCCTCAGGCTCCCAAAATGCTGAATATAGCTGTGAGCTACCATGTCCAGCTCAAGAAAGTTTTATTCTCTATAGAGATGCACAGTCCTTACTTTCCTCATCTGAAAAATGGAGATAACTACATTATCTTATTTACAAAGTTCTCGTAGGAATTAAATGACTTAATTTTTGTAAATTTTATGAAACCCTTGAAAGAGTACCTGCCATGTGTTAAGTTCTATATAAACACTTGTTTAATTAATGTTTTAGAGTTGTAAGCAATAAAATTTGGTTGGAGATACTTCCTTGGGGCACGATTGCTTTATATCCTAATAAATACAAGACATATATTTAGTGTCTCAATCAACAGCAAGGCCAGTAAGCGAAAAGCTAGTCCACAGTAAGGCTTATCAATGATGCCTTGCTGGATCACCACGGACAGCACCATTTCTGAGTAGTCAATCCAACAAAAACCACTGAGGTCTTGATGGGTATGAGTTATGTGGGAGAATGAGGACCAGATCAAAGGCCAGAAATCCTAACCATCAACTGTAGACCTACTGATATCTAGCTTATATCCTCTGAAAATTCTCTGGGTCTTAGATTGTTTTCTACAAATTAAACAATCATTAGGATCGCTTTTAGCCTTCCAAATTATGTGTCATTTTTCTTTGGTTTCTTTTAAAATGCCCTAAACAGTCCACATAGTAGGTATTATGGGATTAAATAGAAAAGCATAGGGCCACAAACTAAGCAGATCTTTGGCAAGTATCAGTTGTATCTGATTATGCAGTGCTTAACCAGAAGTCATGTGACCTGTGAGACCAGAAGAGCACAATTCAAGGCAATGGCACTTGCCCTACACTGCACTAGAAACTTTATATAGATGGCTTCATTTGTTCCTGCCAGTAGCCCAGTGAGGAAAGTATTAACATTCTGTGTGCCCAGTGAGGAAACAGAGTGCCTGTGAGGTCCAGAAGCCCACAACATTGTATACAGTCCCCAATTCAACATCAGGGTATGCTGACACCTGCCATTTGTCACCTCAAAATGATGGCAGAGATTTCCAGGAGAGAAATAAGGGAAGCTGGTGACATCACCATCTGAGGCCACACAACTGCTGTCACTGAGATAACTGATGTCACTGGAAACAGAAAGATGAAAATATAATGTGTGAACAGTGATCTGTTTTTGCACACTTCTAGTACCTTTAAACATGCACACAAACACAAAAGGAAGCACAGAAACAACTGCTTTAATAGGCAACACTGAGCATGCGATTTCCTACTCAGAAATTTTTGATGGCTTTGACTTTCCCTCCCCTCTCCTCTCCTCTCCTCTCCTCCCCCTCTTCCTTTCCTCTTCTCTTCCCATTTTTTCTTTTTAAATAACACCACCAATTTATTATTCTGTAGGTCAGAAGTCTGAGTGGACTTGGTTTTCTGTACTGGGTCTCACAAGGTCAAAGTCAAGGTATCAGCCACGTTGGACTTTCATCTGGAAGGTATGGGGAAGAAGCCACTTCCAAGCTCATTCAGATTATTGCCAGAATTCACCTCCTCATGGCTGAAGGACAAGAGTCCTCATTTCTTTGCTGGCTGTCAACCAGGGCTAACTTTCTGGTCCTAGAGGCCACTCCCAGGTTCTTGTACATCTTAATGCCAGAAATGGCACTTCTAATCCTACGGCTCTGAATCTCTCTGCCTTCCCTTTCGGCCTCCCTCTTCTGCTTCTCTGCTTATTTCTACCCTTCTTAGTTGCTGGTCTTCCAGGATTCACCGTATCTGGGCTCCTATGCCCTGTCTGGTCTCCTTTAATTTATCATCACAAAATCTTGATTCTTTACCTCGGCTCAGCTCCCATATTTGTCCTTTTCTTTCATAGATCTCTGGAGAGATGCCTGCTGCCATTCTGGGACAACAGTGCGCCTTGCCCTGTGCCTGGCCTGATGAATATTTATTTTTCAAATCATACTGTGATATTTCTACACTGGTAGAATAACATTTTCTGTTTAGTTCAAAGATCCTTCATGTTGTTGTCCAATATTTTGCTGGTTGTTTTTCTTGAAGGAGTATACTGGCCCAGGGCACAAACCAACAGGCTATAATGAGTCTCAAGCCCTTCCCAGGGCTGTATTTGATAGCCCATAGCATGATGATCACTGAGTGAATTAGCTAATCATCACTATCATCCTAAGTGCCTCTGTCCATATTGAAATTAATTATTGAATTAATAATGCTGCCCACTTTCAAGACCTCAAATGTCATTCTAGTAATATCACCAGATTAACTTTCTATAATTTGGAAATACTGAACATTACATGCAGCTATAGGAATTTAATTATATAGTCTATTTTCCAGTCCAAACATGATAGAGTCCTTTAACCTTCCCCTTTGTTTCCTTCCAGCATGAAGTTCAAATGCTTAGACTTCTACTGAGGCTCTCTCTGCCCACAGCCTCCCTCCATCCTTCTGGCTTTACCTGTCATCACCATCACCCCCTCTCACATACTCAAACAAAACCTTTCCAATGTTTAATTCCCCAGACATGTCAGGCATACATTGTTCCCTCTGCCGGAGAGGCTCTTCTTCAGATCATAAATCTCAAACAATGTAAAGTTTTGAATAAACAGACTATCTTACTCCATCCAAGGAAGGGGCATTATGGGATTTATCATCACATGAGCTAGCACATGCTAAAAGTACAATTTGATTATATACGTTTAGATAAATACAGTACATGGGATGCAAAAACCACAAAGGAAACATTTATGCAGCATGTTCCTAAGCTGGGGTGGGGGGAGACAGAGAATCATATACAACACACTTCATTTCTCTAGCTATATCACATCCCACAATCTTTTTACAGAATCAATGCAGTGTGAACCCCCCAAAGTAACCTCTATCCAGGTCTTGGTGAGTGCTTTTCAGAATTTTAGCAAATCCTATTGGTCACTTACATCAACTTTGAGATGTCTTTGTCCCCTTAGTTAATTGGGAGAAAAAAGGCACTCTTGGCAAGCCACTGTAGACGTTCACTCCTGGCAATAAAACATTTACGAAGAGCTACTCAGGATCAGCTGTTAAGAGCTGTGTTTGTGTGTTGGGGGGAGAGAGTGTGCATGCCAGAGTATCCCTCTCTCTCTCTGACCCATTATTACAGACTTAAAAACAAGCATGTTTTCAAATGGTGCTATGAGCTGCCAATGATGTATCACCACCATATCTCATTATTCTCTACTAAATGTGATAATAATGTGATCTGTTAACATAAAAAAAGTTTGACTTCACAAAAGCAGCTGGAAATGGACAACCACAATATGCATAAATCTAACTCCTACCATCAGCTACACACTGCTTGACACATATTGTTAGGAGCACCTCGCATTTGCGGGTTCTCTTAAGCAAAATACTTGCATTAGGTCTCAGCTGGGGCTGTGCATCAGGCGGTTTGGGATATTCAGTTCTCAGTGGAAGCCAGAATTTGAATTCTCTCATCTTTTAGGAATCATTTAGCAGGTTTAGAGAGCATGCAGGCAGCTCAGGTGCTTCCACAGACATCTTGGAATGTCTAACCCTCTTTAATCATCGATGGTCCAATGAATAAGGTTATCTTAGACTTGATTAACAGGACAGAGAAAAAGAACTCTTAGAACACCCGAGATTCAAAGAGATACTGATTTAATCTCACATTGTTTGTAAAAAACAAACAAACAAAAAACAGGTAAAAGGAATGAGCAATCACTGTCCCTGTCTCTATGGGCCACAGTCAATAGCAGGTCCCAGTGCAAGGATCTCTGTCCATAGGAATTAAATTGATGAAGCCAATGCCATCAGTTTAATTCCCCAATTTCTGGCACTAACTTCTGGCCTTCACCAGCTTCATTTTTGACACGCATTAGCTTCTATCCTCTGCTTCCATGTCTTTCTCTTTTTTTCCCAATGCATTATTTACTGATCCTCTCCTTTCTCTGTCCTTTGTCTTTCCCACAATAATTCTCAAGTCTTTATTTCTATCCTTACCACTAACTGGAATGCCCAGACCTTATTTACTGTCTTCAATAGATGCTGCCTATTGGCTGTACTGCCTTAGATGAAATTTACATATTTAAAACTCAAAAGGTTCAAAATCAATCTTATTATCTTCTCTGTCTTTACTTCTTCTAGGTATGTTCTTCTCCCTTTATTTACTGATTACACTTGACAACACGATCCCCAATGTAGCCATGCAAATGAGAAACCCAGTGGTTTCATGTGGTACTACTTACATGCACGCAGGGGCCCTGAAGCCAGAAGGATGACGATTGATTACACCTGTGGATGGAAGGGCCCATTCCTAGGCCTTCATGGTTACCAGGGGCAAGACCTGAAATACTCCCTATTCCCAGGGTCCTCTGCCCTCACCTTCCCACTAAGGAGTCACAGAATTTGCTACATCTGAGAATTCAGATTTTATCTGTGCTATCAATTCTTTAAAACTTGCTGAAAATTTACTTCTTCAAAATCCCATTCCAAATTACTTTTTCTTACAGTGTTTGGCACACTTATCCCGATTTTGATTCTTTGTTACAGCTTTTCTTATTCTCCTATCATAAAAGTGTCTTCGATTTTTCTAATTATTATTATTATTTCAAAATGTGATGGGAGTACCAATGTTTTTAGTTACATGGATCACTTTTGTTATGCTTGAGTCGGGGCTATAAGTGTGCACATCACCCAGATAGCGTTCACTATACCCATTAGGTAGGCTGTTGCCCATCCCCTCCCCTCTCCTCCCCTTTGCCCCTGCTTGATTTCCACCAAATTTTACTTCTCTCTGTGCATGCGTGTGCTCATCGGTTAGTTCCAATTTAATAGTAATTTCATGTGGCATTTGTTTTTCCATTTTTTAAGATATTTCACTTATGATCATGGTCTCCAGCTCCATCCAAATTATTGGAAAAGGCATTGATTCCTTGTTCTTCATAGCGGAGTAGTACTCCATGGTACATATACACATACCACATTTTGTTAATCCACTCATGAATTGACGGGCATTTGACTTGATTCCACATCTTTCCATTGTGAATTGTGCTGCAATAAATAATCAAGTGCAGATATCTTCTTGACAAAATGACTTCTTTTCCTGGGGTAAGTACCCAGTAGCGGCACTGCTGGATCAAATAATAGGTCTACTTTCAGTTCTTCAAGGAAACTCCGTACTGTTTTCCATAGAGGTTGTACTAATGTGCAGCCTCATTAACAGTAAAGAAATGTTCCTTTCTCTCTGCATCCACACTAGCATCTCTTGCTTTTGGACTTTTTAATAAAAGCCATTCTAATTGTGGTTTTAATTTGGACTTCTTTGATGAATAGTGGTGCTGAGCATTCTTTCATATGTTTATTTGCCATTTGTCTATCTTCTTTTGAAAGGCTTCTGTTTATGTCCTTTGCCTACTGTTTATTGGGTTGTTTGGTTTTTTCCTTGTTGATTTGCTTCACTTCTTTGTAGATTACGGTTATTAGCCCTTTATCAAATGTACAGCTTGCAAATATTTTCTCCCATTCTGTAAGTTGTCTATTTGTTGTGTTTTTATTGTTGCTGTGATTGTCGCTGGGGTGGTCTTTACAAATTCTTTGTTAGACTGACATCTAGAAGAGGTTTTTTGTTTTGACATTTTCTTCTAGAATTCTTAAAATTTCATGCCTAACATTTAAGTCGTTTATCCATCTTGAATTAATTCTTGTGAGTGATGAGATAGGGATCCTGTTTCATTCTTCTGCACGTGGTTCTTCATATTTATAGAATAGGGCTTAGTTTCCACAGTGTACTATGTATATTGTTGTCTACTTTGTCAAAGATTAGTTGGCTATATGTGGATGGTTTCATATGTGGGTTCTCTGACCTTTTCCATTGGTCTATTTCTCTATTTTTGTGCCAATACCATGCTATTTTAGTTACTGTAGCCTTGTAGTGCAGTTTGAAGTCTGGTAATGTGATGCCTCCAGGTTTTTTCCTTGTCTTTAAGATTGCTTTGGTTATTCAGGATCATTTCTGGTTCCAAATGAAGGTAGAATTATTTTTTTCTAGATCTGTGAGATATGACATTGGTATTTTGATGAGGATTGCAGTGAATCTGTAAATCACTTTGGGTAGTCTGGATATTTTAACAACTTTGATTCTACCGATCCACATGCATGGTATCTTTTCCCATGCGTTTATATCATCTGTGATTTCTTTCTTCAGTGTTTTGTAGTTCTCTTTGTAGAGATCTTTTATCTCCTTGGTTAAATATATTCCTAGGTATTTTATTTTCTTTGTAGCTATTGTGAATGGTATGAGTCTCCTTGACTGTTATAAGTGTATAGAAATACTACTCATTTGTATACATTGATTTTGTAACCTGAGACTCGGATGAATTTATTTATGAATTTATGTATCAATTCCAGGAGTCTCTTGGTAGAGACTTTGGAGTTTTCTAAATATAAGATTATACCATGAGCAAAAAGCAATAGTTTGATCTTCTCTTTTCTAATTTGAATATTCTGTATTTCTTTTTCTTGCCCAATTGCTCTGGCTAGGAATTCTAGCACTATGTTGAATAGAAGTGGTGGCAGTGGTCACCCCATCTTCTTCTAGTTATTAGCAGGAATACTTTCAACTTTTCCCCATTCAGTATGATGTTGGCTGTGGGTTTGTCATGTACAGCTTTTATAATTTTGAGATATGTTCCTTGTATATCTAGTTCATTGAGGGTTTTTACCATGAAAGGGTGCTGAATGCTCTCAGAGGCTTTTTCTGCATCTATTGAGATGATTACATGGTCTTTGTTTTTGTTTCTGTTTATGTAGCAAATCACATTTATTGATTTGCATATGTTGAACCATCCTTGCATCCATGAGGTGAAGCACATTTTTTTGATGTGCTGTTGAATTTGGTTTGCTAGTATTTTATTGAGGATTTTTGCATCTATATTTACAAGGGATATAGGCCTGTGGTTTTCTTTTTCTGTTATGTCCTTTTCTAGCTTTAGTATCAAGGTGATACTAGCTTTGTAGAATGAGTTGGAGAGTGTTTCCTTCTCAGTGTTATAGAACAATTTCTCCCGTATGGGTACTAGCTCTTCTTTGCAGGTCTGGTAAAATTTATGGGTAGCAAGGAAAAGGAGAGGTAAAGACTCCAAATGAAAGAAAGCTAGCACTTTGGTCATCTCTCCCTCTCTCTCCAGAAGGCAGTTCACCCAGAATGTCCAGGCTCTGGGGTCACACAGATCCCCCAGGACCCACTGGCTCCTATGGCTCCCACAGTCTGGGCTGGATTTGGGAAATGCTTGTGGGGAATGAGCAAGACAAAAACTAAGGCCCTGAAGTCACTGAGGAGGACAAAGGCTTATAGCGGATGGAAAAGCAATATGGTGCCTATCTCAGCAGGGATTTGTGGTGACAGGAAGCACCCCAAGGGGGCTGGCAGCCTAGTGCTTTGTGTTCAGGAAGCTCCCACTTGACTGGCAAAAGTAGCTTTTGGGTTCATGAGGGAGGACAGACTCTCCAGGAGCTTAGGAGCCTGCTGACTGCCAGAGATATAACTGCCAGAGATGTAAGGGAAAGGGAAACAAATCTCCCATTTACTCTTTTCACTGGACTCCAAGTCTCTCAGGGGTTGACCTCAGTTGCTATCTCGCTCCATCTTATTCTGCTCTGTGACTTCTTCCTGTGGAATCTCTTATAGATTCTGGTACTTTCCCCTTGGAACTACACCCAGTATATGTGGGTTTCTTTTTTCTTTTTCATCTAAAAATTTTCCTTCTTTCTGAGACAATCTGGCCGCTAGTGTCTCTGGCCAGCCATCTCATCTCATCCAATCCAAACTATTTTTGTTATAGCTTTTTAACTTTTTTACCACCAAAGGAAATTTTATTCTCTTTATTATTTTATTCTATTATTCTATTACATTGTTATAATATTTATTATTTCATTCTCTTTAGTAGCAATTTGTTCAAATTATCAATTTTTCCTTGTTGCTGATTTAAAAAAAAGTAATCTCTTGCCTTTTTTTTTGTATATATGACATATAGTTTACTTTTTTCCTTTTTTTTTTTTTTTTTTTTTGGCCGCTCTGGGTTTGAACCTACCACCTCCAGTTTATGGGGCTGGTGCCCTACTCCTTTGAGCCACAGACACCACTCTCTTTTCCTATTCTTAATTTATGCTCATTTCTTTGTGAAGGTAGAAAAGCTTACACATCTTACATCTCTCACTTCTTTTTCTCCATAGCCAAAGACATAGTTTTGCTTCTAACCTTCCTCCAGCAGCTCCAGCCTGGCCTATTCATATCAATACTCTCTGCAATGCTCTCACAGTCTTTAAATTTGTCTTCTCTAATCTAGCCTCTTACTGCCCACCAGAGAAAGCCAAGTTTAGTAGCATGGTGCCCAAGACCCTCCACACCCCAGCTTTTCCTGATCCTCACCTCTGACCTCTGCTTTTCCCATGTTGCAGCAACACCAGCTTATCCACACTCCACCGTCACCAAGCTTTTCTTCTCAGATGTGATCCCAGAATGTTCTGCCTATGATGTCTTTTCCCCTTTTCTCCACCTGGCATCTCTTCATTTCAATATTCTACTCTACAGTCCTCCCTTCTGAAGCCATCGCCAGCTATACAGTTCTCTGTGTCCTCACCTAATTTTCTAATATTTGTACAATAGACTATGGAACCCACAGGACCCCTTTCTTTGAAATGCTTTTGTTTCTAAAAGACACAGCATTTCCTCAGTAATAATTTACCTAGTTTTACTGAAGACGTAAGTCAAAACAACATCTAACTTCTGCCGAATATTAACTCACTAGAGTAAAGAGATATATATTCCAGTCAAAAGAAACACAGCTCTTGCAATGGATAGAGTCAGCACAATAAATGCTTTATTTTAAAAACAATAAAAACAGGGTGGTCCCCGTGGCTCAAGGAATAGGGCACCAGCCCCATATACTGGATGTGGTGGGTTCAAACATGGCCCTGGCCAAAAAAACTGCAACAACAACAACAACAAAATAAATAATAAAAACAATTTGTGAATCTGTTGATAGTTGTTATATACACTGGACAAACCACTCCTCTTCGCTTTGTAAAACTTCCTGAGGAGCAGTGTTGCAGAGTAGTCACATGCTTGCATTTAGAGCTAGACCTCCTGGGTTGAATCTCTCTGCTACACACAGCCATGTGCCCTTGGGGAAAAGCTCAATCTTCTCAATGTTGATGACAAAGATGGTGACTGTATGTGGTGATGGTTAAATAGAAAAATGCACAGAAAGCCCTAAGAGTGGTGTTTCACACATTTTAAGCACTTGTTTTGTTCAGTATTATTACTATTCCAATTTGATAATGATGGAAACTTGAGTGGGGCCACATCTGATGACTGGAGGTTGCAAGGATCACAAAGTCTATAACAAGAAAAGAGCAAGGCTCATATTTCCAAGTATAGAGGAATGAGTTCTTGGCACATAGTTGGTGCTCAAATAGGTCTCAAATTTAATGACTCTGGTCCTAATCTGAGTCTCTGTTTACTGATTTAGCACATTAACTGCATGTGAGTTGTATTTAACTTAAACTAGTTTTGATTCTGGGGCCTTGTGAAGCATACATAAGTCACATATCTTTTGACCTATCTTGACCTAATAAGACACTGTGCCCCAAGGAAAATTTTTTTCCTAGTGTGGCAGTCAATGTGTTAAATCTCAGAAAAGGTTATGTATTCAAGCTTTAAGATAGCGTTCAAGTAGCTACCCTGCCTATACCTCAATAGGAAGAGCAAGTTTAAACTCTTAAGGATCATTCTGTCCCAGGGTATACTCAAGAAGGGAACTAGTAGGAGCTTAAGGATTTCTCATAATTTCCTTCAGCCTCATCTTTTAAGAGTGACAACAGGCATTTTTACATTTGTGGGGGAAATGTTTTGCATGAACAGCATCAAGATAAGCCCCTATAAGTGGGTTCTTCCCACCCCAACTGCCAGTAGAGCTGCATTTAATTGCCATCTAGAGCCAATACATATAAAAATCAGGAAATTTTATCTTTTGAATGATCCCTTCCACCTTGATTGTGTTTTACTTTTTGCAAAGATCGTCACATGCATTGTCCCACCAGTCCTTGTGACTCTTTGATACAGGCAGAGAAATCACTCCTATTCCTTTTTCACAGGAGAAGAAATGGGCTCAAAGAGGCTTTGATCTGCTGAAGTTCACAGCACTAGTAAATAGTGGAGCTGGCTTCAAATTTCTCATTCCAGGCTTCAAATTTCTCATTCTGTGGTCTTCCCAGTATCAGAGAATCATGCCCTTTTTCCAAATGAAAGTTACTACTTTAGGAGGCTCCAATGAAGAAGGTTCCCTTTGCAATAGAACTTGGTGGGTCAGCAGCAACATTCAAAGCAGAAAAGACTACTGGAATATGCAGCTTCCCAGAAGGCCCTCTTCCTGGAGATTAGCTGGGAGCAAGGTAGAGAGCTCTTCAATTGAATACCAACAAGCATCCCCATGAGAACTTCACATGCTCATGGCTGGGAGAACTGAGAAAGCTCCAATCAGTGAGGAGACTTTTGTGTCTTACCATCAAGCAACATTCTGCTACCTGGGCCTTTCCCCTTTCCTCTCAAATCCTGAAAGCCCCAGATGATTTATGGCTAAGGACAATAACCTGCAAATATTTAATAACCACCTCTATGGTGTACCAGGTATGGAAGGCCTGGGCAGGAGGTCTTTCTGTGAGTAGCTCAAGGATTCAGTTCTAAGCATGAGGTAAGGAGACCCTCAAATAAATGCAATCTCCTCTTTATTATAAACGAGAATCAAAAAACAAAGGCAGCAGGGGTGGGCTGCTTCTTAGTTAACTATGCCTTGGGAAGTTGCAGCATGGATTCCCAGATGGGCCAACAAAATGCAGAATGGAGGGAGGAGCTCATAAAGAATCCTTGTTCCAACAGCTTGAACCTTCTTTCCCTCTGTGAAGCCTCCCCTCCAGGCTGGCTTTGCTCAAAGTCCAAGTAAGTATCCATCTTTACTGGATGGTTTTCTAAAAGCTAGAGTATCTTCTGAGAGCAACTTGAGGAAAGAAGCTATGTCTTTGTGTCCTAGCAATGTCTAAGCCTAGCACAGTGCCTGGTTTGTGGAAATAATGAACTAATTAACAGATTATTCAGTGATAGGCCAACTACAGAACATTGCAGAGCTCCTTGTTCCAATGACCTCTCACTGGCAATGGGGAATCTTCATGCCAGTAAAACATTAAAATATTTAATCAGTCACCTCCACATCTGCATTCTTAAATCAAAGAAGCAGGCTATGAAGACTCCTTGGTACTCTTCATCTGTCTAGGTATGATTTGATGTGATTGATATTCTTTTTGTACCCACTGACAGTAACCCACTTCCCACCCCAACTGCCAGTAGAACTGCATTTAATTAAATTAGAATCAGTATAGGGAAAGCAAAGAAAAACATCCATGTAGCTATTACAAAAATAAGAAGGAAACGGCTATGTCTTCCCATATTCACTGGATGTGGATGTGTGTTTGCCATAAATTAGACCCACTGCGAGAATGATGCTGAGACTCCCATCTGGCAAATATCAGATTGAGACACAAAAGAAGAAAGGATTTTTCCTTCTCAAATTAATTCTGTTCAGTTTATTGGGAATGGCATAATATTCAGAAAGCATCAAGAAACAGCATGGCTACAAATCCAAGGAGGCTTCCAAATACAGTGGAAGGTCGTTCATGATCAAACTTTCTGAAGTCAAGAACATCATGTTTCATTACTATTTGGAGTTCAAATTTAAAAATGAGTTCTTTATGTGATCTTGTTTATACATGGGATCTAAAATAGTCAAATTATGAAAGAAGAGAGCAGAATGAGGGCTGCCAGGGGCCAGAGGTGGGAGATGGAGAGATGTTGATCAAAGAGTACAAATTCTCATGTACAAGATGAATAAGTTCTGGGGATCTAATATAGAGAATGGTGACGGGCCAATGATTCTGTGTCATATACTTCACATTTGCTATGAAAGTTAACCCTAAGTATTTTCACCACACCCCTCACACACACACACACTCACACACGGATAACTACAGATGTGTTAATCAACTGGATTGTAGCCATCATTTCACAATGTATATGTATATCACATCATCATGTTGTACACCCCGAATATGTACAGTTTTAATTTTCCACTTATACTTCAATAAATCTGGGGATATTTTAAAACTCATTCTTCTATTATTCTGTTGTTACTGTGAAGTATAATACAGGGCAGGAATTTAAAGGAGAAATTGTCAAAATCTTTTAGAACAGATAGTTAGAGAACCATACATTTTTCGGCTTTAGATCTGGACGTTCTTATTTCTGACACAAATATCATTTCTTATTGTTTAGTTTTATCTCCTGCTTTAGCTGTCTTTCTAAATGAACAACTAGAAGGAAAATACAGAAAGTGCTGCCCTTTCAGCATCCCGAGGAGACTGCTCCTTGCTTAGGTGGAGAGTTAGATTCTCAGAGCCTCGCAAGCCGGACCGCAGGATTGCACTGAGAACTTGTTTTGTTCTAGTATCTGTTCTGGCCTTCCCATAAGGTTTGTTTGAATGCTGGCTCAAACACTTACCATCAATGTCCGAAATCACCCAACCTTAAAAGCCTCTGTTTATTCCTCTGTCAAACAGAAATGAAAAAAAAAAAAAAAGATCTATATCCCAGCACCCTCATAAGGGTTCAACGGGATCCTATGTGAAAGCTGCCATTACTGAGCGGGCACTCCTTCAAAATCTTTTCTCTTTTTACTTCTTCCCCTTCCCTAACTTGCACCTTTAATTAATAGAAAGTATAACTGATCTTTGGAGTCAAATTGTCATTGGCAATCATTATGTCTGTTCCCCTTACTGTGCGGGCTCTGAAGTTCTTTACCCCAGGGTGGCCAGTTTGCCCCACTTGCCCAGAGAAAAACGAGGCCTCTCTGGTGGTCTTTGCATGTAATTTGCTGTATTTAGCCAGCGCCAAATGAAGGCAAGTCCTGCCCCATGTAGTCCTTATTCTCTGTATACACAAGAGAAGCAGGAGACACAGTATATGATGGGATTTTAATATAGTGAACAGTATGTGTTTCATTCCCAGTATCTCATTTAACCTACTGTGTTCTGTCTTACTGACCATGGGGCAGCCACTGATGATGGCTGAGGTGGTACAAGTGAATAGCAGAGAAAGGACTCAAGGGTAATACAATAGATTCAAAGAAGAGATAAAGAACCAGCCAGCCCCGTCTCCAGACTAGATTCAGAAGCATCTGACTAAGGGAACGGATAAGAAGTAGAAATAGCAAGGAAGGAAGCTGGGATGCTGGGAAGACCTTGGGAAAGATGCTGGAAGGAGATGGTGGGGAGGAAGGCTGGTGGGGAGCAAGGGAACACTACAGGTCAGCCTGAGCACACAGGAGCAGCACTGACCTGCACCCACTTTTCCAAAGCAGGTCTGAGAAAGCAGGTGATACCATATCCCATGCCCTCCAGGAGGCCAGGGCAGAAACTGTATATATGTGTTGTGTCATGCTAAGGTGGGGCAGAACTAGAGTCCCACAGAGGGCAAGGCAGGAGGAATGACAGGACCACAGGAGGGTTCTCTATGCACCCCAGAGTGACATGGTTTTAGCAGAGAGCAATAGGCCTGATCACTAATGCCCTCATCGGCATTATTCAAAAAAAAAAAAAAAAACAAATAATTCTACCACCTAAACCAGCATATCATGGTTTTAATGAACATTTTCCCATTTACTTGTAAGGCTAAATATTTTTTCATAGATTTATTAGCTTTCCATTTAGGTTTTTTTCCTAAATGAGGAACTTAGCTATTTTCTTATTAATTTGTAAGAACTCTTCATACATTAAAGGTACTATTATTTGCCAATAAGTGGCAAATACTGTCCCAATTTTATTTATATTTTGGTCTTTTAATGTAGAAGTTTCTTTTCCCCTTTCTAGACTCAGGCATTATTAGGCTGGTACTCACTAGGTGTGAGCTTGGTACTCCATTTTGACTATAATTTCTCTAATCCCACAGTGTTCCATAAAGGGAGTCTTACCACCCCATTTTGCAGACAACAAAACTGATGCTTAAGACTAAATCATTTATCAAAGTTAAAGTGCCTGCAGAAGGAATTGCTGAAATCCAAGTCTGTTATGTCATGCAGGGTTTGGGGCACCTGCACTTATCTAATGATATGTAGGAAAAGCAGAGCAGAGAGGAAACTTCCTGCCCACTGCTTCTTACACTGGAGAAGGTGGCAAATCAGTACAATAAAGGGACACTGTTTGAAATATCAAGAGTGTATCTACAAAGTAAATTACGTAAATAGTACTGCACCTAGCAGGCAATGAGCATGATAGTTATTAACCCAAGAGGAGGTAGGCAAGTGAAGTTCTTAAAGGGGTAAAGGGTTGACAAATGTTAGCCTGCAAGGGTCCTCAATGTGTCATAAGAAGAATGAAATCCATACAAGCCAAGCTGAGGTCCGCAACGTCTATCTAGCGGGGGGGGGG
>NW_003852401.1:34996295-35002991 GCF_000181295.1 Otolemur garnettii
GTTGGCTATCTCATTAGCGCCCCCAGTGGTAGCACACATAGTCCTGGGGGATCCTGAGCTGGCTCAGAAGAATGAATCCCTTGAATCTGACAATGCTCCCTTCTGATCAGAGAACACTGTGGAGGGGCAGGAACTCTGGGCAGCATTTGCTCAATTAGTCTATGGTTAGTTTGCATCAGCTTAGATTGAGAATCACAAATTTCTTATTCAAAAAGTCTATGGAGCACATCTGTTTTGCTAGCCCCATTTCCAGACCCAACAACCCCTTATTGCTCTTAGGAAAAGCAAAAGAAAAAGCCAGGCCCAGAAGGGTCCGCATGTTTAGCTTAACTTCACCCAGCTTGCTCACCACAAATCTAGGTCTAGAATTTCAGTCTTTTAATTTCCATTTTATGGTTCTTTGTTCCTTACAACATGGTCCATAGAATTTCAGAAAATCTAATCTCTTCCAGTCTGATTTTCAAAAAAGAAAGGGCCTGTAAAGATACTATGAACTCCCCCAGTAAGGGCTTGGGCAACCACAGACATCCTCTGATTTCTTAATAATGCTTTTTTTGTCTAGAGCCAACCAAGTTTTTTTTTTTTATTTAAAAATAGGTTTTAATAAAGCCTATTTTAATACGATTAGCTACTATTTATTGAACACTTAATAAGTACCTGCAACTACTGAGTTTTTTACATATATTAAATCCTCAACACAATTTTATGACGTAGGTTCTTAAATTTCTTTTTCATAGGCGAGATGCTGTGGTTCAGAGAAAATAAATAAATATGTTCCTACAGCAAATGGCAGAGCTGGGAATTCAGACTCAGGCCCAGGGCCTTACTGGTCAGGAGACAGAGTGGAGGCAATGTGGTGGAGGTAAAGCTGAGCCTCTGGAAATGGAATGCCCAGGAATGAGGCTCGGCCCCTCCACCACTCAGTAGCTATTCAATCTTGAGCAAGTTATACACCTTTCTCAGGCCTCAGACATCTGCTCTACAAAATAAGAATACAAATGAATATTAGTGCTACCTCCCAGAGTGTCCATAAGAATTAAATAGGACAATCACATTAAATTTTAAGCAATGTGCAGAACATACTCGGAATTTAACATGTATTATCAATTATTATTATTCAAATTACCAATCAGTATGTTGATACCAGAAGGAAAAAAAGCACCCTCTGATGCTCTTCTGCCTGCCATGGGAAAGGAAGGAGAAGGTTTTGGGCTCCTGCTGCTCCCACATACAGTCAGAGCAGAGACAACAGACAGGCCTTACCTGGGAATGGGGTTTAACTGAACAACACTGGCTGGGGTGGCTGGGCTCCAGCTGTCAGATGCTGCGGGGCAGCTTTGGCCACACTCCAGAATGAATCTGCATAAACTTTTATTCTATTCTGTCAACATCTCAGGTATCCAAAGATAAGGTCTACCTTCTTCTAGATAATGTCACCATTGATAATACCGGTCTTCAAGAACATCTACACATTGTCAAGGTACAATGACTCCACGGTCACCAAACTGGTAAGACTCAGACAAGCCGGGAGAAAAATCAGGCACTAGACGGAGATCCCTGCCTTTAAAAGAGACTCTGCCTTGTTTCTGGGCCCTCCAGTGCCAGCCTGTGAATCACATCTTAGCAGATACCACTGGATCTTGAAATAGCCTCAGCCCAAGTTCATGATTCAGCTAGTCTTGGTTTGTGTCTCAGTCTAATTTTGAGTTGCTAACAGCCCCCACGAGAGGAAGTTCTACTGGAAGTGACGTGACCACATTATCTCTACCTTAAACAAGTATACAAGTCTGGGGTTGAGGGTGTGAACAGAAAGGAGCAGATGATGGTAAATATAAATATTTTATTTATTGTTAAGACACAGAATTTCATTAATGGGGCC
The DNA here is from genome assembly GCF_000181295.1 of Otolemur garnettii. Lineage (NCBI taxonomy): Eukaryota > Metazoa > Chordata > Mammalia > Primates > Galagidae > Otolemur > Otolemur garnettii. Next base: position 34,998,175 of record NW_003852401.1, read on the forward strand.
CCAAAATGGTACTTCTAATGAATTTATAGTATTTACTTTCTATCCTGAAGTTAGTACATCCCTTTAATTCAAAGTCCCAGGTGTACATAAAAATCACATAATTTTCTTAAACAAATGGCCAACAACTATGTGGTACTGAAGTACTCACATCAGCCTAGACTCTGACTTTTCATATTGAGAAAATTAGCGAGAATAAGACTCAGACAGATCCACATCAGAACTATGAAACTACAGTAAAACAATTGCAGTATCTTATAAATCAACACTCACTTCACAGATGCCAGGCAGATACTATGTCAAGGAATTCTGTTACTAAGACCAAGAAGACATTTCCCTGCTCCAAGAGGGTCACAGTCTTGAGGAGCGAGGCTCTTAAGGAAAGCCAGCAGTTTCATTATAAGGCAATAAATGCTCTGACAGAGTAACAGAAGTGGAACTAGATGAGCATAGAGACAGAGCTCCTAATTCTCCCTAAAGCAAAGAGGGATTTCAGAAGAGAAGCAAGCGCTGATTCAGGAGTTGGCAAGCAGGCAAGAGGGGGGAGAGAGCAAGTTGGTGCAGAAAATGTGTCCATGTAAAAGTCCTGCCAATGAGAGAACACGGCACCCCAGTCTGGCTTGCAAGTTATTCCATGGGATAGGAATAAAGAACAGGGTTTCTGTGGAGGAGGGCTGAAGATGCAGCAGAGATAAACCAGGAGTGTGGACTTCATTCATTGTGTGATAGACAGACCTTGGAGGATTGGTAAGCAGGAGTGATACCACCCATTTGTAACTCATAACAGAAAATGAAGAAGGTGGATTAGACAGGAGTCACGTAAGGAGGAAGGGGCCAAAAAGGAAACTTCGTAATAGGCCAGAGGATGCAGAATAAGAATCTGAACAAAGGTGAAAGTCTTTGGATAGGGAGGGGTGAGGACTTCATGCGTTGTTAGGCAAAAGAGTTGCCAGGACTTGATGGATGATTGGCAGAAGGTAAGGAGAGGGTAGAGAAAGGAGGCAGTAAAGGATAAAACTCAAAACAGGCAGTGTCGGAGTAAACAGCAGTAAGAGATGGCAGCAGAGAATAGAATACCTCAGGAGAACGTGCAAAGAAACATGTGTGGTGAGAAGGCAGACATTTGAGGAGAGCTATAGAGGAGCTTGAATCACCAAGACCCTGTTTTTGCAGGCCTCCCATTTCTTCCCTTGATGGTGTCAAAAGTGTCTAGTAAACACTTTATGCTACTCATGCAACATTTTTTTTTTTTTTACTGTAAAATGCTTACATAGAAAGAATGCCTGTTTAAAGCTACTATTGATGCATTGCCCCCATTGTGATGCTTAAATTTTTATGTGTCAACTTAATGGAGCCATGGGATGTTCAGAGATTTGGCCAAACATTATTCTAGTTGTATCTGTGAGGGTGTCTCTGGGTGAGATTAATGTCTAAATCAGTAGACTGAGTAAAGCAGACGGCCCTTCCCAGTGTGGTAGGTCCTATCCAGTCAATCAAAGACTTGATTAGAACAAGAAGACTGGGACAGCTTTAGTGGGGACATTGATCTTTTCTGAGTTTAGGGCTCACACCAAAACACCTGCTTTTGGGGGGCGGAGTTAATGAGCCTACAAACTTTTAGAAACTACAATACATGCTATTGGTTCTATGTCTCTGAAGAGCCGCAACTAATATACCCACTTACTAAGATTCTTTGCAAAATGAAATCACACACACACACACACACACAAAGCATTTAAAGTGTGACTCTTGGAAGAGAGATTGAACCAAAAAATGGTTCACTTTACATTTTTACAATGTGTGTGTTATTAATAATTTTTAACCTTGGATGTGTATTATTTTATTTTTTAAATAACAATAGGAGTCTTCTCATCAGAAAGAGGATGTTTCATTGATTACATTTTCTTCTTTTCACCATTCTATATAATCGAAAAAATACACTCAACAGGTGTGTATCCGTGTATATATACAGAGTGTGTCAAAAAAAGTATATGCATTTTAAGAAAGGAAAAACTGTATTAAAATTGTAATACTCAATATATACCAATAACAAAAGACGGATACAAGCGATGTTTGAGTACCTCTTGCAATTTGCAGAAGTCAAACATGACCTGAGTATTAAAATTTATTATATAGATATATACATATACAGAAAAAGAACTGAAAAGACCTATACCAAATTGGCAATTATTTCTGATTTAAGACTGAGGTGATTGTCAAGGAGGAGTTCAGCTGGAAATTTTTTTTTTTTTTTTTGAGACAGAGTCTCACTATGTCACCCTTGGTAGAGTGCTGCGGCGTTGTAGCTCATAACAACCTCAAACTCTTGGGCTAAGTGATTCTCTTGCCTCAGCATCCCAAGTAGGCAGGACTACAGGTGCCTGCCACAATGCCCAGATATATGTACATATATATATACTTTTTTAAAAAATTGTAGTTGTCATTGTTGTTTAGCAGGCCTGGGCCGGGTTTGAACCTGCCAGCCCTGGTGTATATGGCGGGCTCTGTAACCACTGAGCAACATGTGCCAAGCCAAGGATATTTTTTTTGTTTCATTTTCTTTTTCTTGATAATGTGCATGCTTTACTATTAAAATATAATTATATTCTTGTCATTATTCAAGAGGAAGAAAACCTCCTAGATAATGATTATTTCAAAAATTATTTCCCCAAAGTCTGAAAATTTAGCAGTTATGTTCACCAAACTATATTCTTCCTTTATTTAATAATTCTGCCTGATCATTTATATAGAAAAAAATGTGGATTTCTATGCAAATGTCAAGGTTTTTTTAACCTGTGTCTCTTTCATAGACCTTGACCGTCTCCAAGTACATAAGACCACAAGTGGCCCATCCACCGCCAGCTAAAAAGCAGCAATTCTGGTATTACATGTCTGGAACAGGAGAGAGAGGGAGGGGGTGGATCCGCCTGGTGTTTTAAATAAAAGTCCTGATGTAGTCATACACATACAGGCAGGTCTGAAGGGGAGTGGGAATGTGTGCTGCCTAGCAACCACTCTTTCTTTCATAAGGGCTCAGCTTTTTGCTATATCTCACTTTTTTTAATTTGAGTCTTACCTTCCAGCCTGTATAGATTTCACTCATTTAATAAACACATAGGCAAGAAGCACCCTCAGAATGAGATTCCTCTCCTCCCATGATTAAGTCATATGGAACTGAATTTCATGAGCTTCTATATAATGATTGCATTTTGAAATTTTTCTTGTTTTTAGTTTTGGTAAAAAACCACAAAGCATAAAATCTATCATCTTAACCATTTTAAGTGTACAGTTCAGAAGTACTAAGTGAATTCACATTGCCAGGCAACCAACCTTTGGAATATTTCTGTTTCACAAAAAGAAATTCAATATCCATTAAACAATACTTCCTCATTTCTTCATCCAGCCACTGGCAACCACCATTCTAGTTTCTGTCTCCATGAATTTCACTGAAGATACATCATGGAGGTGGAATCATACAGTATTTCATTTTCTCACTGGCTTATTTCACTTAGCATAGTGTCCTCAAGGTTCATCTACATGCCACGGTTTCCTTCCTCTTTAAGGCTGAATACTGTTCCAGCGTATGTATATATCAAATTTGTTTATCATTCATCTGTCAAAGGACATGGGTGTCTTCCACGCCTAGGCTACTGGGAATAGTGGTACTATGAATATGATAAATAATGTATATATTTTATTTTCATTGTCACTAATCCTATAATGAAGAATGGATTTGAAGCAAAGTAGCACTACAAATAAATAATGTATATTTCAAAGCTATTTTTGAGGTGCTTATCTTTAAAAAAAATGCTAAAAGATTAGCATCTGACTGTTCTCAGAGTCCTAACTAGGTGTCTCAAATGGCCACAGAAATGTCAAGCCTCTTCCATTCTCTCTATTGATGGTGGACAGTCCCTACAGCACAAAACCAGGCCACAGATAAAACCTAGAAGAAGCATCTTATAATAAATGGTCTGGTTGACACACAATCTCTCTTTCCTTGGGTTCAGTTTTTTGTGACTCTTTGCATACTGAAAATGGTAAGCCCTTAAGGATCAAGATCAGGAGACAATTCGACGAAAAGGGACCCAAGTTACTGACCTTCCTGCTGCTAATTTTGGAAAAGAACTCCTTGGAGAGGTTACTTGCAATCCAATCAATCCCATCCAGGTCACCACAGCAGGATTCCAGATAGGACAATGAGATCAAAATTCGAGATCAATGAATATGCCATGAGCAATCCATAGGTAATGGATAAATGTGTAAATTTTAATTTTTGCACAATTGAGCATATAGATTGTTACTACAGAGCCTTAATGGAATATTGAATGGAATATTGAATGGAATATGCCATGAGCAATCCATAGGTAATGGATAAATGTGTAAATTTTAATTTTTGCACAATTGAGCATATAGATTGTTACTACAGAGCCTTAATGGAATATTGAACAGAAAAAGAGGCTCAGAATGTGTGCGTGTGGGAGGAAGCAGTATAATTTGTTCTAAGTTAAACATGGGGGTAGCATCTTACATCACGCTGCATCAGAGAAAATGCAGGAACTTTGACCCATGAGGAAGTTAAGCCCAGGTGGTCAGGGCAGTAAAATTTCTGCTCCAACCAGAAGGGAAATGAAAGAACTGCATGACCACTGCGGATATCTTTATAGACGCCATAAAAGGCTATTGTGTTTCGCAGCAATTGTATCAAAATAAACACCGACTTGTTGGCTCGGCGCCTATAGCTCAACCGGCTAAGGCGCCAGCCATGTACACCTAAGGTGGCGGGTTCAAATCCCCAGCCCGGACCCGCCAAACAACAA